>NC_092313.1:1303500-1626250 GCF_036785885.1 Coffea arabica | reverse complement strand
TGAATGAAAACAATCGGAAAAAACAAAACAAAATTGCTAGTAAAAAGAAAAAAAAAAAAAAAGTGAACATTTTTCTCTCTCTCTAAATGGCAACTTTTAAAGGGAGTCGGTCCCCGACGTTATAGGTTATTGGTCAGAGAAAACGAGACAGCCCATAATATTAGAGGAGGATCCACCGACACTGGTATTCATGGATTGGGCTAAGTGGCCGCGGATTCAAGAACAGTCCAGGCTCCAGGTGAGCCCAACTATTCCCATGTGAGTGAAAACGCAATGGACTGTGAATGCGGTACCATGTGCTTGAGATGTTGCACCATCGGTGTCCCTGCTATTTTAAATTTTTCCCATCCCCTCTCACGACGGAAATCTTTACTTGGGAGCGTCGAAACCGAGCTGTCTACTTTCCTCTTTGGATGATTCCCGCAAATCAGCAACGAGTCAACTGTAATTCTACTCACTCAGATTGAGCTGAGTTGGCTGTAGTCCGATCGCTCTTCGATTGATTAATCGCTAAGAAAAAAAAAATAGTTAAACAAGTAAAAAAAAAAAAAAAGAAGAAAATGCAGACTAAGGTCTCAAATGCTAATCGGCATTCCGGAATAGTGATTCGATCTCGGACTTCAACGATGATGTTATCCATGTTCGCCACCTTAGCTTCCTTTTACGTTGCCGGCAGGTGAGTTTCATTTTACCACGATTCAAATTCTTCACTGAATTAATGTGATTTTTCTTCGGTTACATTATATAATTTTTGTCTTTTTTCCCTGTATTTTAGTGTTTGTCGTTAATAATCAGAGGCAAATTTGGATATTAGCGTCAGTTGTGAGCAACAAAAAATGACCAAGTATGAGTGGATCGTAGCGGATCCTAGGAAATTGTTGTTTAGCTGAGATGATCGCGGAGCAACTGCATTTCGATGTTACGTTGTATAAATATTTGTTCACAAAAACACCTTCTTTAAAGAGTGTACATGATTTCTTTTTATTTATTTATTTGTTGTCATTAAATCGTGGATACAGATTATGGCAGGATGCGGAAGAGAGGGTTCTCTTGACAAAGGAGCTTGATAGAATTACTGGGCAGGTACTTAATCTTTTGTTGATGATGAAATTTGCTCCATGAATTGCTCGAATTGTTTAATGGATGGTATGGCCTGTCATTTATTGTTGGAACTACCCTTTTCGGTAAGCTGTCATGACAATGCCGATCCGCTGGTGTAAAAATCAAAATGAGAATATTTTTTGTTGGTTCAAATGTGCAAGTGGAGATCAAATGTGAATTGCTACTGACAGTTGCTTTTGCTGTCTAGGGACATTCAGCAATATCAGTGGACGATACTCTAAAAATTATTGCTTGCAGGTGAATAAGATGATTGTTGTGACATCATCTATGTCTACTATTACTTACAATTCTAATGAAAATATCCTGTGCTCAGGGAACAAAAGAAGAAATTGTCTGCACTGGAGATGGAACTGGTGGCAGCTAGACAGGAGGGATTCGTTTCCAGTCACTTGCCAGAGAAAAATAGTATTTCTAATAAAAGGCCTCTAGTAGTGATAGGAATACTTACAGGATTTAGTCACAAGAGCAAGAGAGATGCTATACGCAAGGCTTGGATGGGAGCTGGTATTTATTACAGATCCATCTTCGTTTATCTATGCAGTTTTAGTAGCTTTAGTTTCTGAGGCTCTTGTACCCATTTGGTTTTTGTGGATGGAAGTAGGGTTTAGTTCTGTCGGTATTAACAGTGCGGCGGCTTCATGGTCTTGTCTTGTCAATCATCTATTTCTAGAGTAGACCAAATGAATTCACGTATCAGATGGACCTGTTAAAAGATTTGGAAGAACAAAAGATCTAGATGATTTATTTGGCAGACTCTAAAATGCTATAGCCCTGATAAGAGGTTCTACTTTTGTATTCTCTGAAGGTTGCCTCCCTGTTAAAGGATTGGAATACAGAAAATTAGAAGCATAGACGTGATTATTGGTTTATAGCATCTTCATTTTGCACCTGCTAAGTATGCACTCTCTGAATTCAGCCCCCCCTCCCCCTTTCCCCCTTCTCTCACACATTCTGGGAGAGGAAAAAGACTGTCGTCTTGTCAAGATGCTCCAACCTGTCCAAGAAGGAAGATATCAGTGCCATGATTCATTACCCAAAGCTTAATTATATATGTGTGTTCCTGGATCCACTTAATCTTCATGTCACTCCATTGCAGGATCCATTATTGGAAAAATCCACTAACAAATCATATTACCAACATGGAATTATTTTGGTGGTCAGTTTTGTATAATTTCTTAGGTCAACTTCATAGACTCAAAGGGCTGACTTCATTGATGGTCAGATGTCAGTGTTTATACTCTTGATCCTGGATTCCTTCTAAAAGGATTTTCATGCATGCTTTTGTAATCTCATGTCTGAGATAATAAATGTTCTAAAATTTCAGTAATTATTTAAACCAAACAAAGTACTACCATTTTTTTTTCTTCTGATATAGCTTATGTGACATTTTATCATGTAAGGCTTTTATAATAATTTGCTTAAATGTTCGCATTTATAAGTTTTCTGTTATGTGGATTTTCAGTTGTAATTGTTTGTGTAATCCTACATGTTATACCTCTTTGCAGGCAAAGTGTTGAAAAAGATAGAGGATGAGAAGGGAATAATTGCACGTTTTGTTATTGGGAGGAGGTATCATTTCTTTTGTTTTGCCATTTTTCATTTCTTTTTCTTCAACTGTTCTCTCTTGGAAGTCATTCTAGTGGTGGCTGTGAGTCTGCGATTTGAATTATCTTGCAGTTCTAACCGTGGAGACAGCTTGGACAGAAGCATTGACAATGAAAATAAAGAGACCAATGATTTTCTCATTCTTGTATGTTACATCAACTCATTGATTCTTTTCAGAAATTACTTGTGCTTACATCTTGTTGTCCCTTTTTTTGGGTTTTTCGTAACAGTCAGTATACTATTTGGTTGATGCTTCTTGCGCATGCATCACTTATGAAAAAAAAATTTATTTTTTGTTTTTTTTTGGGGGGGGGGGAGAGGAAATGTTAGATACTGGTTAGATTGTGAATGGATAATGACATCTTTACTTTTATTTTTGGCAGGAAAACCATGTTGAGGCACTTGAAGAACAGCCAAACAAGACAAAATCATTTTTTGCTTATGCTGCAGAAAATTGGGATGCTGACTTCTTTGCAAAAATCAATGATGATGTCTATTTGAATATAGGTAATTATTAGACAAAACTGCAGGCAAAATTTTCTAACGTTCAGTAGATCTTACTTTAAATGTCGGCATACATAGTTTGTTGGGATGCTAAACTTCCATTACTTAAACATTGATGTGGCCTTTGAATTTTATTTATTCATCTTTTCTCCACCCTTTTCTTCATTTTGTCAACTTTTTTAGAAAGGTAGTGGTGGGAAGGCAGAAGTTGAAAAGGGAATGGGACAGTGTGGATCACACCCTCATTGTGAGACAAGATACTGTGATTCTAACCATTAGGCTATGTTCGTACTCAGGAATGCCTTACCTTTTGAATTCTATAATGGGGCTGAAATAATTTCAGATCAGGATTGTCGCTGTCAAATATAAAAGGCTTTTCCTACATTTGTGCTGCAGATGCATTAGGAAATACACTCGCTGGATATGTGGACAAGCCTCGTGTATATGTTGGGTGTATGAAGTCAGGCGAAGTATTTTCTGAACAGTGAGTGGGCCACAAATTTTGATTAGTGAAAAATGGTTTCGGAACTGAGTGGCTACAGATTTATTTATTTATTTATTTTTTTTTAACCGTGCTATGAGTCAGTAGTCATGGATTTGTCTTGATTGGAACTTTGGCAGGAGCCACAGGTGGTATGAACCAGATTGGTGGAAATTTGGAGATGGAAAAACGTAAGTTGTATCATTTATTATCTTGAATATTGCCAAAAAAATTAAATTACTGCTGATAATATCATTTCACTTCTCCAGAACTTGCTAGGTTAGAGAATTTATTAAACATCCTTTATAATGTGATTATATTCTGCTAGCTTGTCTACTTCCTGTCTCTATTGAGATGAAAGTCCATTTTCATTTTGGGAAATTCTCTGCTCCATAAATTTTGACAGTGACATAATGAATATGCACATTAAATAGAAGTCTGAGATCTTTTGCAAAATTTATGATGCCAATATCCTTTTCTTTCTGTAACGGAGATGAAAGCTTCACTAGTCTGTTCGTATTGAGGAAGCGATAAAATTTGTTTAAGTTTTTCACTGAACTTTGAGCTCAATTTCATGAATGATGCATCCTTTCTGGGTCGGAAATGTTTTGAATGTGGATACAGAAGAAAATAGTTGGGTGTGTGGGAGTTAGCGATGCACAGACAAATAGGATTGTTAGTTAACTCCGACTTCATATTCGCTGAAACGGAATGCTTATATGAAGAATCAAATCCTCTTCAACTTTCTATACCAAGCAGTGAAACTCGAGAGTTGTTAGTGTGCTTGGTTTATGCACATGTGCACAAGTGGCCTTACTAGTCATGTAATGGGTGTGGAAATAGTTTATGTACTTTTGCTAATTTTCTATATAAACAACATTTTACTTCTGTTTCCACCAGGTACTTTCGCCATGCATCAGGTGAAATGTTTGTTGTATCCAAGGCTTTGGCTAAGTTTATCTCAATAAATAGGTAAGCTCTTACGCTAAGTTGTCGATATCCAGAACAGCAATATCCAAATACTAAATACTAGTTCTTTGGCTGGTAGATCCATTCTTAGAGCCTATGCTCATGATGATGTTACTGTTGGTTCTTGGTTTATTGGCTCTGATGTCAAATATGTAGATGAGAGGAAGTTTTGCTGCTCATCTTGGTCAACAGGTCTGTGCGTGTGTACCCTAATATATTGAAATCGATAACTACAGTGTGATTTTTAGTCTTTCTTGCTACTGGGACCAGACTTGAATGCTGCTTGATTCTTGCAGGAGCCATATGCTCAGGAGTATGATGTGGATCTTAAGGAAAAACAAAAAGAAAGGAATAATAATGAAAAGGTCTGACATACTTGATGGATTTTGAGGCAGCCAGTTAGCTACCTGCATAGAAGGTCGGAACTGGAATATATAGTTCTTGTGGTTCATCATGGTAGAGGGTCTTGTAGAAGAAAGGAAACTGTCTTCGATACCGACGTCTTCATGCAACATTACCGTAGCTAGGTATAGAATATTAGGATCGTGCGAGTTGAAGACTGTTGGTATTCTGCTGGGGCAGTGCCAGTATCTGAATTCAGATAAAGAAAAGGTTAATCGGAAAATGATTAAGCAGTGAGATGAAGGTGGGAAGTATGATGCCTTTTTTCCGATCATCCTGCATTCGGGGTTCACGTTGACATAATCTTTGGGAGTCTCAAAGTTTTTTTTTCCCCCTCTGAATATAATTGGTTTGAGAGTTATGTAAAATTATAAGTATGACATTATTGTTTATTTATTCATTTTTCGTAATTATCATGTATGTACCAGCATTTGGAAAACCGGAATGCTGCTGATTGAGCACAAAGACATCATAGCAAAACCAGCCACCTCTTACCCAAAAAAAAAAAATAAATAAATAAAAACAAAGGGCTTTTTCTGTTACATTATTTAAATCAAAGAAAGAAGGTTAATAACTTTTAAATTTGCATCTCGCGACTGAAATATTCAGAATCATATAATAATTACTTAAAAGCCTCTCTATTCTTAATAAATAGCTGTCGAAGTTCTTTGACTTTCGACCCATTCAAGCGATGCGCTACTCGTTCACGGAGGGAGTAGATTTACCAAATTGCCACTCCCTTCTTTCTTAAATGGAAAGGAAGAGGAGCCGGGATTCGCATCGTTGTACCCGACAGCGCGTCGTCTCATCACAGAGAGGAACTTCTCCCGTAAAAATGTTGTAATTTTCCAGGCGGATTCTTAAACAACAACGTTGTAGTTCTAGGATGCTGCTACTGCTAGGTACTAATATCGCACGAGGTAAATACTGAATACTGGAGTAATAATTAGCCGGTAGTTAAGTTTGGTGGAAGAAATAGGAAAATATTATTGTTATGGATTACGATTTTAGGAACAGAAAGAACCCCCCGCCTTACGATTCTCAAATTCCGATGCACCGCCCCGCCACCGGGCCCTCCTCCACCCATCCGACGTACGGTAATCCCTCCCTCTACCCTAAGGTAGGCCAACTTCCTGGTGTCCCTGGTCGGAACCCCTCTTTTCATCATCCCACCCCGTCTCCGCCATCTGCCGCTCGTAAGTTCGCCGCTCAACCCCATTCCGGACTCATTGCGTGATTTTTGTTTCCCGAATTTCTGATTTGTTGCCTTCTTTTGTCTTGTGAATTCGGTTAATCCGCAGCTGGAATTGGGATTAGGGTTGCTTTGAAGCCTGAGTATCGGATTTCACCACCGGTATGATGTTCATATGCTGATATTGTAGGGTTCCTTATTTTTTTTTTTTTTAAATTTCTTTGTGTTTATTGTGGGAATGACTTAGATCGTGATAGCTTCCTTTTGCTGCATAATTTTCGAAGTTAAGAAAAATGATATTGGTCTTGCTGGGTGATCCATGAAATTCTTGTTTAGAGATGATATAGACTTCGCTTCCTCTAATGGTGCCTTTGATGATAATAATAATAATAATAATAATAATATCCATGGAATCCAGCATCTTCTCTTCGAAGAATTTCATTATTTTAACTGGCTGTGGAAGATTTTACTGATTGGAAAATGGATAAAACCTTTAGTTTGGCACTTCCCCCTGTCAAAATAAAATAAAATAAAATAAAAGGTTGAAAAAATCCTTGTGTTCGCGTATTTTACTGGCTCAGAGCTTCCATGAACTTAGTTCTACCAGTTAAAGCCTTTTTGTCAATTTATAGCTTTAGATATGTCCTTAAATTTTTAGAAGTCTGCAATGGGTTCGGAATTTATGATCTTCCTTATCCTTTTAAATTTTAGAACCCCATATTTATTTTGGGCTTTTCAGGACACTTATTGCATTTCGTCTTGAATTGCCCTGTGTATATGTAGTATTGTTGATCATTTTGTATTTTGTTAGCCTCATTTATCCCCTCAAATTGGAGACATTCCTCGAAGCAATTTCCTCTTTGATTTTGAATTTGAGAGGAAGGTTTTGGCTGAAGCAGAGAAAGAAAGCCAAAACTGGAGCAGGCTGGGGCTAGGAAATCTTCCATCTAAAACGCCAGAGGCAACATCTTCTCTGGTATGTTCTCTTTTGAGTTAATACTGTTTGATGAGCTGGTACTTGTACCTTTCATTCTTTGTGGTAGTCATGGCACGGCCCCTTATTATTACACCCTCCCTCCTCCCTTACTCCCTCCCCGTCTTGAGTGTATATATTAGCATTTGCTAGCTGTTTATACATGCGCTTGAACCCTCAGTGGGTTATCTTCCCATGTTTCCATGCAAAGGCCTTTGCTTCTTTGTTGGGTGAATGAGGCTCTTTTGGAAAATTTCAATTGCAGGGCTCCACACCAGACTCGGTAGTGAGCAAATATATTGCATCAGGTCTAAGCAGGGAGGCTGTGCATGTAGCAGTTGCAAATTATGGAGACAATCCAAGCAAGGTATCTTTTCCTCGACCATTTTAATTCTTTGGTTTCTTGCATATAGATGGATGTATGCTAATTTTACCTTCCAGCGCTTAAGTCTTCACTTTCTAGAGAAATGAGTCACTATTAGTGTTTTGGAGAGGCGACATTTTCTGGCCGATCCTGAGGTTTAATTTCCCTTATCTGCTGCTAGCATGATTTTTTTTTTTTATAAACTGTGACCCCATCGACATTAGCTATGGCTGAATAAGATTCTGTTGTTTCTTCAATATAAAGAAACAGCTTTTGTGATCTGCAGAGCAGTTTACAGTACGTTATTCAACTTGTTTCAGGTCAGGGAATTTGCCAACGGCTATGCCCTCTTGCGAGAAATGGGATTCTCATCAAATAATGTTGCAGAAGCTCTGCTCATGTATGACAATGACACAGACAAGGCATTGGCACACTTTCTTAACAGTTCATCCTAGTTGTGGTTGTGCTATACTTTGTTGGGTTGTCAAACATTTAGGTTGTTGAGGAAAGTGAAAAGAGAGATGTTTGGAATATACTATAAAATTCACTGTAAAGTAACAAAAAAATGAATTACTTGCCTCTGTATAATTCGCATTATAATTTATAAGTTTCTGAATTGCACTCACGGAAGACAAATTTTGTAATAGGCCCCTCATTGCCAAATTCCACTATTCTCCAGACCCTGGATGTGTAAAGGTTCTCCATCCAGATGTTGCTTGGATATTGCATGCCATCACATGTCATCAAGAACAAATATAGCACAGCATTCTTAGCAGCAACTCCCCAGCTTAAGTACGAAACTTGCTCAAATTAGAGTATCTAAAGGAGGCCAAAGCCGTTGGATAAGTCAAATACGTAAGAAGATATCTCATAATCTTTTGAACAAAATGATCAGAGAAGATTCAAGATTAGAGGGAAAGGTTTTAAACTCCTTAATTTAATACAGAAGGGTACGTTCTCTCTTAAGAGTGGGAGAGTACCTTGAACAAACGATGGTTACCTAATAAAGGACAAAACGTTGAATGCATACTCCAACAGGGTAGGATAGGCTGGTATGCATCTGATTATCCGAGATGTGTGATAGCTTCATTGCACGAGCAAAGATGAAACTAAATGGGAGGAATACTGAAGATTCTCGTATATTCATTATGTATCTCTATTTTTTGATAGCATATTTACTAAATTGATTTATGTTAAGCCAATAGTACAAATATTGAATCATAAGTCATAACAAACACGAAAAGACAATAAAAATTAAGAATATATCCAATAAAACGGTGCACTATGCAAGGACGCCAGATGGCGCATAGGGAAGCTACATTGCATAGATCATCTACATCAGTCTACAATAACAACTGCTGGTTTAACAACACGATTTTGTTAACCAAGAGTCACCTGAGAAGCAGGATCACAAACCAAAGATGTGGTCACCACCAAATATAGCAGCACTAAACTGTCTCGTGTTCAAGTCATTCCCATCCAATGCAGAACCAAACCTATCCAGCCACTGAGTGGGGCTAGGGTTCTCAGACTCCTCCACCCACTCAGAAGTCATATCTATGTCATCAAGTTGAATGGGATCTGCTTCCAAAGGCCTTGATGCAAGAGATCTAGATAGCTTGAGATTGTAATGTATATATACAAGGTCATTCAATGTTTCCTTATCAATTTTATTGCGCTTCTCCGAATGAAGTTGCTTGAATGTACTCCAGTTCCGCTCAAAAGTAAAAATGCTACAGACCTGGCTAAGTATTCGTATGGCAACCCGTTGCAACATGGGAGCAGCATCACCATACTGTTCCCACCAAATCCCTGCAGTGCATTGGCCATACATTTCTAATCAGATATATATCAAGGCGATCACTTTTTAAGTGAAAAGAGGAAAGTAGCTAAGCTTCTTCCAATGGCTGAATTGGAAGAAACTTGTGACATGGTGGTACACACAAACACGTCATTATTCCCCAGGTTCAGTATTTAGACCTCAGCTTTTTCCTGCAGTTTCTTTAAGACTCAGAGATAGTTATGGTCTGCAGAAGAGGTCTAAAGTTTGAAAATACCTTTCAGTTAAAAAAACAAAGGTGCAGTAATTTGCCGAAAGGGAAAAGATGAGTTTAGTATACACCAATTGGAAGTGCACTGACAAGTGACATAGAAACAGAAATTGAAACTAGTATAATGCCTTCTGTGTTTCAAATTTGGCTTCAGGGCTACCACTTTGGTTTTATAATTGATTCAAGATAAGACAGGTTCTACATCATATAACCGAAGCTCAATTTGAATATATCTAAATGCTGGAACTAATCATTTAAGTGGAGAAAGATATGAAGAAGGCTCCTACAAAATGGGCTCCAACAACAACCCCCCCCCCCCTCCTCTGCCTGCCTTGTTCAAGTAGTTCAATAGTTAAGGGGTGCAGTGAAGAAAGTTTTTGGGGAAGAGATCCTTGAGAGCAAAGATATTCCATCCTGCAAGACAGTTCTATTATTTGGCAAAATCAGTATAAAAACAACAAATATCAGTTCAGGAATGTACAAGAAGTATCTATTTGGCCAGTAAAGTGAAAACATTCAAGAAAAAATGGTGTTTTTCGCATCATTACTTTTGAGCAAGACAGGAGCTTTCAGTAGCTCCTGAAGAGCTCTCATGATCAATTGAAGTGACCAACATGCTTGGGATGCAAAAGGCCCTATGAAATTAGCACATGTTTATGAATTTCTCCTGACCAGTAAAATCATTCCGTAAGAAGCCAACTATTTTCTAATTTTTTCAACTTTTTTCTTTGGCCAGTCTTAGAAACTCTCTCTCCAAATTCCTAAGCACAAGTTGCTCCTATTTTGATAGAGATTGCAAGTATAAAACCCTATACTTGTACTACATGCCAACAAGATAAGTTCTTCACAAAGTAGTTTTGGGAATCTCAAATGTCTGATATGATCTACCCTGTTGAACTCAAAGATTAGATCTCTAACTTTGTATTATCTGCAATGTTATGGATGTTAATAAATAAAGATTCATTTGCTTCACTGCTGAGACGTTTTTGTCAATAAAAACAATGGAATGCCCTGGGAGATAAACAACCACTCAACTGCTGTGATATACGAGTGTACCAAAAAAGCAAGAGAAAAAAATTGCAAAGAAAATAAAAGCAACGATACCTGGTGTAACAGTATCAATTGCTTCCCTTGCGAGATTACAACCAAACATCCCAGATGCCCTGGTAAATAAAAGAATTTGATTGGTAATATCTCGTCTTAATTCTGGCGTGGGGAGTAATTTCTCCAAGACTCTGAAAAAATCTTCTTTTATAGAGCCAAGAAACTTGACCTCTGGATTATACTGGATGCTAGGATTCAAAAAAGCAGCAGCAGAATGTAAAGGTGAATGGAGGTTGTTCTGCCACTTCTTGTCAACTATATCTAGAAAAGTACTGCATTTAATCTCATCCATAATGTAGTAAGTTCTGATTGACTCTTTTGCTTTAGTCATCAATTCGTAAATGTACCCCACTGCAGGCTTCCCTCCAAAAACTTCCCTCATGACTTTCAAGAAGGGTTCAGAAACAGCAACACATTCCTCAACTGCCCTCCAGAAATCATTATCATCAAGAATGCCAACACAGGTTATGCTTTGAGACTTATTTGCAAAAGCTGAATTTGCAGAAAATTCAGGGCTATTGAACATATGTTTCAGTTTTGACCTCTGTTTCAGGATAGATTGCAAGGAGAGAAAGTCAGAAACAGGCTTTGTGATGCCAGACTTAATGATCCCCTGTCCTCCGGTGTACTTTTTCATAAGATCCAGAACAGACGAAGCGTTATATATAAACTTTGAGATAGCCTGTGCCTGCAAGATACATCTGTTAACCCAATCTACTTTGGAGAACTCCTCCAGGATTGAATTTAGACATTGCCAAGCACAAGGGGAAACAAATATACTCCCATAGTTCTGAAGAATATGGTTTACCAAACCAGTGCAATTAAGAGTATCATCCACAATAATCTGCACAACATTGTCTTGGCCAAAATCTTGAATTACAGAGTCAAATAAATCGGAAAGGCACTTGATATTCTTGTAATATGACGATGCATCTACTGATTTGTGGAAAAAAGTTTTAGAAGGTGAAGAGACTAAAAAATTAATCAAAGCTCTAGATTTGTTATCTGTCCATGTTTCAGCGATTACTGTACAACCTGTCATGGCCCATTCTTTCTCAATATCTTTAGATTCTAAGCTTAATTCAGACTTGATCCCATCTAACCAGATAGTCTTAAGAGAATCAGAGGATGGCCCTATGAACCCACTGCCACACTTTCCTATTGCATCAATCATTTGTTGATAAGATGAAGAACGAGCCACGCCAAAATCCAGTTTATTTTCAAAAAAGAATAAGGCGATACTTCTCTCTGCATTCTCTTCGTCACTAGCTGGGGAGGAACCTATGGGCATCACAGATGGAAAAACTTTCACCACTGGAGGAGGTGCTTCCAAAGTGATTGAACCTTTACCCATGGAAGTGCTGATAGGAGGTTTCGCTTCTGCTAGCTTCTGTTTCTTGGGAAGGGGAATTTCCTTTCCCTCTTCCTTTACCGCTATAATAGCTCTGACCCTGTCAGTAACATCATCCCTCACTTTGCCGCATGGATTTACACCTTTACTGGGAAGTCTAGACAGATGATGCTTTAATCTACTAATGCCACCATTCAGTACTCTAAGGCAGAACTTGCATCTCACTTTGTTTCCGTCTAACTTTTCGGCATACTCCCAGCAAACATCTTTTTCTCGAACCACTGCCACAGAAGAAAATTTGACAATTTGGTCCATGTATGTTACTAAGCAGGTGCACACATGCATTAATCACGGTACTACACACAAATCATCAGGAATTTTAGATATTAGGCCATTATGGAGTGACAACTCCATTAAAGCTTACAGAGTGGACAGGCAACAAAATTAGCAAGTAAAGCAGCAATCTTCAATCCCCTATTCGTGCAAAAAGAAAAAAAAAAATTCTGACACCATCAAGATTCGGCAATCAAATGCTTAACACGCAGGCATGAACTTTGAAGATCATATTCATGAAAAATGTGATAGAATTTTAAATTAGGAAAAGAGACAGCTTACTGATACAGAAGATGCTTTGCTCTGACCTCTCCTTACCTAAAGAAGCAACAATGAATTGAATGATATATGACAAGCGGGAAAAACAAATACAGACAAAGTTGGTAAACAAATTCATATAACAACCACCATATCCAGCTGAAGAAGGTATTATGAGAGACAACAATGCATTCAAAGCATCTCCGACCATGAGACAAAAATATTGCCACAAACAGCACAGAAATGCAGTATTAACTGAAGCAAAGCAGAGTAGCGTGTACATACGAAGTCACATTGACACAAATCATAAGTTATCATCAAAAAAATTAGATGAGTTCAACTTTGTAGAGAAGCTCATTGGACATGGATAAGCTAATGCCAAGAGACGCCTGTCATGGATCATCACCTACTACTTTGACAGACTACATTTTACACAAGGAAAAAAATTCACGGACGCATTGCATTTTACAAAAAAGTGTCATGGTTATCAACATCGAGCTAGATTTTGCACACGTCATCATATAGTATTACGAATTTCAGTTGTACCACGAATTTTACTTTTCATCAGCAGTCTCAGCTTTGGTCCATGAACAGACATCATTAGTATTTTAAGACAACAAAATGTATCGAATTAGAACAGTGATATTCGTCTTGTTCATCTGCGGCAATTTCGTCCAATCAAATTGAGCACATAATATTTCAGCTAACAAGTTATTTTGTTACATATTAAGATTCCTTATCAATCAAGATGCAACGCAAAAAACAGCAGCTTTCTATTTCACATCTTTCTCCTCCGCATTAACAGAACGTAAAAAAGCCAAAAATTTCCAGTAATATGCTCATCTCATGTTCGCTTTTTAGCTTCGAATAATAAAAGCACGAGATTTCTCTGCAAAATGGGAAGCTTTCTGCGTTTTCTCTCTAAACCAGGTAGAGCTTTATTCAGATAAAGATCCAGAAGAAAAAGAAAACATAAAGAAAGAGAAAATAGCGAGATAGACGCAGATATGGGAATGGAACTTACGTGGAGAGAGAAGATTTCATCGAGTCCTAATCTCTTATCGGTGGAGAGAAAAGCGGATTTTGCAGAGTTTAGAGATCTTTTTTGGTATATCGCGATATTTTGAAATCTGTAACTAGGGCTTTTCTTCTTGTATTTTGGGTATTTTAACTTCTCTTTTTATGAATGGGTTTAAATAGCAGACGATATCTCGCGGTGGTCTTATTTTATTCGCCCAGACGCAGTAATAAAGTATGGGGAAAAAGGCGCAGTAATACGGAATGGAATAAAAAAAGGTGGTAGGGGAAGCTTGTCTCTTCTAATATCAGAGCCAGGTTTCGATCCTGGGACCTGTGGGTTATGGGCCCACCACGCTTCCGCTGCGCCACTCTGATTATTAATCGAGTTATCCTGATTTTTAATAATAGAAGACCTGGAAAAGGGAGATAGCGAGCCTCCGGCTGTTTTGAGCAGTGCAATCTGACTTCTGAATCATATTAACAAATTAATTATCTATTTGTCGGTGATTGAGACGTTCGAAAAACAAAACGAGAATTAAACCAGTTACTTGTACGTTGCTACCTGCTACCTTTTCTGTGAAAAGCATTTTCTTTCGATGGTATAATTTTTGTGATTGACAATGTTCTTAATCTCCAGTTGTAAAATTTGGAACAAAAGAAAATCCAAGGAAACTGCTATTGTAATGATCCAAAGAATTGATAATATACAAACTAATTTTGGCCGCTCATAAAGTCAAAGCTAAGCCAAGGACCAAGACTTTAGGAGTAGCCGCCCAAATGGCTGTGGATCTTGCAATAGATTAAATAGATTTCAGGTCTGCTTATTATTTAATTTGTATCTTGACTGTTATGAAATTTGACAGCCGTAGCATTTAGTTTATTTTGATTTAAAATGTGTTAATTTTAAAGTTAAGCTTGATTTTAAAGCAGCTTTGCTTTTGCTTGTCAATAAATTAAAGACAGATATTTTCCCCCCAAATCTCCACTTCTAACCCGCTTCAAGCAAACAAGAACCAATGCCACCCAATTTATAATTATGAATTAATCTTCTATACACTAACAGTGTATACACTTTTACTATTGGATGGATGACACATAATGTAAAATTTTATACATATGTCGTGTATCTAACCGTAATAGCATATACACTGTCAGTACACGTATGATTTACTCTATAATTATTGTTCGAAAATATTTTGATTTCCACACGTCATATAAGTTTCATGGTACAACACTAAAGTTGTAAGTTTCATGGTACAATACAATTGAGTTAACAAGAGGAAGTTGGAGAACAAGGAAAACTTAAAACGGCGACTGGACTTTGGTGCAGTACAAGTTACATAATAATGGGAGGATTCGAACTTCTCCCGGGAATGATATACTGGCAGCATTTAGAGTTTTTAATAGTAAATCGAATTGTTTGCAAATATATTTGTGCCAAGTTGTTCGAGTTTGAAGAAAACTTGATCAAATAATGAACGAATCGAACTCGAATACCAATATTATACTTGATTAATAATCGAACCGAACACGAATTTGATCCCGAATTATTTGAATAGTTCATAGACACATATATAATTATAAAGAATAGATAAATGCATTTAATTTTATTAAACATATATTGTAAATTTCTCAAAAAGTAATTATAAATAAAAATAATATTATTTATTTTTTAAAGCAAAAAATACAATAAACTTATTCTAGATCATGTATTTTTTAAAGATATTATTAAATCATTTTCAAACTCAGGTTCGAGCTAAAGTTTGAACTGGGATTCGGCTAATTTATTTTAACGAGTCGATCTCGAATTTAAACTCAAATATTCATATAAATTATTGAGTTGAATTCGAACATTGGGCTTGTTTGGAAGCTAGTTTTTTGGGCAAGTTTTTTACCTACAAGTTTTTTAACAACTTTTGCTACAGGAATCTCAAAAAACTTCTCAAAGTTTTTTACCTACACACTTCAAAATACACAAAACACACACAAATTCATCCACCATCCCAACCCAATACACAGAACACACATAAAAAAAATTCCCTTCCCTTTGGCTTTCTTCTTCCTCCACTATCCCAACCCGTCCACCACCTCCATCGCCGACCACCACCACCTCCGGCGCCATTTCCTTTTTTTGTTGCCTTTCTCCCTCTCCCTGCCATCCTCCCCCTTTATCCAGTTTGATTGCCTTCCTCTTTTTTTTTTTTCCTCCCCCGCAACCCTCCCTTTCCGCGACCAGATCTGGTCCCGTGACCAGATCGCAAAAGTGGAGGGGATGGGGGGCTGCGATCTGGTCGCGCGACCAGATCGCAGCTAAGGGAGGGCGATGGGGCTGCTGAGGGTGACGGGGATGGGTGAGGGGAGGAGAAAAAGGGGTGGCAGACAGAGGGGGTTGGCGGGGCAGAGGGAGAAGAGGGGCGGCGGGGGAGAGGGGAGGGGAAGGGGTGACGGGCAGAAGAGACGGGAGAGGAAAAAGGGTGGCGGGTGGCGGGGAGAGGGGAGGAAAAGGGGTGGCTGGTAGAGGGGGGTGGCGGGGGAGGGTGAAGAGGAGTGGCAGGGGAAGGAAGGGAAAGGGGAGAGGGAGGGTGACGGTAGAGGGAGGGGGAGGGGTAGGGGGTGTTGCGTTGCTGCTGGGAGGGGGCTGGTAACGGGGAAGGGGGAGAGGGAAGGAAGAAGAAAGGAAAGAAAAGAAAAAGAAAAGAAAGAAAAAGAAAAAAAAAAGAAAAGAGAAAGAGAAAAAGAAAGAAAAAAAGAAAAAAAAAAGTTTTTCTCCTTAAAAACTTTTACAAAATTTTTCATATTACAAAAAAAAATTTCATCTTACAAAAAATTCTATACAAATTTTTTTAAAACTTATACAGTATACTACAGTAAAATTTTAGACAAACTCCTAAAAAACTCAGGTTCCAAACAGGCCCATTTGAACCAGTTTATACACTAAACAAAGCAAACCTGAACAAGAAGTATGCACTCTCATTCAGCGTGTTAAAAGTTAAAACTTTAGGCAGCAACTAGCAATAATTGTCCTTGTGTTAAATTTAGAGAGAGAGAGAGAGAGAGAAAAGGGTCGTTATGTCGGGTACCGATCAGCTCCGCCTTGGTAGGCTCTAATTTAATGCACCGGACGCCGGACGGTGAGTGTCAAACTGTCCACGCCAGCAGAATGAGTCCCAAGTCGAACTTTACAGTTTGGCATTGTCCATATAATGGAGTGTGGCCAAAAAAGACACTATTCCCCATCAAGGCTAAGGTTAGCTACTTTTAAGTTTTAACCATGGCTTAGTCGTACCAAGATCTTCTATGATGATTAGTGCAAGTGATGCTTCCCTTCCCGAGTTTCCTTTATCAGCATTTTTTGTCCCCATTCTTCCACCACCGAAAAAATAATGATAATAAAAATAAAATAAATTAAAGAGACGCATTTCTTTAAGGATTAATTTTATATACATTGTCATTATATATATTATTACCATTATATATACATGATACATGTGTAAAATTTAAATTAAAATTTAAAATTTATTCATGTGTCATCCATCCAACCATAATAATATACATTAATAATGTATATAAAATTTAATCTTTCTTCAATCGCATATGATGTGTTGCACGTAACACTGTATCATTTGCTCCACACAGGGAGTCGACGCTGGGACAAGTAAGGGAAAATAGGAGCTCAAAAAATTATATCCATTATATTCAAGTATAACCATCTTATCTTACTCTCTAAAAGTTGAAATAATATATTTTATGGCCTAATTGATTACTATATACAATACTCTTTAATAAAAAAGAAGTAAATCTTATTTACTAATAGTGTATACTCTATTATAATTTGATCGCTCGTAACATATGTGTAAAAATTAAATTTCAAACTTAAATTTTAGATAATTATTATTCATTCAATACACAATGTTAACATAAAAAAGATTAATTCTAAAACAAAACCCCTTTTATGGAATTAGGTAAAGAGTAGAAAGAAAGAGGACATTTCATCACGCGCAGAAATTGGCGTGTAACAAATGACCCTCGTCGCTTGCGTCTCTCTAAATCCTTCTTCATTTTCTGCCTTACCCTTATTAGTTACAGAGAAGCAGCACTAGGCAGAAGATCATAATATAAAACCACCATAGATGTATAGTTTACCTAATAAAGTTTACTTCCCCATGTTTGTCTTCCATTGACCACTCCAAAGTCCAACCCCCAATCAATTAGTGATGTGATTACTTTTTAGAACGCAGCTGAAAAGGTCGAGCTTTCGTCCCCACCGCCCAGCACCCAGCCACCACCATCCAGCCGCAATCCCATATTATCACAATTTTCAACGCTGGTAAACTTCTCCTCATATGCACTAAAGAGAATTGCAATTTCGAATCTAAAATATTTGGGGGTATAATTGCTTCTAATCTTTAAAGTTTAAACGAAAGCAAGTTCTAAATGTTTTAATTTTTTAAAGCATATTTAGTCCTAATAACTGATTTTTACTAATTATATATCGAATCAAGGTACGGGCCGTCAACTATTTTTTTAAAAGAAATTGATAAAGTATTAATAGCCAGAATCTGTAATAAAAGAGAACTAATTATTCACATTTTGATCACATGAGCAATCAATTTATAATTCATTTTTTTTTTTGGTGAAGCGAATTTCTGTAATCTGAGCTAAAGAATATATACTAATGTGATCATCACGTGAGTAATTAGTCTTTTTTTTAAACTAAAAATTATAGTATATTTTAAAAAAAATGAATTACTAGCACATGACCAACTGATAGCAATAATTGGTAAAAATTAATCAATGAGACTATATATTTTAAAAAATTACTAAAACATTTAAAATTATATTTACTTTCGTTCAAATTTTAAGAATTAAACGTGCTCGTGTTCTAAACATTTAATACCAAAATTGAAATTGTCCGTGTATAGTATTTATTACTCCTGCTACTTTAGAATACTTGATAAATCTAAATTTGATTTTTTCAAAAAAAAAAAAAGAAACCTATCTAAATTTGATGCTGTATATGTACGTGATCTCAGTTGCAGCGGTAACTTGGGCGCTCCTTTCTTCTCGAAACGCACGTTGTTTGGTTTTGTCAGCACATGCAAGTTCCACCCTTTTCGCCCCCTCCCACTAAAAACCCATCCCACGAATAATTAACTTTTAAAATTTCCCCCATCTTTCTTTCCTAAGCAACTGAGCTAAGTCACCACACTTTCAGGGTCATTCATTGCTCATTTTTGGGTGTGTTTCTGCACTCGTCCAATCATTTTCGCTTCCGCGAGCATTTACTCTTCACGTTCCATCTTTTCCTCTCTCTTCAGTCCCCATCGCTGGGCTGCTGGGCAGCTGGGGTTCTCCCTCATTTTTGCTCTCTGCAATCTCAAAAATTCTGGTCAGTTCATCCCTTTCTTCTTAGAGATTATCATTTTTGTCTTGTTTGATTAGTGTCAATTTGTTGATTGCGTGTTAAGTCAGAAAAGGACAGGAAGAATCAACAACCTCTTTATACCCGACTGTTTCACATATTCTTTGTAATTTTTTTCTTGATCAGACGTAATTGTACGACTATCTGTTATTTTTGAGTAGTTGACCAAAATGCTCCCGTGTGTCCATACGTTAATGTTAATAGCGTGTGTAGTCAGTAGTGTGTTTTCTTCATGTTTTATTAGTGGTATTAAGCAACGGCTATGATAATTATTTTCGCAGAACTGATTTTCTTTTATTGTCTGTAAAAAGTAAGTACTACACTTAAAATCGGGGCAATATTCCCTGATTTTGCTACCTTTTGCTTTTCGAATTCCTGTATGCAGTGATGGAGAACGAGTAAAACATTCTTTGCTTGAGCCCTTCAATTTTGAGCTTAGGAGGGAGGAAGGAAGAAAGATGGGCATCAAGTTCATTTTCTTGGCGATTTTCTTGAGTGGGGCTCTGGTTTCGCTGGCCAGAAGCGAGCCCAGTGAAGATAAGCAAGCTCTCCTTGATTTCGCGAATAACATGTACCATTCACGGCCTTTGAATTGGGATGTGAGGACTTCTGCTTGCAATTTGTGGACTGGGGTCACATGTAATCATGATAAGTCGAGAATTATAGCCGTTAGATTGCCCGGATTCGGTTTTCGGGGCTCTGTTCCTTCCAATACTCTGGCCCGCTTATCGGCGCTTCAGATCTTGAGTCTGAGATCAAATGGTTTTAGTGGGCCTTTTCCTTCCGATCTTTCCAAGCTTGGCAACTTGACCTCGTTATATCTTCAGTTCAACAAGTTTCAAGGTCCACTCCCCCAGAATTTTTCGGTTTGGGAAAATCTTTCCGTTATTAATCTCTCGGATAATGCTTTTAACGGTAGCATCCCGGCCTCCATTTCCAATTTGACTCATCTGACCGCTTTAAATCTTTCTAACAATTCATTCTCGCGTGAAATCCCTGATCTCAATGTTCCGAGTCTCCAGCTTCTGGATCTTTCCAACAATAATCTCACTGGAAATGTGCCTCATTCCCTTACTAGATTCCCTAATTCTGCTTTTTCTGGTAATCAACTTGCACCTGAAGTTTCATCACCGCCAGTTGTTCCTCCCAACGAGAAGCCAGAGAAGAAGTCCTCTAGAATTAGCGAACCTGCTGTTCTGGGAATTATAATTGGAGGTTCTTCTCTGGGGTTTGTGCTAATTGCTGTTCTGCTGATTATTTGCTATTCTAACAAGGAAGCGAAGCCTAAGACACCAAAGAAGCCAAAGAAAGAAGTGTCACTTAAGAAAGAAAAGAAAACCATCTCAGCAAGTCAGGATGGAGATGGCAGGCTAGTATTCTTCGAGAATTGTAATCTTGCCTTTGACCTTGAAGATTTGTTGAGGGCTTCAGCTGAGGTGCTTGGGAAGGGATCATTTGGTACCACCTATAAAGCTGCATTGGAGGATGGAACAACAGTTGCTGTGAAGAGATTGAAGGAAGTCAGTGTTGGGAAACGAGAGTTTGAGCTCCAGATGGAGGCTGTTGGAAACGTAAGACATGATAATGTTGCTCAATTGAGGGCATATTACTATTCCAAGGATGAGAAGCTCATGGTGTATGATTATTACGCTCAAGGGAGCGTGTCTGCGTTGCTGCACGGTATGTCAAACACTACTCTTGTGTTTCTGCTTGTATATATTGATTAGAACGAATTGTTTTAAGATGCTTTTCCCCCTAAATATTACAATTGTGTTGGTCTCTACATTACTTCATGTCAGGCATTTTACTCTAAGCAGCTTTTCCTTAACATTGAGTTGATCTTAAAGGAATGCCCTATTGAAATTAATCACGAGTATTGGAATTGGGTATGATATAATAGAGCTGACTACTTTACCGGTTCCAGAGTTGAAGAGTTTATCTTACAGACATTAATAGTAGTTGATGTCAATATGCTCCTGTATGTGCTACAGATTTAGGAATCCAAATGTAACCTAGTTTCGATTATAACTGAAGGTTAGAAAATTGGTTACGTTCTGTCAGAAATGAAGTAGATAAGTAACTGCTACTTTTTCTTTTAAGAATGTAAAGAACGCTTCTGTATATGATGATCTCATATAAATTTGCTTTTGCCGTCAGGACTGAATAGATTTATTTCAGTTACTCACCGGTTCATATATAAATTATTGCTGATTCATGCTAAAAAGTTGAGATCTATTTTTTCTGGAGTTGTGTTTGTCTGCAGAAACAATGGGAGGACGTATTGGTATGCTGGAGACTACTTGTTTGTCTGATAACATTTGTGTTGTTTTTGGCATTTTTTCAGCAAAAATGGGTGAGAAGCGGATTCCTTTGGATTGGGAATCCCGTATTAGGATTGCAATTGGGGCAGCGAGAGGTATTACTCATATACACTCGGAATGCGGTGGGAAACTTGTTCACGGAAACATAAAAGCTTCGAACATTTTCCTCAACTCCCAACAATATGGTTGTGTGTCTGATCTTGGCTTGGCAACACTAATCACTCCAATAGCCCCACCAGTCATGCGGACTGCAGGGTACCGTGCTCCGGAAGTGACAGACTCCCGGAAAGTCTCTCAAGCATCCGACGTCTTCAGCTTTGGGGTGTTGCTGCTTGAACTTCTCACAGGAAAATCCCCTATACATGCTACTGGTGGCGATGAAGTTATCCACTTGGTCAGATGGGTTAATTCTGTTGTTCGCGAGGAGTGGACTGCTGAAGTTTTTGATGTAGAGCTTTTGAGGTTTCCTAATATAGAGGAGGAGATGGTGGAGATGTTACGAATAGGGATGACATGTGTGGCAAGAATGCCGGAGCAGAGACCAAAAATGAGTGATGTACTGAAGATGGTAGAGGATATGAGAAGAGTCAATACAGGAAATCCGCCATCTACTGAAACGAGGACGGAAGAATCAACTCCCGCCGCCCTCACACCGATTGCTGCGGATATAGCTTCGACTTCTGGTCAACAATAGTGTACCATTCTTACTTCAATTAAAGGAGTAAATATGCTGGAATTAATTTTTCTCCCATTGCTCAACTATTGAGTTTTAGTCGCATTGTTTGGTAGTACGTCCTTGTATCTTCTTTTGCTCGTCCAAGAATGCCTGCCATGTAAAATGAGGTTGGACAACTACTTAGTATTTCGTTGTTCTTGACTGCTATTTGCATGAAGATGCTGGATCACGTCTCTCTCTCTCTCTCTCTCAAATATTGTACAAATGAGGTTAATTTTTCCTAGCACTCCCAAGCAAAACATAGAATATGAAAAGGAAGATCATAAGTTGAGATACCATGTAAAAAAGAAGGCAATTACTTGGTTACTTTCGAACATCAAGTTACAACCATCTATAAGCAGCCACAAGCCACATCTATGGTTCACTGCTCCTTCAAAATGTCAAGGCATATCTGTGCTCCCGACTGTACCTGGCAATTGGGAGGGTTAGATTGGATTTTTATTTAAATGGGTTACCCCCAACTCGTCTAATTTTAGATTGGATTAATTTTGGGTTGGGTTATATTGGGTCATCTCAAACTCATGACTCAAATATGAACAAATATATTAATTAATAGATTTTGATACATAAACTTTCTTAAATATATTTTCACATAAAAACAACTTTTTCACACACATAAACACATTTTTACATAAATAGACATATTTTCACACACTAAAACACTCACAAATACAAATGCACACTTAAGAAGTGGGATATATTGGCGTGCTAGTATAACAAGAAGTGGGAAAGGCACACATATGATATGGTATCCAAGAAGTGGGAAAGGCACACATATGATATGGTATCTGCAAACTTTCTCGGATTGTTATTTTTTCCCAAAAAATTTATAATGTTTTATTGAATGCATTTTTTAATTATTTTGTTATTATATATATATTAAATTATTACAGTATGTTTTTTTATAAAATTTTCAAAAAATAACAATCCAGATGGGCTTATATTTGATTGCATGACAAAAGAAGAAGTGGCGAAAAATATTATGGAAGTAAAAGGAGTGGAATGCTCTGAATATAGGAAAATAATAAAACGTCGACGCATGCAAGTAAGTATTATAGCTAAGTAGCTCATATAATTTTGTTAAGTATCCATACATGGAGGCCCTGCTTTGGTTCATGTCTCATGTTGTTTCATGAACAATGAAATGTTTCTGTATCCCATATCCCATCTCTTGTAATTTGTTTATTTGTTTTTTTAACTTAAGTTGGGTAATGAGTGCCCAACACAAATATCCAAACAACCCAAAATATATGTGGGTTTTTATTACCCAACCCAAAATTAACCAAATACCTAACTTACCCAACTCAACCTCTCAAATTAGTGGATGGACTGTTGGGTTTTGGGCATAATTGCCAAGTCTACTCCCCACGCCTAAGATGAACTTAAGACAAATACTACACTATTATGCTTACCAATAGGAGTTTCATTGTCAAATACCGTCACGGGGAATTGTGGATTTTTTTCCTTTCTATTTTTTTTCCTTCTTCACGTTTGGAGGGAAACATTTGCAAAGGATGCACTTTCAATGAATCTAAGAAAAACACTCCTCCAAGTGAACTTGTCCAAATAACAGGGGTCGAAAGGTATCATCATTAAATTTCAAGGAGTCATTATGTAATTAAACTTAGACATTTTCCCAATCACAACAGCTGGAACCCCACCAACTGAAGTGGGGCCGCCCCGTGCTCCGAAATGTCTAATCTCTCCCGTTTCCACGCCTAAACAAATCCAGCAGCCACAACCACCGGCGAGGCATCCCCCACCGTCCGAAGCCGCCGGCTTGCCACCTTTCCCGGGATGTCACGGTTCCAATCCAATCGGCGGCTGGAAAAAGACCAGCCAATTTACGATGACGACAACGAAGACACCGCATCCCCTGAAACCCGAGACAACGGCCACTCAAACGGAGGAATCCAAAATAACACCCTTTTCAGTAAAGATTATGTCAACGTGCGTTCTCGATCATATCTCATGAAGATTCTCAGCAAACAAGGTAATAATTTGCAGTCTTTTAATCTCGACGCGATTCTAATTTGACGATTGTCGTTTTATAGTGCTTTAGGGAAATTGTATCGAAAAAACTTTAAATTTGAAGCCTTGGATATCTTGATGTTATTCATCATTAGTTAACCATGGTGTTATTGTGTATCTATTTGTTCTTCAATTAACCAGGGACTGCTTCTGCTCCCTCTAATCAAATTCAGTTGGATTTTTTTTGAATGTACTCAGTTTTTTTGCTTATCTTTTTTCTTTTTAGTAGCAAATATCAACATGTCATCATTGATCATTTAGTTGAGTGTATTTGTGTAATATTAAGATGGATCTAAGCGAAATATATAATTTTGAAAAGGAGGAATTGAGAACTCCCTTTTGTGACTCTTACCAGGCGCATGAGTTTTGCGCATTTATTTTTTCGTGCGCTCAAGTGTGCAAGTGCGTTTTTTTTTTCTTTTTAATCCATTCTATTTTGTTGCTCTGATTCAAGATGTTCGTGGTCTTTTGTATGATTTTCTGATTGTGGTGACTGTTTGCCTTTCTTCTTTTGATATTTGTGTTACAATTGTCAAGTACTATAACAAACCTACTTCGAAAATGGTGTTCTAGAGTTTTTCTAACAGCCGTGTTGAGCTATCTTTTTTTTTCATGTTGGTACTCTACATATGATGGTCCTGCTTGATGTGCTCTTTGAGTGTTTCCTTTGGACCTCTGGTTTGTAGTGTGTTAGGCTGAAAGTTGTTGTTGCTCGTCAGGGGTTATTTGTACTCAGTTTTGTGTTAACCAGTTAGCTGAAATGTTCTTCCTAGAACGCTAAGTTTTCTCGGACTTTTGATGTCACAGGTGACAGTAAAGTTCTCTTTGCAGATAAAGTTTTGAAATTTACTGGTTCAGGGAAGATGAAGCATCGTATACTTTTGATTACTGATTTTGCAATATATGTAGTAGACCCAGACTGTGATGCACTTAAAAGGCGGATTGCACTAGCAGCTGTTGAGAAGCTGAGTTTGAGTGAACTGGGTGATAACTTTTTTGCTATAATTATCCCAACAGAGTATGATATACTTATGGCTAGTACTCGAAAGGCAGAGATTGTAAATGCCCTGGTAGAAGCTACCAAAAGTGCATCTGACTATGAACTGGATGTGCTTCACTCTAACAGGTAATGGACAGCCTATGTTCTGGCCGCAGTTTCTCATGTTCTTTCTGCTTTGTGGTTGTTGATCACACAACTACTATTCATTTAAGGTTGCAGCAATGGTTTACTCAGCTCCTTTAGCGAACAATTATACATCCTTACTAACTTTCATATCTTCATATGCTGTAAAGCTGCAATCCTGCTTCTTGTCTCTTAGAGAAATAACTTCCACTTTTGACAACTCCTCGTAATGTTTTTGAACTGCTGAGACGGTATATACTCTGTTTTATATGTGGTCGAAATTACTGCTTCGAGTAAGAGGTACAAGATCTGGTATTTTCTTTTGGGTATTCTAGGTAACTCATATGCTTAAATTTTATATTTTTTATTTGTAAGCTGGGATTCTTGATTTATTCTGTCAAAAGTGTTTCTTTTAACGTTTAAGCATGGTGCATAACATACTATAAATCATTAGCACAATAATTTAGCCTCTCTTTATCTTGGTTATAATTTATCATTACTTTGTTTGAGCTAACTGACAGCATAATAAAAGTCTCTTTTTTGTTGATATCATTGGATAACTGAAGTTTGATCTGGCAGGTTTGAGTACAATGCGGCTGCGGACCTGGTGAAGGTAGTTCAGTTTGAAGAAGTGGAAGGTGGGTTAAATATTCAGAGTTACTTCAGTAGTTTGTAGCTGTAGTTTCTTTTTTATAAGATTGATGTGATCCTAAAACCTTTTTTACTTGGTTCCAAATTTCAGGTGGTGTTAAAACAAGAATTGGGAGGAAATGAATGGCAATTTTGTTTTCCATCGAGATATGTGCAAATTAGTTGATTTGGTTGCTGCGCATCTGCTTTGCAATTATACCAGTTTGTTCAGTGTAAAGGTGACTGATTCTTTTACCATGCCGAGCTGACCTTGGCAGTTCATTCCCAGACGAGACATTGTGAAGTTAATTTTTTACATGGATGTAATATTTGTGAATGCTGATACAAGTATCTCGGATGGTGTTAATATGTGATTGTTTAGTGCGTTTTGTGCTTTGAGTTTAGGGTGTGAGCTTATTTGTAATTTGAAAGAAATCAGACCTTGTATTCCAGATTAGTAGGAAAACATCACACGAAACTTTCGTAGTTTATGCTTCCTATGTTGCTCAAGGGTTTCTTAGTCAAGAATGTTCTTACGATGTCATTGGCAAGAAATTTTTCTCGGCTTCATCTTCCAGTTGTCCATTCGTATTTGTTCGGATAGATTTTGTTTTCTTTCTAACTTTGTCCTAGAGAATGGTATCACTTGCATGAAAGGTCGCATGAGGTGAGACGGATTATTGTAAAAGAAACACAAGAAGGTTTTAAAAACAAGAATGGTATATATCACTTGATGGCTCATCACCTCATGGAGCGTGTAAAATATAATATAAACACATTTTAATCACCTTTTAATCTTATATATATCATATCAAAAAGTACTATAATAATTTTTTCAAAAAATTATCTCAAATAATTTACTATCCAAGCACACTTATAATCTTCTTTTTCGTAACCTCATTTGTATATACTTATAGATGCTTGTAACTTGATGTGCGAAAGTAACCAAGCAATCGCCCTTCTTTTTACATGGTATGTCAACTTAATTTTTTTTTTATTTATATTTATGAAAATTTTGTGTTACAATCTACTTCAATCAGTGGGGGTGCGAGCTTGAAATTAGACGATGGCAAAAGTTTGTAGATGGTCACATAGAAGTTGGGAATCTCTAGTTAGCAAGTGTAATCGATATTCAATTTAGGGGCTACAAGAAAAGTGTGCTAGATTCCTTTGCTTGAAAGTAGGCTAGATTCTTCTGCTCATGTACATATTAGCTTGAAGGGCTTCATTTTGTACTAGCATGCATATACTAAGAAACTAGGCGACTTCCTAGATTTGCTTTACAGTCTATATAGCATTCCAACCTGCATTGTCTTTTCCGGTGGCACTTGAAGTGCCGAAACTGATGACCTGCAGTTCTTTTGAAGAAAACTGTACAAATACTCTATGGTGAAACGGGCAAGCCATCCATCGTTCTCATTTGCAGCAAGAATTGTCCTGCCCATGACAAAAACAGTTTCATTTTCTGAGGCAGAATGAAGTTTTCGTTGTTCGGCTGTAGTGTCTTCATTTCCTCGTAGCTTAGCCACAATTTCTCGAGTGCAACCACCACCTTCCATATTTAGCGAGTCCTTGTATCCTAGCTGAACCAAACACCTATAAACTCCTTCAACTCCCAACTTTCCCACAACGAAACGTTCCTCTGGTAGGACAGTTTTGATGGGAAGAGTTCTAATGGTAACTACCACCATTATCTCACGAACTGAATTAGTGTGCTGAATATAATGCCGGATAATTGGTGGAATACCATCGACAAGGTCCGTAAAAAAGAAGCAAATTCCTGGCGTTCTAAAGATACAAGTGCTTGATAGCTTCTGGTTTAACTCACCAATGCTCATCTTTCCTTCTTCTTCATAAACGCTCTTCTTACTCCTTCCATACGTCCAAGACAGCATCACAGTCCCAAGGATAGCTGAGATAGCAAATGGCACCCATCCTCCTTGTGGAATTTTGTTAAGCATGGACGTCATGAAGATGCCCTCAATTATTACGTATGGTACGAGAAAACCTAGGACTAGAAGTATATTGGAGTTCCAGATGACGAGCATAACTAACGAGGTCAAAAGAGTTGTTATGAGCATGACCCAGATGACAACCACACCTGCAATGTGTATAGATAGAAGCCAACAGAACTTCATTTTTTTTTTTAAATTACCCTAGTTAATTTGTGTGTGTGTATATATATATATATATGTAAGTACGGTCATCATCGACAGTAATTGAGGGAAGGGAAGGTTGGCTTACCGTAGGCATTTGCTAGTGCAACGCCACCTTTAAATCCAATGACAAGACCAACACAGAGAATCATTAGGGCGTAGTTAACTTCTGGGGAGTAAACTTGCCCTTCATGCTTGGAAGAAGTGTGAACCATTTTGACTCGAGGAAAACAGCCGAGGGTCAGTGACTGCTTCACGATAGAAAAGCTTGCAGATATCATGGACTGGCTAGCAACAACGGCGGCTAGTGTGGAGATAACAAACATAGGCCAGTATACTGGGCGCGGAAGGCAACTGTAGTAGGCGTTATTGATTTTCTCTGGATACTTGATTAGGTAAGCCGTTTCACCAGCGTAGGTGATGATTAATGCTGGATAAACAACGAATGAGAAAGCCCACTGCACAAAACAACGAATGAGCTAAGTTGCCTTGCCATCAAGTAGCCAAATAACTATGATTGCCAGAAATTAGACGAATAAATACTTACCAAAAAATTCATTCATCACAAAAGTATACAGTAAAAATAATAGTATGATCATGCATTAATTTGTACAGCGTTCTAACTTTTTATTAACTCTAAATATGCCTGTGACGCAATATGCATATGTATATTCTTTGGGTTCACGAGTAAACACGTCTTATTTGTATTTTCTCCTTCCGATGGAAATGCAATCATGGATGGTTCTGTGATTCCTCACCTGAATTGCTTGCTTGTTGAAGTGACCCAGATCAGCAAACATGGCCTCGGCTCCTGTCCCAATCAATATATGAAATTCAAGTGAACCTTTTGTAGTTCAAGTGAAGCTTTACTGGCAGATCCTTTTCAGAGTTTTTTGCTTTCAAATTCATTAAATTCGGAAGTAGAAAATCCTTAAAACTTTTCCAGAAAATTCTAGGACAGTACCTGTTATGCCCAAGAATACAGCACCAAGGAGATTCCATAAAGTTTTGGCATTTCTTGAACTGAACAGCACTATGTAGTGAGGGCATGGTTCAAAGTCGCGGTTGCGGTCGCGGTCGCGGCTTGGAACGTTCCACATCGGTCTCGGCATATCGGTCACGGTCTCGGTGAGACGCAAATTTTAAAGAATTTAATATTTTAAAAATTGTTAATAATATAAAAAAAGTATGCTAAACAAAAATAATAAAAAAATAGCCAAAGAAATGGCCGAATCAATCCGTTGCGGTGTAACTCGGCTGATTTCTCGTCTTGACTCGGGATAACTCGGAGTGACTCGGCCGAGTCAATCCGTCGCGGTGACGTCTCGGCCGATTTCTCGGCGAGATGAGTATCTCGGTCTCGATTCGTCGCGGTCTCGTCTCGGACTAGGCCGAGACGGTGACGACTCGGCCGAGTCGTCTCGGTCTCGGCCGAGTCTTCGAACCATGAGTGAGGGGACACAGCCTTGAGAATGGACGGATAATATTTGAAAATGTTGTAAATTCCGATGGAAGCATTGGTAGCCAGCCAGAGTAGCATGATTGGAGAGAAGGTGAAGCTGACTTTGCTTGTTCCGCAGCGTTGGAAGAGGAAGAGTGGTATCAAAACAGCAACGGACGTGAGCACAACATGGTCTGCGGCAGTTAAAAAAGGGAAAATTCTGCAGTTAATATGAGTATCCTGGGACTGCTTTACTCTCAAGAAGATAAACTTCAATCAAGAAGTACGTACCTTGGGTAATCTTTGGAGAGAGGGATTGGACACCTTGAACCGCTGATAGTACTGCCCATAAAAAGGGGAAAAAAGAGCTTGAAAAAAAAAGAAGAAACAAAAAGCAAAGACCCCGAACAAATTGTAAACCCTGATTTTTTTGGACCCAAGATGCTGTTTATTGTTAGTTCAAAAGTCGCACGAGGAGCATTTCAAATACTGCTATGAATTTCTTACGGAGCAACAATACATTTTGTTTTGCAAGAGATTGTTTTGAAACGCTGACTGCCAAGATATGTATTTGTTCCTTCGAATGGTTCGGAGGCAGAAATTACCACAAGTAGCTGGAGTCAGTGCTCCATCCCCAATGACCATGCAAGTTCCAAGCAAAACAATTACAGTAATAAAATTCTGAGCTCTGATACTTCTCTCTATGAATTCCTTGGTCTTGGAACGTAGAGGACTGGCGCGGTTAGAAAACCTCATGCTTTCATCAGTGCTCCACCTTGTATTTCGAATTGTAAGCTTGGTCCGGAAATTTATATGTCGACGGAGATAGGAATATAAAGCGAAAGTACCACCTTCACCATGATCGTCGGCATGAATGACGATGAAAACATATTTGATCCAAACTATGATAGTCAAACTCCAAAACATAAGGCTGAAGGTCCCCAGTAGATCTTCTGCAGTAACGTTTGTCAAGTTTGTAGCGGAAAACACGTTGACAGGAGAGGTAGCAAGGTCTCCATACACAACTCCAAGTGATTGGTAAGCCAACAACAATGTCTGCACCGCTGGATATTCCTGATCACATCATATGATAGTTAAAAAAAATTGTGTTTAGATGTTAAAAAGTACGTAGCCTGACACTTAGTTTAGAGTTGAGTGTACATGCCGCCATGCCGGTCGTGTGTTTAATCTATGGACTGAAGAAAGGCAACATATACATGTGACTGAACAACCTAAGATGAGAAATGGCAATCGACCAAGCATATATGGTATATATAGACCTTGGGCTCGTTTGGCGTCGGGGGAGACTTGAAAACTCGACTAAAGCTCAGGGTTCTGTCCACGGCAGATGATAGTTCAATAATGTTTCCAGCACCAGGTGGGCGAAAACCGACCGCGTCCTCTCCAGTGCCACCATTTTCAAGATCGTCTTCTAGCACGGAGCTGTTAGCGACTTTGCCTTCCATGCTTGTAGTATTATTTTGTAGAGCGGCCTCCAACCTGACAATTAATTGGCTATATATAGTGAGTGCTTCGGAATTTGCAATCGAACTTCGAAGTTGGCTTTGGTACCTTGTGAATGAAAATACAGAATGATGTGCGGGAATCTATTTAAAAGCTAGCATTGCCTCCACAACAGATCCCACATTAAAAAATAATTATTGGTTTCATATAAATGGATCGTAGATTAAATAATCCAATCCGTTTAAATTCATATAATAAGCGGTTATATATATGTGGATTGGATCCAAATGAATGAATGAATGATGTATACTCAATTGTTCATTTAAAATCTATTTAACTAACACAAAGTTAATTTCTTTAACTAACAGGCAGCTTAAAATGACACTCCTAGGATGAGTTCTGACGACTCAATTGGAATACCCCGGCCCGATTGAGAAGAAACCTTCGGCCGGGTGAGTGGAAAGAGCTGAACGACGTCTTGGACTCTGGGAATATAGCAGCACAGCATATAAGAAACATCAGTACTACCAAAACGTGCTGGGTTTGCTTATTACTTTTTTAAATGGATTTAGACAGATTATGCGGGTCATCATCCACTTTAAAAACGTCAAACCAATTGGTTTTACTTGGAGGATGCCCATTAACGTCCATCTCAATTTTTTTAGTAATCCAAAACCAATTAAGTGAGTGAGGTGGGCATCGATGTTTAGACGGATACAGATGGAAGTGCATGCTCCACCATGCCCGCTGAGAATCGCTCTTTTGTCGGTAAGTACTACTTTGTGCTAAAAAGATAATTTATTTGGGTCATTTTTAACGCTAAGATTCATGGTTCCACCTACGGACTGAGACAAGAAAAATAATTAAATTCTCCAAGTGAGGAGGCGGTCCACAGGAGTTGTGGTGCTACAAAATGTTAAAAAACATGGAAATAGGAAGGAGATCATAAAAAGAGTGATCTACCCTGCTGTCCTACTTGCTACGCTAACCTACATTACTGTACTCTATGAATCTTTTTAAAAAGAAAAAAGCACTATGCTTGTGATGGATACATAAGGCCAGGAGAGGAGAGTATCCATCTAATACTCGTTCAATACGCTTTACCATCTCTCCTCGTTCTCACTCATTGTTCAAAGTACGGGTAGGCACGGGTCGGGTACCCCTCCCATTCATCATTTGGCTGATCCGATCCGCACCTTGCGAGTCAGCTATTTTCTGACCCTTACCCGCCCCGCATATCAGCGGGTATCCGATTATAGGATACTCGTTAAGATAGGGTCGGATCAGCGGGTACCCGTCCCGTCCCATTTATCATTTAATTTTTTTTTTAAAAAAATGATTTATACCAATTTAATTTTATATTTTACACATTCATCTAAGATTTAATAATTTTTTTTTCTAAACAAAAGTTTCCACCAAGAAACAAGCATGTGAAGAGAATATAAGATAAAGGAAAAAAATTAAAAGAATTCAAAATCAATAAAAGTTTGAAATAAGTAGCACAATTATTAATATATATGTTCCACATTAATTAAACTTTTTTCTATAAAATATACGATCATGGCCTCTACAAATGAATCTTGTAAATAAACTATAGTCTCTCATATTTGTAATGCAATTTGTTCAATAAAATTACTTATTTAGTTCTAACTTATCATTTTATAGTGTGTGTATAAAAATAAAAAATATATATATGCGGGGCGGATCGAGTACTCACGGGTTTTTAATTATGTGACCCTAATCCGTCCCGCATCTTAGTGGGTACCCGACCCTCTTTTGACCCGATCAAATAATAAAAATCGAATATCCTAATTTTCGGATCGAATCGGATCGGAAATGACAGATTTTCGGGTTAGCAGGTAATTTTGCCCACCCCTAGTTCAATGACTTGGAACCGTAGGATTGTGCTTAATTTTGCAGAAGACAAAGTTGGCAACTTAAATTATTAGTGCTGCCGTGAAGGACATCGAACAAAAGTAATTGGATAGAATCATAGAGCGAACCAAGCCGATCATCAAATTAATTAGATAGAATCGTTGAGTGAACAAGATTAATTAGAAAGAATCGTAGAGTGAAGCTGAAGGATGGCGCAGGTTTCCTTAAATTTCATAGTGCATCCCAACTTGTAAAAACTTTCCAGGAGGGATTTTAAGTGAAGTGAGTGCTGATCTGCAGTTCTTCTGCAGGAATCTGTACAAGTAATCTATCACCAAATGAGAAAGCCATCCATTGCTCTCCTTCGATTTGAGAATAGTCCGACCAGCCACGAACACCACGCCTTTCTTCAAAGCTTTTCCAAGCTTTTCTGCCTCTTCCTCCGTTTCAGCAGTGTCGCGGAGTTTTGCCACAATGGAAGCAACAATGTCATCTTCTTCCAAGCTCTGCAAATCCTTGTAACCGAACTGAATCAAACACCTGTATACCCCATCTATTCCCAATCTTCCCACGTCAAGACGCTCCTCTGCAAGGACTGTTTTGATTGGTAGGGTCCTTATTGTGATGATCACGGTAATTTCACGAAGAGAGTTTGTGCTCTGAATATAATGGCGAACGATGGGCGGAATCCCATTGACAAGGTCGGTGCAGAAGAGACAAATACCAGGGGGACGATAGAGATCATTACTCGACAGCATGCTCGTGAATTCCGTTAGGCTCAGCTTCCTTTCTGCATCAAATGAGGTCTTTTTGCTCCTCCCGCTAGTCCACGACAGCATGATCACCAGGAAGAAACCGGAGATTGCAAATGGCACCCATCCACCTTGAGGGATTTTGTTGAGCAAGGAAGTCATGAATGCGCCCTCGATGAATATGAATGGAATGAAAAATGCAAGGATGAGAGGAAACTTTGTATCCCAAATGACCAACATCACCAGCGTCACCAAACATGTAGTTATTATCATCACCCATATGACAGCCACACCTGCAGTTGATTAGGCCAAGATTGATTAATATCCAACATATATACAATTATTCACTCGAGTCGAACTTCATATAGTTGAAAAAGGCGGTTTAATTACCATATGCGTTTCCTATCTCAACCCCTTGTTTGAATCTCAAGACGAGAGCAATACAAATGATCATCAGGATGTAGTTGATTTCTGGGGAGTAAATTTGCCCCGCATGTTTGGGGGATGTCTGCTTTATGTTAACCCGGGGGAAGCAACCTAAAGCCAAAGATTGCTTAACAATAGAAAATGAGGCCGATATCATAGATTGGCTGGCAATTGTTGCGGCCAAGGTTGCTAACACGAACATCGGCCAGTAAACTGTCTTAGGAATGGAGCTGTAGAAAGCGTTGGTCAAGGCATCGGGATGCTTAGACAAGAAAGCTACCTCACCAGCATAACACAGCACCAGAGATGGATAGACAAAGAAGGAGAAAGCCAGCTGCAAAAGCATTATTGTGATTGGTTAACTAAACTTGCAAACATTTGTTATGGGCTGCTCGATGCAGAGTAATGAGCATTTAAACTTTGTAATGGCAAACACCTGAATGGCTCTCTTATTAAAGTGGCCCAAATCAGCAAACATGGCTTCTCCTCCTGTTGTGCACAAGAAAACGGCGCCTAAAACCTCCCAGCCAGATTTGCCTTGTTTTCCAAAGAACTTGAAAATGTAGTGAGGTGATAAACCACGGAGGACAGCAGGATTATAGGCGACAATATTGTAAATGCCAATGAAAACATTCGCAGCAAACCACAAAAACATGATCGGGGAGAATGAGAACCCGACTTTGCTCGTCCCACATGACTGGAAAAGGAATAGAGCCAACAGTATCACAACCGCCATGAACACAACATACCCTGACCAAACATCACTCATTTGTATAATTTTGGTAGTTTCATTATTAATCAAATACCATGATATGCAGATGAACAAAAATGTACCTGTTGTTATCTTTGAGGAAAGTGTTTGAATTCCCGCAAGAGCCGAAAGAACTGTACGGAAAGATTATTAATCGTGGAAGGAATGTTTTAAGTGCCATAGAAACATACCGTTAATGAAAGAGAATTTCAACCGTTAATGATTGGAGTATTATCATTCATTACTACGAATGTTGGGTTTATGATCGATTGCTTACCACTGGTGGCCGGTGTCAAGGCGCCATCACCGATCACCATCGAGGTACCCAAAAGTACAACGAACGTGAGGAGATTCTGTGCTGCGCGACTGTTTTCAATGAATTGTTTGGTCTTAGACTGTATTGCACTCCCTTGGGTGTAAAAACTCATGTTTGCATCAGATTGTAATCTTGTGCTTTGGATGGTCAGTTTGCTTCGGAAGTTTATATGCCTGCACAGATAAGAATACAGAGCAAAAGTTCCACCTTCGCCATGATCATCAGCCCGAAGGACAATGAAGACGTATTTGATCAACGGGATTATGGTCAAGGTCCAAAAGACGAGACTGAGGATTCCGATCATGTCTTCTTCCGTAGGTTTGTCGAGCCGAACAGATGACAACACGTAGAGAGGTGAAGTGCCAATGTCTCCGTAGACCACTCCAAGAGATTGATACGCTAACAACAATGTTTGCACCAACGTGTATTCCTGAGACGTCAAACACCAGCATTTTGTCTGAATTAGTAACCATAAATTCAACTGTGGGATCGATGGAAATTAGAAGGACTCTCCCATCGTTGCGTTCTGTGATCATAAAATACAAGATGATTGTCACTAGTCCAACAGATTTTATGATGATCAACAATTGAAACAAATTAATTACTTTTCGCCGACGCAGCGAAGGCTGATATTTCTTTGCGAGAATCAGGTCCCCATGGAAGGATCCCTTGGTACTCGTTTCATTTGGCCCTTCAGAGTCCTTGTTGTTGCCGGCATCGCTACCCTGCATTTCGAGATCTTCCGCCATGACTTGAATATTTGTTGCGAAGATCAAATGAAAGAATATTAAACGAAAGAATTCCTCCTCGTGTGGCTCATTGCCACCGCCAGCAAGAATTCTTTCGAAACGAGCGCCTATGAGCTAGTAGTAATAATCTAACAATTAAAACTCGACAGTCTTTAGAATCAGGCTGTTCAATTCTTGGGTCATGAATCGTTTTGCCAGCAGAGGAGGCACTATAGCAATGCTCCACCGGTAATGGAATTAAGGGTAGCGAAAAATAGGATGGTCTTGTAATACATTCCCAAAATAACATCCGTTTGAAACTTTGACAGGAAGAACCAGCGAGAAGTTTGCATTTTTTGTTTTCTAATTTTAATCCTTCACAAGAAAAAAGAAAAAGAATGGAAAGAGCTCAAGTTAGACTATTGATATGCATGTCCAAATGTAAAGAATCCCTCTACAATTATGGCTTCCCCTCTGCCCAACAGTATATTCGAGCTGTTTCACTTGCCGTAAATTAGACTATTGATACGAGATTTTCCACAAATTACGGCAAGAGTTAGACTATTGTGTAATGTTCCCAAAAAACATGCACGAGGTTAACTAACACTTGCAATTTAATTTTTTGCGACAAGTTCCAAGCAGAAGCACTTGGCTCTAGAATTATCAATTCTACAGTATTGTTTGTTGTTCCTTCTTTATTTGTGAATCACTTATTTCTGCTATCTTCTTCATTCTTCTTTGATTAGAGCGTTGCTGATGCATAGAAACGAGATTTTTTTTTTTTTTTGTAAATCCGACTTCTCAAATAAAATTGACACCAGAAAAATATTTGTACCTTTTTGTGAACAATGAGGTTGTCCAAATTTGATTTTTTTTTTTGGGGTAACTATCAAGCATAAGTGAGTTCTCGGCTTCAGTAACTACAATGGGATCAGGGCATATGTTTTCAAAATCATAGATCGCTTATAAAAATTTCTTTACAGCACGCGACCTTTTATAAGAAAATAACTCGTGCTAACCAATTCAGTCACAAATTTGATGCCATATCGCTAAGTGCACTACAAATATATGTAGAGGTCCTTTTATGGTGTATGGGCAACAATGTCAATGATTACTAATTTAGTTAAGTACTCGACTTTTTTTTTTCTGGTTGAATAATTACTCGACATTTGCGCATTGCCGTAATTTAATAAATTTTTTGACATTGCCATAATGTTAACGGGCGATATATGTAAAAGAAGTGGGCCTGTGAGCCTAAAGTCCTTCTATCCAAACCGCATTCCCCAGCCACTCCGGGCCAGAGTCCTCTTGAACAGATCTGTTCGAACCATAGAACAAGGACCAACTTGAACCTTTTTTCCCCAGGCTTTCAGGAAAGCCTGTTCCATGAACTTACGAAAATCCATCAGCCTACGCCACCGCCATTCCAAGAGGGTCCAGAAATCAAAAGCTCCAGCTAGAGGATGGATTTTAAACTGGCCCAATTCACCGGACCCAAAAATTACCACAAAAAAAAAAAGAATCATTTTATCCAAGTACCTGCATAGGATCAACAACATCGCAATTTGGTGCATTAAATCCGTGGGGTTATTGAAATAAGCTACCTCTGATGCAAATGTTCAGTTAACTTAATTAGCGATTTGCGTCTATTATTTGAAAAAAAAAAAAAAGAAGAAAGAAAGGATTGATTCATCTTGCATGGTAATTCCGTCAGAAGTTGAGATTCCTGTGTTGACCCATGCTGCTGCGCCTTTTCGCTCGTTTCCTTGACCAACTTAGCCAATGCAAACATGATCAAAGGAATAATAATGAATATTTACTAATTAACGAAGACTATAGGCTGATGGCCCCCACCAAGCGACAAGGGTCAAAATTTGCCTCCCACCAATTGTCACATTATGTGATTCTTAAAAAAATTCAGATGGATGCGTAGTGCACCCGTCTGATCCGATGGTGGTTATGTCTCAATCGATCCCCTGTAAGTCTAGTTAGACCTCCCCTTAGTTAGATTATGATACAATGGAATATAGATAAAGAGTGACGATTGACAAAAAGAAAAAAAAAATTTACATAAGTAGTATATGTTCCACAACTATGGATCCCTTTCTCCTTTTTGTTCTTTTCTTAGGTTGTCCCCGGCGTAATTATTAGTATCAATACTATTCTTTCCGAGTTCCACTAAAATTTAGTACATCTCATTAATTTAGGTACATAGAAACATTTCTTTCCACCATTCCAGGAAAAACCAAACCCAAAAAAAAAAAGAGTGGGAATAGTTAGTTCTCTACAGAATCTGCGTGTCGTATTTGAGTTGGATTAGTGATACTGGTTTAAAAAATCTAGACGTCCCTCGAGCCCTTAATTTTGCTAAATCCTGTGCCCCTGGGTTCGAAATTCCCCGTAATTATTAGTATCTTTATGATTGCAACTATCTATGGAGAAGCTCAGAAATTAAGAAGAGAAGAACAACGCCTAGGAATCCCGAAACCAATTGATCACTGGTCTTCTTGTTCCCAATTTTTTTCTTTTTTTTTTTTAAAAAAAAAGGAAGAAGAAGAAGAAAGGATTCAATTCAATTTGTTAAATTAATTGAAGTGGGTAGATCATCGATGTCCCACACTTATCTGCAGTGACTGTCGATAGGGCATGGGCGGGACCAAGTGACCCACCCACAATTCAAAAAAAAAAAATTATTTTTTTAAATTATTTTATTTGACCCACACAAAATGCTTCGCCAAGTTAATTAATTAAGATATTAAAAAGGCATAGGAAAAGATACTGTGAAAAATCCCAGGAAAGGGTCGTGGCCATGAGTGGGCGGACATGCCAAAAAGAAATATAAATGAGATTTGAGCATGCAACTAACTCCTGCAGGGGCCCTGAAATTCAGGTTCATTAATCATTACAAATATTTTTTTGCAAGTGTCGCTGTTGTACCTTCTTTTTTTTTTTTTGTCTAGTTGTACTTTCTTTCGTGAAGCTTTCTAAGTGTTTGGAAATAAATTTTTTTTAAAAAAGTGTTGAATTCATTCTATCAAAAAAATCACAATCCAAAATTACGCGGCGAACTTCAACGCCCCGTTTGACAAGTGAGTTTTTTGAGTGTTTGTTTAAAACTTTACCGTAACTTACTGTAGAAGTTTTTTAAAAAAAATTTGAAGCGTGTTTTTTTTCGAATATTTTGAAGTGTATAATTTAAAAACTTTGATAAATTTTTTGAGATTACTGTAGTTAAAGTTTTTAAAAAATTTGTAACAAACAAACTTAGCAAAAAAACTCAAGTGCCAAACAAAAGTTTTGGTCTCAAAATATGGAAAAGCCCTCCCTGAGGTTTTACTATAAAGAAATTAAAAAGGGGTGGTCGCGGTGAGGTCAGAGGTGGGATGACGTGCTCCACCGACAAATGACAAAGTTGAGTAGCTATTCGACAATAAAATAAATTGTTGGGAAATGATAATGGTGAACAAATTAGATTAGCTAACTACTTTGCCTTCCAATCATCCAACCAAAAACAAAATTTTTTTTTTTTATTTATAGTTACCAAACATTTTTAGTTGCTTCGACATTAAACGTTGTCTGCTACGCACCACGTGCATTTTGTAGCTAAAGACAGGAAAAAGGGTGGTCAGTTGCCCAGAAATCATGCCACCTCAGAATGTTAATCCGAATCCACGAGGCTTTCCAGAGAAAAAAAAAGAAAAGAAAAGAAATAGCAATACAAAGAAAATCAAAACCTCCGTCTCACCGCCTAACCCTCAAAAGTCATGCATCTTCTTTTACGAATCCAATTTGCGTGTTTTCTGGCTGATAGCCGGCCAGCCGGGAAGGGAAGAAATTTTTTGATCTTTATATATATATATATATGAAATTTTTAGAAATTGTATACACTTTCTTCAAATTGTATATATTGTCTCTTTTATGTTCTTTTCTTTTTTTTGGGACTTACAATATATTTTTTGAAATAAAAAAATTTATAATGTAGAATACTTGAGAAAAGTTGCACTATCTTGGCAGAGCTAATAATGGGCAACTAATTTAATCCATTTGGAAGAAGCATGCCAAAAAAAAAAAAAAAAGATCATACAAATATTTTATGCATTTCTTTTCCAAAAGGGAAAAAAAAATAAAAAGAAGCAGCAAAAAGAAAAGGAAACCAAAAGAATCTTTGTATATAAAGCCACCAGGAAACACGTCACCTCCACGTCGTAAAGAACACGTGCATTGTAGAAAATAGCCGGAAGGCGTGAACGACGCCGGTGAGGCGTAACTCGGAAAAGTAATTGGTCAAGTTGGGGCCTGGGGGGCTCACCACTCACCGGCCTCTATCAACTATCAAGCCGGCCCGGTCTGTCGTCTAGTGCCCAGACAAAAGCACTTCACGTCCACGGACGATGATATGCTCCTCAGCTTTAATCCTACTCCCTCTTTTATTTGCTTTAAGTTTATAGTAGATTCGTTAAGCAGTTTTAGATTTCTTTAAATAAGTAAATGTTACAATATATCGAAATGAGAATTACTAACATTTTTCCCTTGCTTACATATATCAAACCAAGCTCCATTAAAATAAAATGTTTCCAACAATAATGTTATTTGAGACAAGTTTTTTTTTTTTTTTTGGTGATTTTTTAAATTAGTCTCTGGTTTTATTGTTTAGTCGCCCATTATAATGTTTCACACCCAACAAATTAAGCTCGTTTGTTGTTAATTAGATAAGCTGGTTATTTGTAACTTGGAGAGTGTAGAAAAAAATGAAGCTGCCGGTTATTCCTCTTCTGCAATGAATTTTCTTTGTGTGGTAAATATTCTCAAATCTCCACTCTCTTTTTTTTTTTGTGCTTTTTATAGCTTGGATTTTGAGGATATATATTATATAGTGGGTCAGCATATATATATATTTCGATCTGAAACATAAAAGAAAAGAAAAAAAATTCCCAACGGGAGAGGTGCAGATTCTGCCTGTTCTCTAGCAACCCTCAATGCAAAAAGGGAAAAAAAAAACTTTAAAATTCTTCAGATTTTCCGAACAATTAAAAACTATATGGAATTACAGTCATATATATATATATATATATATATATATATATATATATAGCAGTTGACCGTACGTAGTTCCAAAGAAACATGTCTTGGCAAACGTTACAGAACCAAAAAAGGAACTATTTGGTAATCAAATTTCGTTCGAGTTGGAGAATGTTCGCACTAAGCAAGCCTGCTTCGAGTTAACGTTTTGGTTTGTTGCGTAAAGGAGACTCACATGCACTGAGAATTGTATGTGATAAAATTACTCACTCAATAGCTCCTTCAGAAAAAAAAAAGAAAAAAAAGAAAAAGAATACTTACTTGATATCTTTATTTTTCTTTCTAAATTTTAGGCAATTCTCCCCTATTTCATAGATATTCACACGGTTTACTAAAATATCAATGTTAAAAATTCAAACTTTGCTACATCTGTGTGACTCTCAAGATTATAACCTGTGGGATGCCATTAAAGTCCTTACACATAAGTGTGAACCCTAGTTTGATTTTGTTTTCTTCTTTTTTTTTAGGGGAAGATGTTGAATTCAGGATCTCCTACCTATAATACCTTCGATCTTACCATCCAACCCAACGCTTCCCTATTTTATAGATATTCACACGGTTTACTATAATGTCAATAGTTGGAATGTTACATTTCAAAATTTTCTACTTGTGTGTGACTCTCAAAATCATAGCTCGTGTGATGCCATTAAAGTTCTTACATAAGTGTGAATCCCAGTTTGATTTAATTAACAGAATAACCGTATATAATTAGTGTCTAAATATATTTTAGGTACCTTAATTAAGTAAAAGGCATTCTTAGCCCAAATAAGCAAAAAAAAAAAAAAAGGAAAAAAATAAATAAATATTTGGATGCAAATTAGTATTTATTTGACTATGTAGAAAAAGATTTACCTAACTAATGTGGAAGTAAAAATTATAAGAGTGAGGAGATAAATTTAATACGATCATATATATATATATATTTATGAAAGAAGCTAGTTTATTCAAACTGCAGAAATAAATCTGCAAGTGAAGATGAATAAATCAGCGGAAGAAGAAAATAGAAACCCCATAATTACTAGTACGTACAAGATACTGCATCCGGTTCTCAAAATAGCCACATTGCAGTACTAAAAGTTTTAAAAGAATTGACCCAACGCTACATTATTATTATTACTATTTGGTTCTTTTTGGTTTGGAGTCATAATTGTTTCCTTTCTTTTTTCTATTTTTTTCCTCCTCTTGACTTGGATGTTATATTAATACCAATGTTTTTTTTTTTTATTTTTGGCGTGAAGCACAAATGAGAGTTGCTTTTATGTTGAAACAGCATGGAAGAGAGGAAGCAAACCAACATCTGTTGCTTCTGAAAGACGCTTGTGAAATGTGCACCATTTGTTTGTTTGAGAAAGCAATCATGGTGTTTGGATAGTGAGTTATTTGGCCAAATATATTTGCTTACATCATCATTACAATTTCCAATACACCTTTTTATCTTCCCAATTACCTTTTTTATCTCACATACATCACATCACATCACAAAAAGTGCTATAATAAAAATATCTCAAATAACTTACATTAATATTTTTTTAATTGATTGGATATTATCGTTTTTTTTAAAAGAATTTTTTCTTTTACACTGTTACTACTAATTGGGGTCATTTATTCATTACCATCCTCATTGAAGGATCACTTACTTAACATGGAAATCCGTGCTAAATAAAGTATCATTGTCTGTTGTTGTGTCGTCGTCCCTTTGCTGAAATCAAAGCCACCACCGTCCACGGTAGTGGTAAAGCATCAGACTGGGTATGGTTTGGTTTGGTTTGGTTGGTGACTACTGGAAGCCCTCCTTTTTAAAATTCTTTACACTGCATTTCTCTCTCGAGAATTTATGTCTCGGGATCAATTGATCCATGACCAGGAGGAATTGAGGCTTCCTTCATTGGTGAGCCATTCCGTTATTTTAGCATGGTTGAGTTCACTGTCCCATGCACCGACTGACTTCTTCCCGCCGATCATTTTTAATCCAGTGGCTCGATCATGGCCCCTTCTATAGATACTTAGTGCTGTAGATGTATATTTACGCTCAAATTTATTGATTACTTTCCTGACAACTTTTGGATTTAACTTCTTTTGTGGACCTATACGAGTTGGACATCTATCGATCTAATCAAACCCATAGTCGACCAACAACAGCAGAGATTGAGTAAATGCAGGAGGACTATAAACCTGCAGTACTGGAGAGGAAGAACATACATACAAATGAAGGTGCTTCATGTCTCCTGTCTGTAAGTACTGTACTGCACAGTGTTGAAGACCGTAGGAGACATTTACGCTGGTTATCACTTGAATCAAGAACGTCTAGCATTAAGCTAAATGATGATTAAGAGCCAGAATGACGATGGAGATTAAAGAATTAATATCGTTAGCAATAGTTTCTTGGACTTGATGCTGCGCGCATTTGGTTCATTAATTGACCTCCCGCTCCATAAAACTAGTTTTTGCGGATGCTTACAACCAAAAGACAACATCCAATCCAAGTTCGAGAAAGAAGCCAAGAAGGACGTCGATCGTCAGTAGAAAGATAAAAAAAAAATTATTTGTTTTTACTGCTACTTGCGCATGTCACTCCAACTTAGACCCAAGGCGCGCATATTGTCGAACTCGATGTATCGTTTCCTTGTTTATCGATTGTCATGTGATGTGGTTCACCTGGCTCCTTTGGGGGCCAAATTTCAAACCCCAAGAGACCTCCACAGTCCACCCCTTTTTGATTGATTGTCTTTGCAAATCCAAATACGTACGTACACAATTCTCTCAAAACATGACATGGGATCTACACATTGACTTCCTAATTAAGCCTCCCATTCGATCGATGTTTAGTAATTAGCATTTTACGTTTATCCGAAGAAGATAGATAGATGCTGCATGTATAAGGTCTGTCATTTCTCGAATGGTACGTGAACATATTCGTGTCTGTTTTTTCTTCTCTTGCAATAACACAAATATCTACCACTGAGCATTCCTTACTCCGAAAATTGTGAAACTTTTCTTTCTTTCTTTCTTTTGCATGTGAGGGCTTTCATATATCAGAATGATATTACGTGCTAAGTACTCATGACTGGCCAACCACAATTCTTTCCTTTGCTCCGCTTCATATTTGTGGATGCTGAACCTTTTTTCTTAGCATCGATCTTTCTGTGAAAAAACTGAAAAGCAACATGAAGCACACATACACTTCCGGAAAAAAGGGGAGGAATGGTGGGTGGGGTGAGAGGGCCAAGTGCTTCTGATTAAGGTCAAAATAGTTGATTACAAACTGGCTGGGGGCTGCTGGACAATTTTTTTGGTTTATCAAATATATATATTTATATATACCTCATCGACTGCACGTACTTGAACGAATTCTGAGTTAAACACCCATCATTTCTGATGTTTCTAAGAAACTTAACGTTCAAGTTTCCAATGGAACTAGTATTATATCTACCTACAAAATCGCCATGTCGTCATTCTTTGTGCGAGCATTACAACAATCTTTGCCAGCCACAGGAAAGAATTGATTCATGGACTTGAGGAATTTTTGTCCATCTTGGAGAAAAAAGAAGTACTCGGATACTGAATCATCAATGACAATGGACTACATGTTCCTATCTTCCCTGAGATTTAGTCCCGCGTCAACAAATTTTCAACATGCATTTTATTAATTCAATAAAATGAACATAATGCAAGTAAGTTCTAAACAGTTTAATCCTTTTAATTGGGGAATTTGACAAAGCCAATGATGGCTAAAGAACTAGTAGATCAAGTTATTGACTGCGTAATGATGCGAACAAAAAAAATCATCCGAAGTTTCAACAACGTAACCTAAAAGTGAGATGCAAAACGTTTTTTTTCTTGAAAAATGAGAGAGCACGCAGAGCAGAGACAAAAAGACCGGAAGCAAAAGCTCAGAAACAAAACTCTATTTCATCAAGGCCGGCAAAACTTTAGGATTTCAAATATTCACCCTTTTCAACTGTTTTTCCGCAATTATGCAAGTAGCATTTGAGGATTCCAAATACTCGAACTTAGATCCAAACTTTGTTTTCATATTTTCAATAATTATTACAGGTACACTCTTTTAATCCAAAAATCTCAGTCACTCATTTAATGCAAAAGAAGGGAATGAGTGCCTGAAATTTTTTGAGAAGTGCTAAAACAATATATAAACATGTTTTTTTAATTATTTTTTATCTGTTTACTTACTTTTTTATTTTACGTATATTACATCAATTTTTTTTTTTTGTGTTACATATATCACATTAGAAAGGGTGTAAAAAAAAAAAAATTTCCCAAATAATCTTCTATCCAATTTGAAGAATTCCGAACATAGCTGTGTGACTTGGTGAATTCCCCCATTTTACGAAGCTTGAATGATTCCGCTTCACAAATGAGTGTCCACCGGTACATCAGAGGAGGATCACCGCACTGAATCGGACCAACCACAAAGTGTCTCGACAGTAATCATGTGCGATACGTGCGGTAAAAAGATCGTTGTTGGGCAACAATTTCACCAGAGCAGGGGTGGCCAAGTTGTGATAAATGAGAGCTGGGTCTGGCCGTAACACCACAAGATAATTTTAATTACTCCCGTCCCTCTCGCGTGTGTTTCACCATGTCAGTGGCCTGGAGAGAGTCCCAGACACATTGCATAAGGTCGCGTGGTGTTGCCTGTCTCGAGAGTAGGAATTCGAGAGAAAGGTAAGCCCCAGAGAACCGTACATTACCGAATTATAAATGGCGGCACATCCTAGGTTGCCCGCCACGTTATTTGCAGCTGTAAAAAAAGTAAATTTTAAAATCTCACAAACAAATACTGTACTGCTAATAATATTTTGGTACAGCAAAATTTAGAAGGTAAAAAAAAAATATATATATATAGAAAGAAAACAGAAGAGATTTCCAAAAGGAATGCCGGATATGTGCAATTACCACAATACCCTGACCAACCTCTTTGGTCCGAACGCCCATTAAGCGTCGAATCGGGGTAATTAGGGCATCAAAGGGAGGGACCGAAATTATTAGCCGATTGATCATCAAGAAGTAAGGCAGCACTACTAGTACTGGTATGGTAGTAGTCGTAGTAGTGCTGAGCGAGTCTCTGTACAATTGGTCAAAGCAGTGAGTTGCTGTAATTGGCTTTATAATTTGACCGACATATTTTAAGTGTGCCGAGCATCCTGGGCCTCACGTGACCGGCCACACGTAATTCGAGAAGGGAAAAAAAAAAATCATGTGCTGATTCAGCACCACTTGATGTTCACTCATTGGGCCAACGTCGATCAACGGGGCCACTTGAATTACGTGTCCAAATCGCAGACCGCCAAATGACGCCGCGAGCCGTGGCCAGTGGCCGGAATCTTTGGGCCACCAATCGCCGACGGCCGGCGACTAGCCCGATTAAATCATTAAAGATTAATATAGAGTTTCCTAAATTGACAGCCAGAAATTTTTATTTAGAGAGAGAGAGAAAAGAAAAAAAAAAGATTGCGTCACTTTTTATTGCCTAATGAGAACACATAAAATAATGTGGGAAAAGGCAGAAAGGAAGAGAAGAATACTACTATAGTAGTAGTAATTGAAAAAGATTTGGAGAGGGGTGTGCCCTGCGTATTTCGGGGTTTCCAATTTCGGCTGGAGGGATCCTATAAAACAGCGATTTCAGTGTTCTGGCCTCCATCGCAGCCAACCGAAACATACCTCTGCCTCTCTTCCATATTTCTCTGTCCTATATCTCTTGTGAACGCTCCGGACTGTTCTTCTTCTTCTTCTTCTTCCTCTGCTTCTCGTCCTTCTACTCGAGTTTGGCTGTTTTGCTTTGCTTTGCTCAGCTGAAAGTTTCTGAGTTTGTTTTCTTGGAAAGAGTTTCAAGGAAGAAAGTAACTGAGATTCTTAGGACGGGAGAATCTAAAGATTGAGAGAGAGAGAGTATACGTTTGCTTTTTCCCTCAACGACAGAAATAGATAGAAAGAATAGCACTGGTTTGGGTGCCTAAAAATATTCAAGTACCCTGTTCAAGTTTTTAAGCCTCAGAAATTGCTCTTCTTCTTTCTCTCTTTGGCTTTTTAGCCTTCTTTCTTAGGTTCATTCGCTTTCTCAAAAGCTCTGGAGTATCTCGCTAGCTCTCGTGTGCTGCTGCTTTCTGGGTGTGTTCAAAACCCATCTTTTAACGTAGGCATTCTTTTTGTCAGATTTTTTTTTTTTTTTTTTTGGTGGGGTGGGGTGGCATCATCAACATGTCTTCGATTCTCTCATCTGTTTTTGGTTCTTCTCTTTGACGGTTCCTCTCCTCTTTATCCTTCCTTGTAGTTGTAGAGTGATATATATGTGTGTTGGCCACTTCAAAGCAATCTTCCTTTATCTTCACGCTCTCTATTCCTCTGCCTTTTTCTTTTTTACACTCCCAATAGACTTTCCCTTACTCTTTTATGTCGTCTTCAATTCGAATAGTAGAGCGACTGCAACTACTCTGGTAAGAATCCAACACTCGAAAGTGTGGGGGGTAGGGGAGAAAAGAGAAAGAAAAAGAAAGAAAATGGTGGATCGCGGTTTTTTATGTCCGGTAAAATACACCGAGCACCGAAGCCTTACCAAAAAATTCGCCCTTAAGCCTAAAAAATCCTCTGGGCGTAGCTCCATTGTTCCCAGGACGGTTCGGATATCCGTTACCGACCCGGACGCTACAGACTCCTCCAGCGATGAAGACGAGCTTTTCGGAAGGCAACGTGTGAAGCGGTACATTAGTGAAATCAAAATCGAAACTGCTGCAGTTTGCCAACAAAACAGCAATAATGTTATCAGCGCCAGCAGCAACGACCTCGCTCCTCATCATCATCCCAAGAAGAAGACTGCTGAGGCACTCCAGGCTAAGCAGAGGCCGATGAAGGCCAAGGAGCCGCCAGTCGCCGCCGCACGAGGTGCTGTACGGAAGTTCCGTGGCGTAAGGCAGAGGCCTTGGGGTAAATGGGCTGCGGAAATCAGAGACCCCTCCAGACGTGCCAGGCTCTGGCTGGGCACTTACGACACTGCCGAGGAGGCTGCCATGGTTTACGACAACGCCGCCATTAAGCTCCGTGGTCCGGACGCTTTAACCAACTTCATCACTCCTCCGGCCAAGGAAAAGCCCCAAGTCAACGTGGCGTCCACCTCCTGCTACGAGTCCGGCGAGGAGTCCCACAATCTGTCTTCTCCTACTTCTGTTCTCAGGTTCAGAAGCAGTCAGTCTAGCGAGGAAGCTGAACCGGAATGCCGATCCGAAGGTGTGGAAGGCCCGGTTCCTGCTGATTGTACGGACGAGCAAACGGTTCAGGAGGAGACGGACGGTGAGCCGTGGCAAGAACCGGTCCCGGAAGTAGCTGAGGAGTGCCAGGGTGAAACGAGGCATATGATACCGGATTACTCGAACGAATATATGCCCATGGACGTTCCTTTCTTAGACAATTTCTTCAATTTCCAATCTCCGGAGCGGATAACCTTTGACGACACCGTTCCCCCAAGTTTTTCGAATGATACGTTTGACCTGGGATTGGACGTGTCATTCGATGATGACGTGCTGCCGGGTCTCTTTGCTGACACGGCAGCAGCGAGCGCTGGATTCGGAGAGTTTAATGATTCGTTTCAGGATTTCGGTTCAGTGGAGCTGAATGTGGATGATTATTTCCAAGACATGAACGATTTTGCTAGCGCAGATGCTCTTCTGGCAGTATGATCACCAGATGCTTGCCCACTCCAGTATCAAGTTTTTTTTGGGTTTTCCTGTTTTCGCCGGCTTGCCATCTTTCGAGGCAAATTTTGTCATAGGCGATCATCGGACCGTGTTTTTTTTTTTTTAACAAAAAAAAATCTTAATTCTATTTATTAGTTTCCAAAATAATTTCAAAGTATAGTGTGGGGGGGGGGGGGGATCGCCATTAGAAACAGAGTGGAGATTTACTATCTAGGAAGCTGGTTGAGATTTTGTAGTATTATTTATGAGTAATAATAGGTCTTTCCAGGAGTGTAAAAAACTATATATTGCGGCTAAATAAAATCTATCTGATAGTGAATTATTTCTCATTTTTCGTTGTTTAATTTCATGGACAGAATCTCTAATTACTAATTAACGTGTTAATTCAACTGAGATCTGATCTTATTTGGTATGGTAGAGACATTATTGTGGCATTCTTTTTGCCCACACGGGCAGGCGCAAATCGCGGTTGTCCATTTGACCGAGCGCCAACCACACACCCCCCCGGGGAGGGGTCGGCGTTGGATTTTGGCCTTGGCCGTGTGAAAGTCAAAGCTGTGAAATCCATTTTGAGTTGTGTAAAAAGTAAAAACTAAAGAGAGATTTGGCAACGCTAAATCAGGATTTAGCAGGAGAAAGAAGTATGGCGTCGTGTAAAGACTACGGCCGTCCCCCACTTGTGCTGAAAAGGGCTTGTGCGGATTACGGCAATTATTCAAAGCAATAAAGTTTGATGGACGTTTGAGTTAGCAGTGAAAAAGGGAGAAGATAAAAGAAATGAAAGGGGGATGCTGCTATTGCTAGCTAGCTTGAAGCACTTGGGATCCTCGGTGACATGTTTTCTATGCCAACCCAATGCCACCAATAGTGTTGCGCCAAGTGTCATGTTATTATTTACACTTGTGTTAAACCAAGCCAAGCTGAATTATTAGAAAATTAAAGTGTAAATAATAACATGACACTTGGCGCAACACTATTGGTGGCATTGAGTTGGCATAGAAAACATGTCACCGAGGATCCCAAGTGAGCTTGAAGAGTGCTTTTATCATTTTTACAGCCGGCATTAACCGTTTGCATTTATTCAGGCACTCACTCTTCATCCCTGGTTTGAACTTAAATGCTCTACTAGTTAGTCACCTTTTACAAGAAAAAAAAAACTAATTACAGTCACATTTTCCTTTTTTATCTGTTTCAAATTACAATCCACTTTCTAATTAAAGAATGTAGTTTATATTTTAATTTCTCTAAAATACCCTTATTCAGTATAAGTTATTATTAGCATAAACTAACTTATTTAATATAGATTGTTATTGAATATAACCTACCTCATTTAAAACATTTAGATTTTCCAAAACATATTGATATATGAATGAGGATTGATTTTTTCTGTATCATCAATTCAAGTTCCCATAAATCATTAATTCAAAATTTCATGAATAATTAATATAAAGTTGTACTTTATTTAATTTAAAGGTATTTTAGAAAAATAACAAAGTAAATTTATTTTTCCAACAAAATTAACTACTTTTTCTTAAATGTGTAAAAAAAAAAAAAACCAGGACTGTCAAAATATGACGAAAGGAGTAATTCAGAAAAAGGTGCTACAAATTATATATAATTCCCTCCCAACCTTAATCCCTTTGTTTTTCTGTTTTGTTTTCAGGTTCATAAGTGGTTAGTTCGCTAAAAATCAAATTTTCTCCGAGGAAAAAAAATTAAGGAAGTTATGAAGTCGCTCATGTGGGATTTAGTAACAAAGTGTTCGGACAGTGACACTCCTAAGGAATGTAATAAATCCTTTAATTAGTTCCCACCCCTATCAACATCACCTTGCACTAGAATTGGAAAACAACTCCTATTTGTCATTGTCAGCCGCTATTAATTTTTCCATTCTCTGGTAAAAGTCAGACACCACTGTTAGATTTGATGTCTAAACTAAGCAAAGTTTCCAAAAGTAGCGTGTTTCTTCTGTTCATTTGTTCTTTCTGTATGTGTTTTACGGGTATGATCTAATGTGATGCGTCCAGATCATTTCTGTAACAATGCACCCGTTTGAATAGAAATTGTTCCAGGAAATCAACAGCCTCAACAGTATACAATGGATTGGAAACTTTGGAATTTATGTGTTCTGGTTCCTTGCTGCAAATGCTCTGAAGCATACATAATATACCATAACAAGTAAGGAGGAAGTAGCTGACCGTCAGACAGAATTAGGCTTTGTCTCCCTCCCGTTTGTTGCCTATAGGAATCAGCGGAGTCAGAAAAAATTTTCAGTGAAGGTAAAAGTAACACTAAAAATTTTTACCTACTCATTTTCTAGTTTTTTAAGTAAAAAAATATTCACTAACAAATTGAAATGAAAAAAAAAAAATTTAACTTATTTCAAATGAAATTTTGTGACCCACATATCCTTTTAGAATGTTAGTTTACGAACCAACTTAGAGGATCACGCAATTCTTTCACTTCTTTCATAAGAAAATTCCGAAAGCACACTTAAAATTACATTAATATCCTATGAATAGTATAGAAATTTAAGGGGCAGTGGCGGCCAGCGCCCCCAGTGCTCTCACCTTAAATCCGCGACTGCCTATAGGTATTGTGTCAATTAGGCAATTAAGCTACGAGTAAATGTAAATATTTGACCCTGGAATTTTCAGATGATTTTTGGACATCCAACATTCGATTGTCCTCTACTATACCACCCTGGGTAGGATCGGACGGCTGATTCAGTAGCCTTAGGCAGCAAAGATTGCAAATCGTTGAACATGCACATGCGTGTCAAAAACAGAGCGGGCAGCCACCTTTGCTATATCATCATCAGTATGTTGGGAGTGGAAAAATTTTATGACGGTGCAAATCAACTGGCTGGCAAGTAACTGGACAGCCTAGTAATAGGATACTTTTTGCGTTGTCTCAACTTCCGTATGTGGCTTCCTTCTCAGGATCTCTGAAGAAACAGTACCGGGGGCGTGCTATTATTGGTCTAGATTTGGGACCAAATGAGCACAACGATTCAGATAAATACACAAGTCATGCGTCGTAGTTGCTCAAATATAAGTTGAGACAAATCTTCAGAATTCTTGCAATTCACTTGTACGACGATCTGCCTTTTTGTGCCCTTTCAACTTATTCAGCAAATCTCTAAATCCCGTCGTCCTCCTAGTTAATGGGACCGAGAGGGATTCCATTAAAGCTGGTTGGAGACGATTCATCTGATAAATTATGAATTTTGATCTACTTCTTTTACGTGCGAGTACTGAGCAGAATGTAAACGCCACAAAAGCCTTGGAAAAAGTTGATACCCGTTGGGGTAGAATCATCTTAATTGAGATCTTGTCTGCAAATAATAATTATGATTTGAGGTTCTCTAGCTTTTTGGTTAGATCTGCCTTTGAAATTGGCTAGAAATAGGCAGTTGGTCAATAGAGACATACTTGGGGCGTAGTAATAGTATGACTCTGACATTAAGTCACTGTTTGCTTCGAGGGAATGGAATTAACTTTGGCAATGCATTTACTTGCCTCTCATTTCATATATATATATAACAAAATCAATAGTCTGGCAAAACTCTTAAATAGTTTTTTTTTTTTTTTTTTTTAGCTTAACGGTACATCTAGTCTAGCCTACTCTTACTCCTAAATAGTTGAGTAAAATTGATCATCGATCGTGGCGTCGTCGCTGACTGGATGCTGCCGGATTGCAATTTGGATCTTCTTGATTCAAGAACACATGACGAGAAAAACGTTGTCCCAAAAAGTCCAGGACCACAGCTCCTTCTATTTGAGTCCAGTTTCCAAGCGGCTAGATAGTTCGGTAACAAGACGGAAATCCCACCGTGGAAGAAGACGAGAACATCCCAATCCCCATCTCAGAAAACCTGTTAATGCACCACCGCACCCTTATTATTTTATTACAACAAAAGACAAATCCTCGAAAATCAAATATCCATCTTGCCCGAAGATTGCTCTTAAACGTCAATATCCTAAGACAGGATATTAGAAAAAAGGCAACCCTCCACCATATCGATCAGGGGGCATGCTTTGCAGGCATCCCCTGACACGAAAACCATTTGTGTAGCTTTGCAAACTTCTCAGTTGCTAGCCGCAAACTGAAATCCTAGTGTTATCTTTGTAGTAATTTTTTTTTAAAAAAAATTCTGACCATTATCTGTCTGTGCGTCCTTGCGAATGGTGGGCAAGTTAACAGACGTCGGCATCTTACGGGTCATAGAGCCGGAAAAGGTTAAAGATTACAGTGTCGGAGCAGGCCATGGCCTGGCCTGGGCCATCATCTCATAATTAAAACTGCTTAGGCAAAGGGAAAAATCATGGACGTAACAAGAGGACCAATCCTCACACGGGGAAATGCCCCAGCTGTTGGGCTGCTACCCAGACACCACCATTGTGCAAAATCATCACGTTATGATTGTGCTGATTTTTAGATTATACTATTAGCTAGTTTCTAAAGCCTGTTTGCCCTGCCATATATGGTTAATTGTCGTCATCATGTCCTTCTAATCTTCTGTCACGTGAGCTGGCTTTCATAATTTTTACCCATTGCCCGGTAAAATTATAAGTATGAACGATACAAGAGTATCTGTACTAGTACTCTATTTTGCCCTTAATTAATTTGCCCGGTATAGGTTATGCAAGTTGGCTATAATAATCACAGCAGCGCACTACTTTAATTTGGCAGAGAAGAAATCGTGAATTACAAGAGCTCAAGAGGACAACAACCACACTTTTCCTAGGACACTTGCTAGTTACAAGTAGGAATTAGAGCAACTTTTTGGTCCCATCTAAACTCGGTATCTCTTCCTTAATCATGTGAATAACTGATAGAAACATGTCCTACCTGCCTACAGGCTGTACGGAACTAAACCACCATCGGACCATAAGAGTACAAAGCACCAACATAGATCTAAGCAAAGCCACATTAAGTGATAACTTTTTGATGAGAGGCAAAGTTTGAACCATTGGCCTCCCATCCCACGCTAAAGGTGGTGGTCAACTCCTCTAAAGGAAGTTAGTTGCATATCAATGAATTGGGAAGTGGATTTTCTGCGCCATTGTAACTCGTTTTTAATTTTTCATACGTTTACTCAAATTTCTTTAAAATAGTTTTTTATGCTCTGCAGGCCTTGTAATGCTTGAACGACTTGGTGCATTGGCAGCAGAAGAAAATTCTTGACAGAATTCTTACTCCTTATTTTACAGCTCAATGGAAAAGATAAGCAGGTGCAAAACTTTGCAGTGTAGGGATAATTAAGGTATTGTAGAGAGCATTTATGCAGCAAGAAGATGAGCTCAAGGCACACACTTCTTGGCAGACCCTCTATCCTCCTGGGAGTGAAATCATGTGGATGAAAGGAAGGCCACAGGAGTTGGCCGTGTAGATTGATATATTGGTCTTGGTGTTGGGAGACCGCTGACTACAGGCTTTTAAAACCAAGACCAGAAGAAGAAGAAGAAGAAAGAAATAGGACGTAGAAAAGAGAGATCTGAACCACCGTTGAACATGAATACTTGATATGAATTGTGATGATCAGAGCCGACTTTACAAAGTCTGCTAAAAAAAATAATAATAAAGGAAACAGGAGCACCCCCTCATCAAAAGTGTTCGATCGTAATGCGATTAAATGAACAACAATGACAATTCAATCCCAGTCCATCGGTTCGTAAAACATCAGCTCATCTATTTGGTTTCGGTCCCCACTTCCACGTCATCGCATCATCCTCCCCCAACCGCCAAAGGCCTAGAGGTCCCCATCCCACAATCTTACGTCCATTTCTCATAGATTCTGCTTCTTCTTGGTAGTTGCTTGCTGCGTTAACATGCGTAGTATATTGCATGTACACACACACATGCTGCTCATTTATTTCAAGTTATTCTATCCTCTTATTTATTGATTCTTCTTCTTCTTTTTTCTTGGAGAGGATCAAGTCCCCCTATCTTGCTCGATACAGGTATCAACTCGAAGACTCGTTTAAGTTTCTAAATATGACTAAAAAAAAAGGGCTAATATATCAAAAAACTTAATTAACTGTTGGGAATAGATATATGTTTAAAGAAAAAGGGTAAATCTTTCCTATCATATGCAAAAAATTTTACACGTAAGAGTAAGGGAATTCGAATTCAGAACCTTTAATTCTTGAAACTTCAATATTAGTCACTAGAGCGAGAATTTCTTAGCATAATAAATGTTTACTGACATCGAGATTACAAATATTTAATTAATACATAAGTATAATTAACAAAAAAAAAAAAAAAAGCATTTCAACACAACCATTTCGGATTCTAACCTAATTTTTTTTAGACCTTTTTGCTACACAATGTCTTACTCTTATCTTATCACACTCATCCGTTCCACTTAATATAGTCCCAACATAAACATGCCTGTTGCTTCTATATATATTTTTTTTTGTTCTAAATATACAAAATTTATTCAAAGACTCAAAGTCAATAGGGGAAATTAGATAGAAACTCTACCGTAGATAAGAGCAAAATGGAAATATCAGTACATCATCCAAGATAAGAACTCTAACACGTTATTCAATCTGAAAGTTCCTTTGATGCTTTTCCATCCGATTTCAGGATCCTTCTCTCTAGGATCCAAGGAATTTCTGTCAAACGTGCCTTTCGGGAAGCAAATGAGTGTGCTGATTCGCTAGCAAAACATGGAGCCTCAGTCCCCTGCCGTGTAGCTCGCTTTTGTACTTTTGCTAATTGTCCTCGCCCAATTTGGGAACAAGACTACAGGGATGTAAGCCAATGAGCTTTGATTCAGGAGCCACAAAAAAAGGACTAAGGTCCTCTTCGGACGGTAGGTTAGGAGTTCGAATCTTACTTGTAATGAAAAAAATTCAAAAGAGATGTCATAATATCTCTTTAGTCTAGTAGGTTCTTATACCTACTAAACCCTTATACACAATCTCTTTAGATTCTCCTCCCCCTATATTAAGATACAATAGCTTACAGAAATATAATTGTTGCCGTTTAAAAAAAAAAAAGAATACAGGAGTATACGGTTTCCCCAGAACTGTTGTATCTTTGAATTAAGTTTAATTTAATATTTCTTGGATTTACACCCCAGAAAAAAAAAAAGAAAGAAAAATCCAAGATGAGACGAAAAAGGTCCTTGGCGAAGAGTAGTACATACTATCATTTTTTACTCAAGAATTAGTTTTAACCTACAACGCCATCAAATCATGCTAAACTAACGGCAATGATATTTCTTTCGGCAAAATCAGATGCCCGGAGGTTGACCATCATTGCATTAATTGCCGACCATTTCAGACGAAAACGACCGACGCCAACCACACTTTCCAGTTTCCGCCCCTCTATTAGCGTTCCTCACTGCCTTGATCATCACTATTCCAAATTTGACCGACACTGTTTGCGGTTTTGGCCTTTTTCCAGCCGGTTGTCACCTCTTTCTCTCCCGCCGAAGGCACGGCCAGTGCAAATTATATAGATTATTCCACCTGAAATTTTTGCCCTTGCAACATTTGACGCCTAAATGATGATTGATAGAAATAATGTGTACTTTATTTCCACCTTGCTTGCAAAATCCTGCCCCTCTCTTGGATTCTGTGGGACGGTGATACGCGTACGGGTCCTCCCTAACAGTTACCAGGACTGTGTAATTGATGGCTTAATTCGAATTTGGATGAGTAAAATTGATTGTGAAATACATTTGTTGTTGATGGGTAATAAAATTTATCGTGTTGTGTTCTTACAGGTTATTGTCCTGGTGTTTAAATCTGTTGTTTGTCTTGTCTTGGTATTTACTACATGTGAAGAGAGAGTATGAATGATTGATGATTTTAGTGGTTTTTGAGATTCACGGGTCAACAAATGCAGATGCCTGTCTAAATACGTGGAGGATGACCACCGTGGTGGCTTGAGTCAGATCTTGCTGGTTTAGTCAAGCAGATCATCTACGGCTGAGTGGTTAAAACGTTGAAAGCCTTCTTAGCATGTATGGCCCATCAGGTGCGAAGCGCCACCTAGTCATAGTAGTGGACTGGACCCAACCATCTCCTATTGTGCTTCGCCTCATCGGTTTGAAAAAACACATGTTGGTGCGAGTGAAAGCAACTTACTTTCGAATTTGAGTCGTGAAAATAAGGAGGAGACTTTTTTTTGCAGGAGATCGATTCGATTCGAACAGGATTAGTCACAGATCATGAAGCTGCTGATGTGAATACTTGAGATTTATACCCAAAGAAAAAAAAAAAGATGAAGGAAAGGGTGCCTCCAGGTAACAACTGGCATTTCACATTCAAAATATCCGCAACTATTTTACTGGCTTTATTTAATTTTTACTTGGTGTGGCGCTGCATACCTGTTGACTTCTTGACTAGAACATTTTGCACATCACACTACTCTGTTATAGCATGATTCCCATCATCATCTCCTAAACCAAAAAAAAAAACGAAAAAAAAAGAAGAAGTCGGAAGCTGGACCGCCGTGTTTCCACTGGAAAGTTTGATTTAAGACGGCATCACAAGTTGGCTGTGTGTCGTGCAAGCATTTCGTAATATTTTGACAGAGAAACTTACCACTGTGCAGTAAATTCTTTCCAGCAAAGAATAAGCAATATAGCTCTTATGACGATAGCAAAATTGTAAGGTCGAGGTGTTTCCAGTTGTCAGTTCGAAATATTAAAAAAAAAAAAAAAAGAAAGAAAGAAAAAGGTGGCCACTCGGAGAAGAAGAAAACGCACCAACATCGCATCGTTCATCGAAGAGAAGACAGGGAAAAAGGACAGCCTCCTGCTGGTTTTTTCTGGTCCCCATCCCAAATTCTCGTTTTTTCTTTATTTTATTTCTAAGGCGAATGTGTGGCCGTCGATCGAGCGTCGTCTCGGTCCGTGTCCACATCACAGATGATGCCCCAACCAACAACGGGGAAAAATGGAAAACGTAACCCCGCCCCCTTTCCATATTATTTCAACATTCCTTTTGCGAGTCAAAAGGAGACTTCTGATCGGCACTCCTGGTCCTGGCTGCGGTGCGGGTAAAAGTCTCAAAAGTCCAAAGGACACTCGCTAAGACCCACTTTTCTTTCTGCATTTGCCATCTGCAATTAGTAGCCATTAGATAATATTAATCAACATTAACAAAGCAACCCAAATTTGGAAATTTCTATTCAATAATATTCAATGGCCAGATAGCTTGAAACAAATCAGTAGCTGAGCTTGCCAAGATTCAATTAAGAAAAAATCTCCGCTTCAGAAAAGTTTCATCACAAATTTACCCATTTGTGCTGCTTCACAATTCATGGCTTAAACATGACATTTAAAGACAACGGTCCAAAGAGCTGTCAATGGGCCTTGGACCTTTTCCAGGGACAGATTTAGGCCACTGCGACAAGCCTGGCCGCACGCATCCGGGTTCACATTCACTCAGGCTCGTGACCTGAGCTAGTTCTGTTTTCTATATCTCTGATTACAGCTGATGCACACGCATGAGCCCCCCAACAATTGTATACACGTTTCTGGATCCAATCTAACCTATACTAAGAGAGTGATCCAACAGAGCTACCGAGATCCGACAGAAACTAAACCGCCTGTCAATTCATTCGAATGCAAGAGACATTCATATAAGAGAAGTCATAAATGACAACTTTTTGATGAAAAAAAAAAATTTAAACCCCTAGCTTCTCACCCCCACAAGAACATGAACACGTGATGGCCAACCAACTACTCTAGAAGTAATTGGTTAATCGAGGCAAATATCATCACAAAGACAGTCTCCAGGAGCGCACTCTCAGTCGCCAACATAAATACATATAGCATCCAACCATTAAAACCTTCAGGGATATAGTATTTATATCACAGACATATTTAGGAACGCAAAGCTATACCGTATACAATCAATGGACAATTTAGAAGGAACGCAACGACCAAAATTCAGCAGGCAAAAATTAAAAAAAAGCTGGAGCCGCGACATTTTGGACTGCTAAGCAAACCAAGCGCAAGATATATCCTACTGACTCTCCCGTAACATCTATTATATTTCCGTGTTACACATGTGCACGCCTAAAAGATTCACAATTATCAACTAAGTCCAACCCCCCGCCATTCATTTAGCCCCTCGCCAACAATACATCCAATTGGGTTGAACGACCACTACGGGAACCCTCTTGTCGAGAAACTTTGGTCATGTTTCTGTTGTACAGATCTTCCTGCCTTTGTGGGAACTCCATAATGTATTTGTCCTTGAGGCCCACTTGATGCAGATGCATTAATGCAAGCATGCTCATTGCCACCAGAGCTGCATTTCCTAGAATCCCACCCACCTGATCCAGCTTTAGAGATTTTTTAACAAACCTAAAACCAGACAGAAAGACCTTGACGAATGCGTTCGACCTATCCCCTTTCGGTGATGCAAATTTCTCACCAGTGGGAGATGCCACTGGTGTATTTTCAGGTGAAACAAAGCAGCTAGCATTGCAGACATCTCCCACCAGAGCTCGTGCCTCCTCAATGACTTTATACTTCTTGCCCTGGTGTTCAGCCAATCTCATTGCAAGAACAACGCGGCTTTGCTCTAAGCGAGCAAGGGCAGCATCTCTCTCTGCCCGTTGGTGTGCTTGTACAGTCTGCAAAACAGAACAACAACACAACCATTCTAAAATGACAAGTTTTTCATGCAACGATCCTAAAATGAAGGTCAGCCGAAAGTTCCTTAGAAGCAAGAATGATACTCTCTCAAGACAATATGTTTTTTAACTGAATAAAACTGCTTCCATGTCTACTGAAAAGAAATGCCCCTCGCCAACTGGAATTCTAAATTCTTTTTAATACCCAATAGTAATGATCACTTACAAACAATGGCACAATTATATCCAGCACCATGAGAATAAAAACTACAAGGAAATCAACCAGGATGTAAGACGTTATAATGAGAAAACGACAAACAGTTTTAGGGAATAGAAGAACAGAGAGATTCTTAAGAAGGCACGGCATCACAAGATCCATCTGTCCAAAGAATTTCTAAAAGCATATTCTTGATTTCTCCGCATAATGGAGCTCTCAGCTATAACAACGAAGTTCCAGAATTTGAGACCCAAATTTGCATTCACAAATCTGAGAACCAAAACATCTTGTTACAAACAATAGCCTCGTCTCTCTCCAAAGCAAGCCTGTTACTTTGCATTATAAAAAATCTTGAAACAACCCATCACCAAAACAGAGGAACAATTTGTATTCTATAAAAGCACAACCATGGTAAGCACAGAATTCGACAGTCAGACAGCACCAAAAGCACAGTTTCTGTTTTTCAATCAACGTCGCAGCACCAAGGAAGAATTTAATTATCATTGGTGTAGCATATGAAGATAGGACTCCAACCTCAAGAATCAAAAAACATCAAAACTTTTCCTCACTTAACCAATAATGCATACAGCTTCTAGGTTATCTACCCAGACTCTTGAGAGCTAAACTACGCCAACTGAATCAGATGGTCATCCCCAGGTGATTTTTCACAATGTGATACGTAAAAGATGGTATGATTGGTAAAATTTATAACATGCCTTTTTGAAAGGCTGGTTCTATGCGAAGAGTTCAAATGATTCACCCTTCTAAACATCATTGGGCAGAAACTAAAATGCTCTAGCACACACAGCAACTATATCTGTACAAGTCAATTGACTCACCAATCGAATGAAGCTAGCAGCAAAACAAGGAAGCATATTGCTGCAAAATGTAGCAATTATTAAGTCCACGTATTCTTTTTTGTGCGTATTCGCCTCCTCAGCTGCTCACTCCCCAGTAAGGGCCAGGTAAGTAATAATATCCTAAACGCCCAAGTTCGAAAATAAACCAAACCCCACTCCTCTTCTTATCTCAAAGGAGCAACCAAGTCTGAGATTAAGCTAACATCCACAGCACAAAACAGCGATACATTACAGATTTCCAAAGAGATTAATACGTAATTATAACCTAAAATAGCTTCAACAAGGGGAAATTTACAATAGCACGATAGTAACGAAATTTCCTGTTATGTAGAATATTTGTAATCTAGCACTTTCCGAATAAATCAACCTATTCACCGTAAGCAATGACAACAGCAAGAAACCTGCTTTTCGATTCTTATCTCAAAGGCCAAATTAAGAGGAGTTGTTTGAAAAAACAAAATCATCGTATGGTAGTTAAAAATAAAAGAAATGGAGATTGAAAAATCTAGGACCTACGTGGAAAAACTCGAGCTGGTCCTCAAGGTTCTCAAGGGCGGTGCGGATAGCATTTAGGCTTTTGGCTTCCTGAAGCGCCGCGGCGTCATCAGCATCGACCCCCATCCCAAGATTATAATCCTTAATGTAAACGAATCCAGTGGTTCGATTATTGTCAGAGTTATGATCTCCGTTAGCAGAAGAAGCATCAGGAGTGGTTTTCTTTCTGGGGTGGAATTGGAAGGAGGCTGCGTCGTCGTTAGATTTGCGGTTGTGGGACCTGATGGAACTGAGGAAGTGGGCTCGGGAAATAGAGTGAATGGCGTCGCTGAGCTTGTCGTGCAAGTCCCAGATTTTCTCTAGCACCGCTTCGATCTCTTCCACTTCCATCTCCCATTTCATTGAAAAAAGACCCCAAAACAAAAAAAAAAAAATACTACCAGCAGTTTACAGTCCTAGAACTTATCTAGTAGTCGTATCTGTAATTGTCCCTAGATACTATCACTACTAGCAGTAAACCTCGTTCGATTCCTAGCTTCTGGGTTGGGGAAGGGAGGAAAGAAAATCCGGTGTCTTTAGGGTTCTGGCCTTCTCTTTTTCTTTTCTTTTTTTCCTCTTTTTTCTGGGGTGTAGTCGCTGTCTATGATGATGGGCAATGACTGTGGGGGGCCTCTTACGTTTTTCCCTTCTTTTTTTCCACTCTCTCTCTCCCTCTCTCTCAACTCAAGAATCACAACTCCCAAATCACCCACAATAATCCACCAGGCTAACCTGTGTAATCAGTTTGAACAATTACAACTTAGCCACCTTCAGTTTCCAAATGCAAAAGCCAAGTGCCCAAAACTTACGATCACTGTATTTTGCACCACTCAACTGTGTGCACTTAGCACTGTGTAGCCCAAGTCATCAATTTCAGCACTTAGCTGCTTGAACGTCCAAGTTTTTGTGCTCTGGTTCAATGACCTGAGCTCCTATGGTAAATTGCTGAATCCGATCAATCGTACTTTTTTCAATGGAACTCTGACACCAATCTATTCTCTTTTTTTTTTTTATCTTTTTCTTTTTCTTTTTTAGAAATAAGAGAGAAATGAAGAACATGGTAGTTGGGATAACGAATGAGGTTTTGAGAAACCATGCCTCTTGAGTGTATTTTAGGAAGTAGGCCAAAACATTGAGAAGGAAAAATTTCTTACTCAATTCCTTAAACTGATTAAGCTTGGGTAATTAAACTAAAGTGTGAAAAATTGAAAATTTAAGATAACAATATGAAGAGATCAATATTTTGGGTGTAAAGTGCTTAGCACACGTATAGTTGATGGGCGAAATCACAATTAACCCAATATACTAAGACAATCACACCCTTTGATGATCTTTTGCCAATAGCATTTTATTTTGTATTGAAGAATGAAAAATATTCAACAAACGGTAATTCATAGATAGGGGGCATAATCTTCAAATGCCCATAGTCTAAGGGGCCATCTTGCAATTAATACTTTAACTTTTCCTAATAGTTAGCGGTTGCGCAACATGCGATGCATGCTTGGTGTACGGTGACTGACGCCCGCCAAATTGGCGGGAATCTGTTACAGAACATTTTGGAATTTCACAAGTTGGCCGGGTCGGTCCCTAAATTTTCATGGTGCACGCACTGTTGTCGGACGGTAACTGGAAAAGCACGGAGTGATAGCTGCAGCAAAAGCAAATGTAAAGAAGTAAAACGAGGAGGGAAAATTACACCAATTGTCCCTCGTGCATTTTAATCTCTCAAAATTAAAATGAGTTATTTTAATCATTAATAAACATAAAACGCTCGCTTTTGGTTGTTAATCAACTTTTTTTCTGATTAAATTTTGGCCGAATTCTGGATCCTTCACCTTTCCATTGGGTTTTGCAGATTTTTTGATCTAACTCATTGAAAATTATTTTGACAAAATTTAAAACTTGATTTTGATGTCAATCAAGCTCTCAAATTATTTCGAACGTGTTATAAGCTTCAAATCGAACAAAAAAAAATCATCACATAAACATAAATCAAAGGATCAAATGAGAAATTCAAAACTCCAAATTTTCTGCTCTATTTTATCCACGAGACCCAGACTTTAAAGTTGCAATTAAATTACATCAAATTATTTCTAGGATCCTAAAGATTAAGACCCATTAAAAATTTGAACCTAATAATCCGCAAACAAGGGACCGAAATTTCGGCCATGCATAGAGGATAAATCAGTTTATGCTTCTCGTTCGGAGTCAGCCATGGGGCGGGCTTATACTTACAGACGCTTTTGATCACGCCTGATACGGCAGGGAAAGCTCTAGAGAGTGGCATAGTCCACACCACAAACTACTGACAATGGAATAAATGGATGAGGGATAGATAATTTATTAGTAGATTTTAGAAGCCTCCCCTCAATTATTTTCATTTTTTACTTTTATTGTAATAAAGTCAGACCATTTATTTTAGAAAATTAATACAAGTGCTAAACGGTGATTTAAGATATTCATATGAGAAATTAATCTAAACATTTAAGTTGATCCTAGAAATTAACTAATGACAAACTAATAAGGTAAACGATGACATATTTCTAGACAGACTTAAAAATCTAAATTTCAATGCTTAAAAAATACTTTAGAAAAGTACCAAACCTTTTTTATCAGACGGTTTAAGTCATAGATAGTGTTAAGCATGATCATTCGGCCTATTGCAATTTCAAGTCTTTTTTGAAAGTTAAATTAGTTATTTCAATGTTTTGGGAGCCTTATTACTTTCAATCATTACACTTTAAATATTAGCTTTTTCGATGGTTTTGATATAACTAACCTATCATTCTCTTTGTGTAGCTTGTTGTGTGTAAGTTTCCAAGATAAAGTGATTTAATTTCTCTGTGCATTTTCAAATTTTCTTTTCAATTAAGATTTGGTACGCTGATATATATATATATATATGATTAATTTTTTTTACACTGACAGTGTATACACTATCAGCGTTTGATGAATGACAACTATATAAAATTTAAATTTGAAATTCAGCTTTTATACGCAGTTGAGTTGATGTATATAAAGTTTACTATATATATAAATCATGAGAAGATATTTTGCAAAACTTGTTGGCATTTAGTATAATCTCTTCATGGATATGGTGTGACATCATTGCATTCATATGGAAAGTGGAAAATAGATGTATTTTAGGACCAAAACTAAGCCAAGTGAAAACGTGAGAAATTTTATACAAAGTTTCGAAGCTATCCCTCCACTAGTAAGTGCCATTCTCTGTCCTAAATTTCAAATCTTTAAATATCTAAGGCTCTATTTGGATTGTAAATTATTTGAAATATTTTTACTGTAGCACTTTTTGTGATGTGATGTGATGTATGTGAAATAAAATGGTAATTGGGAAGATAAAAAGATGTGTTGGAAATTATAATGATGATGTAAACAAATAAATTTTGACAAATAATCCTCAATCCAAACAAACCGTAATATTCAAAGCCGTGGAATTAGGATGCAAGGCTTTTAGAAAAAAGGTTGGGATAATTTCAGAAACCTCCCCTGAGGTTTCTGACATTTACACTTACCTCCCCTGTGGTTTGAACAATTACATTGACCTCCCCTGAGGTTACTAATCCTTTACAAATTCAGTCCAAATGATTAAAATATTATTTTAGAGAGTGAAATTAGAATTTTGTACCTGATTTGTCCTTTGTGCCACATGTCCAATAAATGACAAAGTATTACAAATTAATTAACAATTAATAAACTTTAACGAGCATAGTTTATAGGCAATACGTATTGCCTATTTAAAGTACCAGCTCTTTACATGTATTTTACTTTCAAACATTTACTTTATCACAAATATTTATTCTCAAATACAGATTTGTATTTACTCTCAAATATTTAATTTTTGTTAAACACAAAACCTACTAGTTTTTCTTCCGTAGAAATATTAATATAACACTTTTTCAATTTTAGTTATAAATATTTATGTATTTAACATAAATTAAATGATTCAGGATAAAATATCCATAAAGAGCCAATACTTTACTCATGTAATGGATGAAAGTCATAAAAAATTAATAGTTTATGAGGCCATTTATTTTTTAAAAAATATTTAATTTATATTAAATAGATAACCTACTGATTTTTTTTGCAAGAATATTACTTTAACACTTTTTAATTTTTAATTACAAATGTTAATATATTTATCATAAATTAAATATTTGAAAATAAAATATTTGTAAAGAGCCGATACTTTAAATAGGATTTGTGTATTTGCCTATAAACTACACTATTTAAAGTAAGAAGTATAGTTTATTGATTTAAGTTAAGGAGTGTAGTTTATTGATTTAAGTAAGGAGTGTAGTTTATAGGCAAATACGCATAACTTATTTAAAGTACCGGCTCTTTACAGGTATTTTATTTTTTAATATTTAATTTACAATAAATATATCAATATTTGTAATTAAAAATTAAAAGGTGTTACAATAATATTCTTGTAAAAAGAAAATCGATAGGTTATCTATTTAATATAAATTACTATTTTTTTAAAAAAAGAAATGACCTATAAAATGTTAATTTTTTATGGCTTTCATCCATTACATGAGTAAAGTATTAGCTCTTTATGAGTATTTTATTCTGAATCATTTAATTTATGTTAAATACATAAATATTTGTAACTGAAATTGAAAAAATGTTAGGGATAATTTCAGAAACCTCCCCTGAGGTTTCTGACATTTACACTTACCTCCCATGTGGTTTGAACAATTACACTGACCTCCCCTGAGGTTACTAATCCTTTAAAATTCAGTCCAAATGATTAAAATATTATTTTAGAGAGTGAAATTAGAATTTTGTACCTGATTTGTCCTTTGTGCCACATGTCCAATGAATGGCAAAGTATTACAAATTAATTAACAATTAATAAACTTTAACGAGCGTAGTTTATAAGCAAATACGTATTGCCTATTTAAAGTACCAGCTCTTTACATGTATTTTACTTTCAAACATTTACTTTATCACAAATATTTATTCTCAAATACAGATTTGTATTTACTCTCAAATATTTAATTTTTGTTAAACACAAAACCTACCAGTTTTTCTTCCGTAGAAATATTAATATAACACTTTTTTAATTTTAGTTATAAATATTTATGTATTTAACATAAATTAAATGATTCAGGATAAAATATCCATAAAGAGCCAATACTTTACTCATGTAATGGATGAAAGTCATAAAAAATTAATAGTTTATGAGGCCATTTATTTTTTTAAAAATATTTAATTTATATTAAATAGATAACCTACTGATTTTTTTTGCAAGAATATTACTTTAACACTTTTTAATTTTTAATTACAAATGTTAATATATTTATCATAAATTATATATTTGAAAATAAAATATTTGTAAAGAGCCGATACTTTAAATAGGATATACGTATTTGCCTATAAACTACATTCCTATAATTTATTTAAAGTACCGGCTCTTTACAGGTATTTTATTTTTAAATATTTAATTTACAATAAATATATCAATATTTGTAATTAAAAATTAAAAGGTGTTACAATAATATTCTTGTAAAAAGAAAATCGATAGGTTATCTATTTAATATAAATTATTATTTTTTTAAAAAAAGAAATGACCTATAAAATGTTAATTTTTTATGGCTTTCATCCATTACATGAGTAAAGTATTAGCTCTTTATGAGTATTTTATTCTGAATCATTTAATTTATGTTAAATACATAAATATTTGTAACTGAAATTGAAAAAATGTTAGGGATACATAATTTATGTTAAATACATAAATGTTAGGGGAGGTTTCTGACATTTACACTTACCTCCCCTGTGGTTTGAACAATTACACTGACCTCCCCTGAGGTTACTAATCCTTTACAAATTCAGTCCAAATGATTAAAATATTATTTTAGAGAGTGAAATTAGAATTTTGTACCTGATTTGTCCTTTGTGCCACATGTCCAATGAATGGCAAAGTATTACAAATTAATTAACAATTAATAAACTTTAACGAGCGTAGTTTATAAGCAAATACGTATTGCCTATTTAAAGTACCAGCTCTTTACATGAATTTTATTTTCAAACATTTACTTTATCACAAATATTTATTCTCAAATACAGATTTGTATTTACTCTCAAATATTTAATTTTTGTTAAACACAAAACCTACCAGTATTTCTTCCGTAGAAATATTAATATAACACTTTTTTAATTTTAGTTATGAATATTTATGTATTTAACATAAATTAAATGATTCAGGATAAAATATCCATAGAGAGCCAATACTTTACTCATGTAATGGATGAAAGTCATAAAAAATTAATAGTTTATGAGGCCATTTATTTTTTAAAAAATATTTAATTTATAATAAATAGATAACCTACTGATTTTTTTTGCAAGAATATTACTTTAACACTTTTTAATTTTTAATTACAAATGTTAATATATTTATCATGAATTATATATTTGAAAATAAAATATTTGTAAATAGCCGATACTTTAAATAGGATATGCGTATTTGCCTATAAACTACACTCCTATAATTTATTTAAAGTACCGGCTCTTTACAGGTATTTTATTTTTAAATATTTAATTTACAATAAATATATCAATATTTGTAATTAAAAATTAAAAGGTGTTACAATAATATTCTTGTAAAAAGAAAATCGATAGATAATCTATTTAATATAAATTAATTTTTTTTTTAAAAAAAGAAATGGCCTATAAATGTTAATTTTTTATGGCTTTCATCCATTACATGAGTAAAATATTAGCTCTTTATGAGTATTTTATTCTGAATCATTTAATTTATGTTAAATATATAAATATTTGTAACTGAAATTGAAAAAATGTTATATTAATATTTCTACGGAAGAAAAACTGGTAAGTTTTGTATTTAACAAAAATTTAATATTTGAGAGTAAATACAAATATTTATTTGAGAATAAATATTTGTGATAAAGTAAATGTTTGAAAATAAAATTCATGTAAAGAGCTGGTACTTTAAATAGACAATACGTATTTGCCTATAAATTACGCTCGTTAAAGTTTATTAATTGTTAATTAATTTGTAATACTTTGCCATTCATTGGACATGTGGCACAAAGGACAAATCAGGTACAAAATTCTAATTTCACTCTCTAAAATAATATTTTAATTATTTGGATTGAATTTGTAAAGGATTAGTAACCTCAGGGGAGGTCAGTGTAATTGTTCAAACCACAGGGGAGATAAGTGTAAATGTCAGAAACCTCTCCTGAGGTTTCTGAAATTATCCCAAAAAGTTATATTAGTATTTCTACGAAAGAAAAACTGGTAAGTTTTGTATTTAACAAAAATTAAATATTTGAGAGTAAATACAAATATGTATTTGAGAATAAATATTTGTGATAAAGTAAATGTTTGAAAATAAAATTCATGTAAAGAGCTGGTACTTTAAATAGACAATACGTATTTGCCTATAAACTACGCTCGTTAATGTTTATTAATTGTTAATTAATTTGTAATACTTTGTCATTCATTGGACATGTGGCACAAAGGACAAATCAGGTACAAAATTCTAATTTCACTCTCTAAAATAATATTTTAATCATTTGGACTGAATTTGTAAAGTATTAATAACCTTAGGGGAGGTCAGTGTAATTGTTCAAACCACAGGGGAGGAAAGTGTAAATATCAGAAACCTCAGGGGAGGTTTCTGAAATTATCCCAAAAAGGTTTGTCACACCTTTTAGTAGTACTCTTCCATTTCGCTTGACAAATTGGAAAAGTAAAATAAGACTGTATTATGGATTAACTGATAAAAATTCTTAAAAGTTCCTGAAAGTTCTCTTTAATATTAAATTATCTTTTCTTCACAAGACCAGAGATTTTTTTTTTTTTAAGTTGACACAGTGTTTATACTCATAATTAAATCTAATTAAAAAAACCTAATTAAAAAAAAGTATTTCTAGTCCTGCCTCCGGAGTCCGAAGTGCTTGACCAGGAAGGCGTGGTTTATAATTCGCCTACACCATACCATACAATGTGGCTCTGGAGACATGTAAAGTCGATTTATAGGCTAGAAAAATACAGGTGGCCCAAACGCAGCCCTAAGTGAGATAGGTATTTGCCCCGCTCTCGGTCTCTCTCTGGATTCTGTAGAGGCTGTAGCAGTTTTCTCTCGCTCTCGTGGGCGGAAAAAGACTTGTCTCTCGCTGTATCCTCTTCTCCAAGCAACTTGGAAGTTGGAAGTCCTTCCACTTCGCTTTAGTACGTAAGGTGTTCGTCGTACCCTCGCACTAGCACTTCATCATAGTCAGGGTCGGAGGGTTTCACTTCCTTTTTTTTTCTTTTTTCTTTTATGTCTATTCTTTTTTTTTTTTGGGTGGTAAATCCCTGCCTTTTTTTAGGGCATGTTACTGCGTCTTTTTGCTTCAGAATAAAGGTGTAATTTATTTTTAAAAGATTGTTCATGATTCAGTTTCCAAAATGATGAATTATAAACAGCCCGTGACATATTAACAACTCTTTGAATGAATTATAAATGGGTTAAGCTTTAAATCATTTTGTTGCATTTTAGTTTTATTTTTTGGTTTAGAACTCGAAACTCGATGATGTAGAGCATATTGTATTAGTCAGCTGCACGATTGTCTATCCAGAAGGGCTCGCCAAATTTTTAGTTTTTTTTTTTTTTTGGCCAAAATCAAGCAATATTTCTAGGACCAGAAGATCGCCTCTTTTATACAGAGGGTTTGATTGGGAGGTGGGATTGTTCAAAATTAGGCATTGTTGTCCTTATAGTTTGTTCAGCTGAGAAATAAAAAAGTTTAGATTTTTGTTATTTCAGGCTGATCAATCTTTTTTCTCGAGGATTAAAGATTATTTGGTTAGAGATATAGGAGGGAGAGGGGAAGGGAGAGATAGGAGATGGTAGACGAATTGAAGCAGAGCCAGAATCTATGGTTGAATACTGCAGCGCAGTCCTCAAGCATAGTTGACATCGAAGCATTTCAGCCTCAGGAACATCAACTGCAACATTCCACGACTATCTCTGATGGCAAGATGGACTTCTTTGAGAGAGCATTCTCTGCTGCAGGAGCTGCTGTTTTCTCGGCTATTCTTGTCAACCCTCTTGATGTTGCCAAGGTACTAGTTCTTTGCATGTTATACTCTTTTAATAGCTGCATAAGTCATTTGGTCACGGAGAACCCAGTCACGGGGTGTTATCTAATTTATATTTCTGTAATTTGTGCTATAATCAGCAAACGCTGTAATCTATGATTGTGGGAATTTTATTTATTATTATTTTTTTTTTTTACAGTTCTTTAGTAGAATTGACTTTTTGCTTAGTGTTTAAGTCAATGTAGCTTTGAGGCTACAGGAAATGAATTCTGTTTGATGAGGCAGTCATGTTGAATAGTGTAATTTTACATTTTGTCTTCATTTTATGTTATAGATTTTGGTAAATCCGTTGCATTCTAACTTTTTTTCCTTTTTAAATATATTTAGGATGTCTGGTTGAAAGTATAATGTGTAGTAGTTGAATAATTTTTCCTTATCTTTGAGTGCTTGTTTGTTTATGTTTTCATGCATTTTGTTTACTCACTGTTGTTCAATCATATTTCAGACAAGATTGCAAGCACAGGCGGCCGGGGTTCCATACTCACATCCACTAAGTAACCTTACAAGTCGCATGGCAGTGTTTGGACCAAACATGGTGACTTTTGTACCCCTCTCTTGGTTATGCCTTGTGTTGACCTTTTATTCCTTAGTAATCTGAACCTCAGAGAAATAATTGTAGATTTCTGGATTATCTTTTTGTTCACAAGAGTTTTTTTTTTATTATTTAATTTTTATGTGATTGTTTTGGAGAGGGGAGATTGTACTTATAAGGAACTTTATCATTATAAAAATAAAAAAGAATTAACTGCTTTCTTTTTCCCTATTTCTCATAATTGTTGTTTCCTCCTTTCCAAGTCACCATGTAACTGGAATTTATTTTTCCTTTTGCATTTTGTACTTGAGTCCACAGAAAGTATAAGCATGTATGTCATTACAGGTCATCTTGCTGTTTGGCATAATCTTTATTTAAATTGATGGATTCCTGACTTAATACTAGTAACTGGTTTAACATGTTTGATTGAAATTTCTTTGCTTTCCTAGCTTTCTTTTTGCTTTTGTCTTGTCAATTCTGTTCTTTTTGCTTGTCTTAGTTTGCTGAGATTTGTTTCTTCAGATGTTTGCAGATTTAAGATGTTCTCCTTCATGCACTCGTGCTGGTGTCCATGGTACGGTATCAATATGCCCACCTGATTGCTTCCACTATAAAGGGACCTTGGATGTGTTTTATAAAATAATCCGACAGGTTAGTTTTCCCTTTGTTTGATGTCTGGAGAGATGGCTGTATGTGATGATTGAATCTGTCTACAAAGGTTAATTGGTAGAACTGAGAGGTTCTGATTGGTGCATAGCATCTATGAGGACATGATATAGCTTCATGTTCCATAAAAGTACTCGTCCTCTTGTTTGTCATTTCTGTTCTATAATCCTTTAGATCTAATGTAGATTTCTCTTGCAGGAAGGAATTGCCAGGCTATGGAGAGGAACAAATGCAGGATTAGCGTTGGCTGTACCAACAGTAAGTGGTTTGCAGCTCAGTTTAGATGCTTGGATACCCTCTTTTTTTGGGTTCAGCATGAACATCTTTGCAGTTCTGTTTCTAATAAACGTGAGTGCATCAATGTTTTCAACAGGTTGGGATCTATCTTCCTTGCTATGATATTTTCCGCAATCAGTTAGAGGAATTCACTTCGCAGAATGCGCCAAGCCTTACATTATATGCACCATTAGTAGCAGGTTCATTAGCACGGTCATTGGCTTGCATAAGTTGTTATCCTATCGAACTTGCTAAAACGCGGATGCAGGTATGATTAGTCATATTAGCTAATATGTGGTTTTCTTTTGTTTAATCTGGAGAGTGTTTTCTGTAATTGGAGGATTGAATGGTTTTGAGTGTACAACAAAAGAGATATACCTAGAATTGGATTGTAGGGCTTTGGACTGCTATATACAGGCTCAATATTCTTAAGTTTCCTGTTTTCTTACTTGTTGCTTCCCTACTTTGCAAGAAGTGTCTCCATGTTTTCCTTTTGTCAGTTCAGGCATTCAAGGATACCCACATTACCAAGAAGCCTCCAGGAATTTGGAAGACTTTAATTGAGCTTATCTCCAATGTCAAGAGCACTCCTAATAACCAGAGCTGTAAGTAGAATTGTGCTTCTTCAGATTGTTCAGGAGGGATTCATGCCTATTTCATGATGTTTGAGCTGCATGTCTATTTTTAAGGTGTTAACTTTCATCCATGTAAGCTGTGTCAGTCATATTTTGCTTTTTGAAATTTCCCTAAGAATTAATTATCCTTCATTTGTATGTGTCTGACTTCTTCAGAGAATGCGCTGCTTCTGTTTCTGCAATCGATATTCATTTTTGTCGAACAAAAAAAAAATGTTGGAGAGTTGGATTACTTTGTAACACCCTTAGAAAGTTTTTATGAATTTGTAAATTTATTTTCAAAGCTTTAGACTAGCACTTATACAAGTTCATCCTATTTCTTTCTCAATGATAACTAATCCTTCTGCTTATTCTATCAGTTACAAGCTTTTGTAGTCTTGTTCTTCTCAATGTATTATAAACTCTTACAGTACAAAGCTACCGTGTGTTGTGGACTGGCCTTGGTGCTCAGCTTGCACGTGATGTTCCTTTCTCCGCAATCTGCTGGTCAACACTTGAGCCGGTGAGATTCTGTTTTCTTGGTTTCTTCTGACTCTTCACTGATACTGGTTCTTATAACAACTCATTTGCTATGATACGAGGTGCTAAATTTGAAAATGACACTTGGGTAGGTAAGGAGGAGGCTTCTTGGTTTGATGCAAGATGATGCTAATGTTGTGAGTGTCCTTGGGGCAAACTTTTCCGCTGGTTTTGTTGCCGGAAGCCTTGCTGCTGGTGCTACATGTCCTCTTGATGTTGCAAAAACACGAAGACAAATTGAGGTATGGAAAAGAAAAAAGAATGATTATTCTACATAATTGGAATTTTGACGGCTTATTTCAGATAAATCATTGTACCACTTGAATTCATCTTTTAACATTTATTTTTGTTTGGACTATCCCGAACATAAATGAAGATTCCAAATGACGATAAAAATTTACTGACAGGAAGTGGTAAACATGCTCTTCGTCAGCAATTTTATTCACTTATCACAAGCATATAACATGTTTTACTGTATGATCCATAGTAGTAAATATAATTGGACCGCATTACTTTTATGTGGTGTCACATGAACTTGGTATGCGCTCTTTTACTATCTATAGTGCATCAAAATGGGTGGATGGCTAAGCATCCTTTCCCATATAAAATGTCTAAGAAGAGTTGAGTTGTGGACCTGATTCTATTGTGTGTCAGGAGGGCACCTTTGAAACTAATTTAAAAGAAAATTCACTCTTTGCTTCAGAGGGACAAGTTTTTAGAATGCTCACAGTATCATGACCCACTTAGTTGATTGATCATCAAGCTGTAGGAATATGTGTGGTTTTTTAGGTACGATTCAGGCTGTTTTCTGATAGTAGTACCTGTCTATGCCTGTTGAATGAATATATGCTCTCTGAGAAAAATCATTGAGAATGAAGTTTAAGTTCATTGTTATCTAATTCTATTCTCTAAATTCTTAGGCCAATAATAAACACTCATTTTGTCCTTGCACCTGTTGTGTACACAGAAGGATCCTGTCAGGGCACTAAGGATGACCACTAGACAAACACTGCTGGAGGTTTGGAGGTAGCGTCTTCTGACTTTTGAATTTTTTTTTTTTTTTTTTTCGTTGCTACACGTAGCTCATGACATTATCCCTGTTTAGATCAAATGCAAATCCATTTAGGCATGTTGCATTTTTTTAAGACAGATAGAATAGATGCTTCAGTTTAAAGAAACCAGAAGCTCGATTTCCCTAGAGCATGATTCACAGATTTCAACTTTTCTGCGGTCTGTTGTTTGTTATCATCTTCTTATATGGTTTTTTTTTTAACCCATTTAATCTTCTTGATTGCTGTCTGCAAGAAGTTGGGTTTGGGAATTTGCTGGACTATGTAAAAGTCAATTATGTTGCATCTGTAGAACTATGAAAATTTAGGGAATCAGCAGAATTGGTTGTCTCAGTAGAAATATCTGTTGGACCATCTTCCTGCCAAAATCTGTTTCATATTTCGCTTCTGACGTTTCGGAGTCTGAATTTGTAAATTTGATCGCACAGAGATTGGGGAATTAAAGGACTGTTTACTGGTGTGGGTCCTCGTGTTGCTCGTGCTGGCCCTTCAGTTGGAATTGTGGTTTCATTCTATGAAGTCGTTAAATATGTTTTTCATCGACAGTATGCCATTGAAGTGTAACATGCAGAGAACAATCCTATTTATCATTTGAAGGTTGGTTCTCCGCTGTTGAAAGAGCGTAGTTGCTGACTTATTTGAAGCTAACTCCCTAAGACGTTACAGGCAGTTTTGGTGATATGTTAGATCGTCCAACCTGCGAATGCCACAAATAATTTATCTCCTCAGTTGTGTTTCTACCTTCTTGGGTGGTTTAGGAACTGATATGATATTTTGTAAAAAAAAATTTTGGCCGGTTAGCAGGTTTCTCTTGGGATTCATAAACATCTCAGTTAGCAGGAAACATATTTTTCTGTCTTGCGTCTTCAATGGGGATCCGGGCTTGGGAAATTTTTTTTTATTTGTTCCAACTAATTGAGCTGTGGAAGTTTACTATGTAATGGAGGGATTAGTTGGATTCCATTATGAGACGTGGGGAGTCCCCAATTTCCCGCCTCGACCCTACTTGAAATTGAACTAAAGCATAAAAGCATCCATCAATACAGTTGGATGCTATTGACGCTTCGTATGGGAGAGGCTATTCAACAAAATTCTGCTAAGTAAAAGGTCCATCTGCGGATCAAGAACGCTTCCAGTCAGTGTGCCAAAAGGAAAATGCTTACTGATTGATTGGGGATTGTAAGCAAGAGCCAAAACGAATGTGGTTCGGGATAGAGGACTTTTTTGGTCTCCTTCCAGCCCATTGAGTTGTGGATAGCATGCTTACAACTTAAATAAACTAGTAATATTTAATAAGAGTAAATTTTATATACACTAATAGTACGTATACTATTATCATTAGATCCATGACATATATGTAAAAATTAAATTTTAAATTTAAATTCAAATTTTATACAGTTGTCATTCATCCAACATTAACAGTGTATGTATTGTTACTGCAGGAAAGATTAATTGATTTAATAAAGGATTAATATTCTATGAACGCTGCATACATTATTATGTTTAAATGAATATTACGTATATTGAATTTGAATTTCAAATCTAAGGCTTTGTTTGGATTGTATTTTTTATAGAAAAAATATTGTAACGATTTGATATACATGGGATAAAAAGATAATTGAAAAATATGTCTACAGAAAATGTAGTAATTTTTCTTTGGAAAATTGTAATCTAAACTAGCAGTAAGTTTTACTGATACAACATTCGTCTAACGGTTGTGTACATATTATCAATACATATAATATTTACTCTTTAATAAAATGGTGAATGGTTGGCAACCTAACTTAAATTTCGAACACAATACATCAACCATGAGAGCACTATGAACATCTATGGAACTAAAGAATACTGCTAAAATCCATCACCTAACCAGCGCATCAAATAGGCGGAAGAGTAATGAAAATTATTTGTTTCTCATGTGTGGCAAGAGAAGGGTAAAGAAAATAGCGGGCTAGGTTTCTTTTTTTTTTTTGCCCCATTAAATTTTTGGTGAATGGCCAAACTAGTTATTGGCGACATTGTTCTAATAATGTGCTCTTGGTACATGAGCGAATTTGTTGTGCTCGGAGTACGATGGAAGAAGAAAATTTGTACGGTTCCCTTCATTTATCTTTTGTTGTTTGACCAAAATTTTAAAGCCAGCTGAGAAGCAGAGGCAGAAGAATTTAGCTAAATCATCAACCGTTAAGTGAAATATTCGACATGCAACAAATTTTTCTTCTTTTTGGAATCAAAATATATGTACTTTTTGGCTTGAAGATATCTGTAAATTTGTCTGACAAAGTCTGAATCCTTTTTCTCTTAGCTCAACATGGGAATGTTCATATTTCCTCCAACTCCAACGCTTCTTGGCCACAAAACTATTATGTCAATTGATGGATGCGAAACCCAAAAATATGGAAAAATAATAGTAATAAATAAATAAAAGGTCCGTACTACTGCTGGTCCCTAACAAAAGAGGAAAAAAAATTAAGTAAATATACTCTTCTAATTAAACAAAAAATTGAAAGACCCGATAAAATTTGGAAAAAAAAAACAATCCCAGAAATCAAATAAAAAAAGAAAAGAAGACTACGAAGAAACTATACAGACCAAAAACCCGATTAAAAAAAAATCTGGCTACTCTGGAAAATGATAAAGGATAAACAAAATAAAATAAAAATCATCATCCGAGTCCAAATTTTTGAATGAATGTTGCCTCTTCTGTCTAATGTGCCATCAAAAATCAATGTTGAATTTGGTTGAAAATTGGATATTTGCTTCTTCCATTTGCTTTCCCTCTTCCTTCAGATTTTGTACAAGTGATTTTGAATGAAGGCCGTGATAAAGATGATAATTGATGAAGAAGCACGTCAAAGATTATTTAGTGAATGATGTATGTCAACGCTAATGCCAGCAGCATCAGAAAGTAGGCTATCCCCTGATCTATCGCTGTACCTGCCAAAATTAATTAATTTTTTTTAAAAAAACCATTAATACATTTATTGAATATATTACTAGTGTTGCTGAGGAGGGATTAAAGGTAAGTAAAATGTTGGATGGGGTTAAAGAATCTGTACCGTCGCTGCTGGTGGGAGCAGGAGCAGGGGCATTAGCCATGGCAGCGGCGGTGGGGAAAGCAGTGGCTAAGACGAGGCAGATGACAGCCACCAATGCAATTGAAGCCCTTGACACCACCTCCATTGTTGGGTAGAGTAGTTTTGTCTCCGAAAGAATATTGGTTTCCGTTCCTGTGCGATGCGAACAGAAGAATATTGGATTTCTTTACACCCGTTCCTCTGCGAACAGCGGCTGCGCCTTTGGTTGAGGGAGGGGGAGGAGGAGCCGCAGCCGCAGAGTATGGGAGACAAGAAAGCGGTGACAGGAACAATGTATATGGCTATATGTTTCCTTCCAGGGATTTACGGCTTCAATTACTTCATCCGAATGAGATTCCCCAAAGTATATATAAGACAGCGCAGAGGTTGAGACTTGAGAGAGGAAGGCGGCCAGCCCCCAAATTCGCATAACGCATAACGATTAACGATGTCCATCACCCTTCCATTCCCGTTGTGGGACCCACGCCCCCCGCAATTGCAGTGCGTGCACTGGACCGCACTTTCCCATGTGACCGTTATTTGAATTTTTCCTTTTCTTTTGTTTTGTTTTTTTTTTGATTTTTTTTATCCCATCCACCCCTCTTTCAAATATTTGAGACAACTCCATTGAATTTTTATTTCTTTTCTTTATAAGTTTATTGTTGTTTGTATATTTCCTAACTTCATTCTTTCTTTCTTTGTTTTTTTTTTTTTTTTTTTTACAAAATTTGGGTGGCGCTTTGAATTACAGCACTTGATGCTGCGTTGTTATTGAGTGCCACTCTGTCATGTTTTCCTTTCTTTGTCTTTTTTTTTTTCCCACTTTTTGGAACCTTCTGTTTTTAACCGATTAATTAGAGGTTTAAGCTTTCAAGAATCTTATTGCTGTCCCTTGATCAAATGGGTAATCACTGAAAGATCACTAGTCCACGCAAAAGCATTGAGTGTGTTTAGACAGGAGATTATTTGAGATAATATTTTAAAAAGATATTACAACATTTGTTTGATCTGATTTATGTGAGATAAAAAAAAAATAGTTGAAAAATGTGTTTATGATACTAACAAATAAAATTGTGCAAGAGAATGTGTTTCTATTAGAAGAATCTTATATAATTTTGCACGTGACAAGTTATTTCTTAATTTCGTCCAAAACAACGCTTCTATTAGTAGACAAGCGAAAAATTGGGTCATATGCCCATATACATTTAGATCCTTCTTCCAACAACTGATATGCAGTTCATGATCCTAAACCAAAATGAAGTATTTAGCTAAACTATTATTATTATTTTTTTATTTTTAAACCCTCCCCACCTCCTCTATTTCCCACCCAAAGTTGAATTCACACGTCAAAATCGAGGTATCAATTACAATCCAACTATTTTGACCCGTCCAAATTCGCTCACTAATAACTTGTTAAAATTCATCCATTAATTTTTAATGGGTCTAAAGAGGTAGCCAATTAAATCCATTTAATTGGTGGATAGTGGATTCACTCGGTTCACCCATTTATACCCAATTATGCATTTAAACTCAACTTTTAATGAATATTAAGCAAATAAATTTGAATTTCTTACCAATCTAATAACAATAAAATACAAAAAAAAAAAAATAAGTGAAATTTTTAGTAACTCATAAATGGATAATTGGATATATCCATATCCATTTATTAAATGGATATAAATGAGATCCATTCATTTAAATAGGACATAAATAGGTTGAGCCTATTATATCGATTACCCAATTATGTCCCACTCAAATATATCCAATCATCTATTTTGAACCCCTTACTTGTCAGCTGCGAATCAATCACTATCTTTTTTTTTTTCAGCTGGGGGTTGGGGGTTGGGTGTGATAGGTGTTTATCACTGTTATACAGCCGCCAACGATAATTGTGGCGCGGCCAGAGAGGAAGCCTAACGTCTTTGACTAGCAAATCAACAAAGCATTTCTTAGATAGTTAGATCATAGATGTCGATGCAAGCAAACCTGTGTAGCTAGTTTGTGAGTTGAGGATAGAAAAGAAAAGAAGACAAAGGTTAAGTTAGGAGAAAAAAGAAAGAATAAGAAAAGAAGAGAAGAGATTTTAATGTTGTTTGGAAGTTTTACGAAAGAAAGGAGGTGATTTTGGATACATTGATCAATAAATATTTATTCAATAGTTTTTTAAGGATAGAATGGGTAATTTAAAAATTTTTTGCAGCCTTTACTTTGCTTTCTGCCCGATTTGGGCCGAAAATTTTTTTAAACTGTAGCTGCCTCTTCTTCCTTCCAAATCTGTTAGATTCTCTTCCTTCCTATTTCACTTAAAACTGTCAAACGTGGGAGATGCTACCCCTCTCTTCCCTTCTTTTCTTTTCTGCTCAAATCTCATCTCGCAAACTCGGCAGTAAAGATTAAATAGCTAAACATTGAAGTTCAATTACCTAAAAGCACACCAAATCTTGATACCCAACCAATCTACAGAGAAACCACAATACGTTAGAGCTCATACGGCAAGTACTAAAGGTCTGTACTCTTCAGTGAATGTGCAAGGATAGTAGAAATAGAATTAAAAACACTCTGGATAATATAGGTATGCCTTCTTACAAGGTCCATGACAGTCCACTCAAGGGGTGAAATATGAATGTACCATTAAAAAGGCTTCGGCTTATTGCGAACCGGAGCATCGCTCATAGATGTAGAAGTGACCAACCGAACCTCTCCTGGAAATCTATATCCTTGGTGAGATGGTTATTGGCACAAGGGCAATTATTCCTCGAGTAAAAGTGCAAATGAAGCCAAGGGAACACAAAGGCGTAATAGTACAGTAACAAAGGTCATGCCTAGAATGCATCCACCTATCCATGTTGCAAATATAAGATTCGTCACCCATGTATATTAGTTCAGGAATCAGCTGCCAGAGATGCAAAAAGTTGCCACAAAGAACTATAAAAAGTTTTTAGAACCCCAGTGGCCGATAGTACATTTTCTGCAGTTAGTACTACGCACTACAGTCAGGGTATTCTGTAACTCATCAAGATAATACGTCAGAGAAGAGAAAAAACACTTTCTAGTCTAATCACATGCAGCAAACCATGAGAATCTGCAGAACATATGCAAAACGAAACAGGATAAAACATTTACAAAACAGCTGACAAGACATAGGATACCTCAAAAAGTAGTTTTGCCTCCAATTCCCTATCGTCTAAAACATTTGATGCTTATGCACAACTTTAAACGCCTTTATCTCAGCCATTTAAGGCCGTCCAAAGAGGATCCTCGTTGCTCTGATATATCTCATACAATTGTTTAGCATAACGTGTTGCCAGCGTTCTACATTGTTCGAGCCATTTTGGATCACGTGCTTCCAATTCTTCTACAGATTTCACCAGGTCACCTTGTGGATCCCCGTCAGTAAGAAATTCACCCAATGACGTACCCCTACAAAGTCGTAAACAGCTTATTGCAATCTATACAACCTATCATTCTTCTTCATTCATCAAATAAACTATATAACTCAATATTGACGTGCTGTAGATCTCAAGGGATCCTGTAGCATCAAATTCAAGGCAATTAGAAATTTTAGCAAAGATGACGAGAACACATCAGCATTTACATTTTCAATCAGTAAGAAGCACTCCTTGTGGCAGGGGCTCTAGTTTGTTTCTTTTGGTAGACCTTAGCACAGTGACTGCTAATAAGCACAAAATATATAAGAACCTTTTATTGCAAAAAATTTACTTTGCAAATACATGCCAGCATGCAAAAGAAGCACACTCAAGAACCAGAAACCAAATACATGCAATAGATTCATTTTAAGATTCATAACAAAGTTTCCTAGATAGATACATAGACAGCTAAATGTCTCAACACCTGCACCCTCCCAGGATGAAAAGATGACCAATATATATTATCTATCAGGTGGCTCCCCAACTTACTATCTTTGTACAATTTAACACCCAAATGCAAGCTCTGTATCTGCCCGGGTGTGTATATATAACAGCAAACACATTATGCATATTTACATTCGCACGTCTGTAATGTACATTAGGAACAAAAAATGTGCATATTGAGAGTGAAAAATTCCTAAAGCATGAGCAATTCATATCTTGAGATTGACATATTGCATACCTGCGTGCATCACACTGGTTAAATCCTCTTTCATTACGCACTATTGTTGCTTTATGAAACTTTTCCTCAGAGGTTTGCTGGCGATAAAGAGCACAGACAGCCTTCATACAGAGCTGAATGTCCTTACCAAAAGCAGCTTGCATATCTGCCTGGAATTCCCACTTCACTTTATGATCTTTGTGCCTTCCAATGGTGGCTATGATAGCTTTATAGTCAAGACTGTCATCAGATGCATCATCTGATTTACCAGAAAAATCACCACCAGACAATAAACCATCACAGTTGTCATCATCTTTAGGATCTTTAGAAGCACTGCCTCCTTCTGACTCAGAGTCATGTACAATAAAGTCATCTTCTTCACCGTCTGACTCATTCTCTTCTTCTTCATCATCTGATGAAATCATATTTGTTGGTATTCCACAAAGTCGCTCAGTCCGGATTCTCTTTGAAATTCTAGGCGAGCTTTTCTTTGAAGTGCCTTTCTCTTTCAAATTTCTCAACGTCACCAAGCGCCGCCTAACTGCAGGTTCCCCCTGTTTGTCTGGGGAAGCAGTAGCCATCCTAGAATTTGTCCTTAGCCTACTAATAGGCAAGCAATCATCCGTATCAGTTTCGCTGTCACTAGCAACTATTTTGGCAGCTCTTTTCCTTTTAGAAGTTGACATAAAGGGGGCAATTCCAACTTGGCAAGACACATCATCATCATTAGTTTGGTCAATAGCACTAGCCAAATTCTTTGTACAAGGGAACTGCTTTTTATCCAGAGTAATCGCTCCTCCATAATCAGTTGATTCGCAGGCCTTTTTACTTGTGTGCAAATCAAGAGTACTCAAATAAGAGACATTTTCTTCAGCCTCACTGTCACTGATGTCAATAATACCAAGGGAAGAAGGTCTAACACCACCTGGTGTTGTAGGAGCGATCTTCTTACTGGGGCTCCCTTCGTCTCCAAAAACTAACTGCTTCCTTGCTCGACTACCAGATCCCATACGATTTTCAAAAGGAATGCCTCTGTTTCCTTCGTCTACATGTGTTAAATTTGTACAAAATGCATCAGCTCTAGGAGTGGCAGCACCATTGACTCCACCTGGAAACCCTTTTGCTCCAGTAATCTCTTCCATGCATGCTCCAGGTGATGCCATGCCTACTTTGGCTGTTCCATTCAAGTTACCTTCCCCCTCTACAGAGGTCAAACGCTCTTCCAACTCCAATACCTGGGACTCCAATTCTCTGCACTTTACTTTCCAAACTTCAACCTCACTTTCAGCCTTCTTCTTCTCACAAAGCAAAACCTGATTCTCAATCATCAAATCCACAACCTTGTCAGCCCCTGCATCTTCCATTAAATCAACAAAACCTTCTACCCCCTTTTCCACTCCATCCATAGACCTCTTACCATTCGAGGAACAAGCAACTTTCTCCTCAAGCTCTTGGTTTCTTTTCCTCAAAGATTGAACCTCATCTTCTGTCACAAGCTTTTCGAGTTGTAGTGCACTGTGCTTTCCCTCCAGAGATTCAAGCTCACTTATCTTCTTCTCAAACTGGGACATCAACGCCACGAGCCTCTCTTCTGCCTGCTTGAACTTCTTTTCCCATCCCCAACAGTTACTGCAGCACTCTAATTCTCTCTTTACAGACGAAGTATCATGATTGTTTTCTTTGTTTTCCATTACTTCTAATTTAACCCCCAGCATCAGCCGTGGGTAGTATTTCGCCTATATGCATCATCTTCTTTATGTCTGGATCACAACCTCCTTTTGATACGTTGTCTATTAGTAACTACTTTCAGGACCAGACCCTGATTCCATATAACCCTGGTTTCCAAAAAACTACTACTTACTCTAGTTTGTACACAAAACTAAAAACCCTTTGACTAAAAATCCAAGCACATGGAACCCACAAGCAAACATGCCCTACTAAGTAGAATAAGATATTAAAACCAAGAACCCGTCCAAGACAGATAAAAAAAAAGGAGACATACAGGGGAGGGGGCGGACGGCCGGAGAAGGGCAAGCTAGTCCGAAGTTTGCTTCTGCATTAGTGTTTAAAATCGTTTTGCCAGTCAATTCTGTTTCTGTCTCTGTAACTCATATTACAGTTTCATACTAAAAGCCAGGCAGCAACTTGCGCATTAGGAACGAATTTATTGGCAAGAAAACAGATAAACTTTAAAAAACAAAAAAAAACATAAAAAAAAGGCGTACCTTAGAAGACTGAATTACTTACAGGGTAAGGGAGGGGGAGGACTGGAGGACTGGAGGAGCAGCAGCGGGGAATAATTGCTAGGGCTAAATTGCTAAAGTGAAAGTGGGAATTTCAATTATCACCAAGAGTAAAATGTTTTACTAGTATAATCCACACCAGTTGGCGACAAAAATATTGGCTATCCGTTGAAATTCAGTACCCCAATCAAAAAAGAAAAAAAAAAAACCCTTTGTATTGATTAAATTTTGAACGTAATCTAAAAATGAACGCGTCAGTGTGTTATATATTATTTTCATTTTATTTAAATATACTAATTTGTTTGTATCATCAATATATTTTTCAATCATCTTTTTATCTCACATGCATCACATCAAAAAAATATTACAATATTTTTTTACAAAATTATCTCAAATAATTTACTATACAAACACAAAATATTTCTTGAATACCTGGTAGAATATTCATGTACGACTTTCTCATATTTTACAAGTAGAAAAGTTTGATTCAACAGAAGAAAAAGAGGCAAAAATTGGAATAGAAATATCGTGTTTGGATAGGAGATTATTTGAAATAATTACTGTAGCACTTTTTGTGATGTGATGTATATGAGATAAGAAGGTAATTAGAATGATAAAAAGGTGTATTAGAAATTGTAATGCTGATGTAAGCAAATAAATTTGGACAAATAATCTCCTGTCCAAACACACATATTTGATTCGTCTTATTCAAAAGTTGGCAAGTGTTTGGATAGCATTTATATATAAAAAAAATTATTTATTTGTATTACAAATATATTTTGTAACATATGTTTTTATTTTACATATATCATATTATAAAAAATGCAATAGTAATTTTTGCAAATAATATCTCAAATTAACTCCTATTAAAGCACACTCGATTTAGTAGGTTATTCACAATTTTTTTTTAAATCATGACCTTGTTTAGTTTCTTTTCACACCTTTTGAGTGTTTTTTTTTTCAAAATACATAATAGGGTGTGCAAGTTCATTTTTATGATTTTAAAACTCATAGTTCCCCCCCCCCCCCCCCAAAACCCAAAGCACACACAAAAAAAGTGCACTTAGTAGGTTTAAAGTATTTCGAAACTTTTGGAAATTTGTTGGTTATTTAATTAAGATAGAAAAAAGGAGATAACTAGTTATACACATGTCATTTCTTTTATGCGCAAAACTCAAGTACCATGATTAACCGATTACAATTTTTTTTTTATTAATTGTTGGTTTTATATACGAAAAATGTTATTTCCATTGTATTTTTTATTATTTATATTCTATCATTTATTTTATCATATAATTTATAAATAAAAATTATATAATCAAAACAACAGTGAGAGTATAATTAATAATTTTTATTTATTTTATCATATAGTCTATAAATAAAAATTATATAATTAAAATAATAATAAGAGTATAATTAATAAAAATGAGAGTGAGTGCGAATAACATTTTCCTCCGTATAATCATAGCAAGCAAGTGTATTTTCCTAGCTTAGATACCAAGAAGTACTCTGTGGTACTTCGAAAGGAGATTACCTGAGGGCTGTGGGGCTTCCTTTTAGCTTGTGTAGTAGTATTTGGGTTCAGATCGTTACTCCTTAAAGCCCTAAAAATAACTCTTTGAAAAAAAAAAAAGAAGAAGAAGAGAAAAGCCTGGAGCAAAGAGCACTAGAACACGAAGCAAGCTGAACAAAGAAGATGAAATCTGTTGGGTTATTTCATAGATTAAGCACAATTCACAGACAAATCCCAGCTTCTCCAGCCGTTCAATTTCTCAAGCATTCCTACAATTTAGATCAGACGCAACCCATGTGTATTTTCTCAGAGGAACCAGAACTGAAGGAGTTTATAGATTTTATTGACAACCTCAAGAACTATGAAAAGGCTGGTGTCCCTAAAGGCGCAGGAACTGACTCTGATGATGGGTTCGATCTTGGAAGGATGAGGCGGCTAATGCAACTTCTGGGTAATCCTCAGTGCAATTTTAAGGTCTGTTTTCTCCTCCCTTTACCATCCTTCTTTTAATTCCTTGAACTCTTTTTCTTGCTGAACAGCTGCTAGCTTCTGTTATCCGCTCTTTTTGCTTTGTTTAGGTATCAATATAATTTGGTATACAAAAAAAACCCCCCCAAATTATATTCCGTAATGCTCTATCATTATCAAAATATACGACGTTTTGATTTGTTTCTTTTTGAAATTCTTGAAATTATTGGCGAATGCGAAAAATTCTGCCTTTGCAAGCTTTACATCTGCTGATTGGATACTTTGATGGACTACGGATACTTTGTGTTAGTAGTTTTTAGCTGTTGCGGAGGATACTTGTTTCTTTGCACTACTAATTTTTCCTTACAGCACCTTTTGAACGTCCACTAATTTGTACCATGCTAGAATTTTGATTGGCTTGATATGTAAAACAGGCTGTTCACGTTGCTGGGACAAAGGGAAAAGGGTCAACGGCTGCTTTCCTCTCCAGCATTTTACGGGCACAAGGGTATTCAGTCGGTTGCTATACTAGGTGCGGTTCATCCCTTTTTCCCCTTCTTCCTAACGTTAGCATTCTGATTAAGATGAACAGATATCCATTCTGTCTCTCAGAATTCTGGATTTGACGAGTCATTGTTTCTTTGAACAGTCCACATATACGAACTATCAGGGAACGCATAACACTGGGTGCATCAGGAGACCCTATACCTGCAAAGACATTGAATCATCATTTCCAAAGTTTGAGGATGGTTCTTGAAAAAGCAATAGAACTTGAAAATGGTTGTCTTAGTCATTTTGAAGTATGAGCTTGTGTACAACACCTTTCTTTTAGTTGACCATTTGAAGAGTGATTATGTCTTTTTAGGCATTCGAGCAGTTAGGCAATTTTGAAGTTGGTGCCTGAGTTTATATTTCAGTCTTGATCTTTCCATGAGTTTCTGTGTTGTGTACTCCAATTTCTGTTGGCTGTGTGTTTATTCTGTCTTTTGGTCAGGTTCTCACTGCTGTGGCATACAGCCTATTTGCGAGAGAGAGTGTTGATATCGCAGTTATTGAGGTATCCGACTTTATTTTGACTCCTATGTTTTGGAGTCTTTACTTTTTTTCCATGCCTCTTTCTTTTTGTCCCAAATACTATCTCTATTTCGGAATTGTTTTTTTGGAAATCTTAACCATTTCACAGGTTGTTAATTTCCCTTTCCACCTGTCTCTTCTTCAAAGTGATCTTCAAATAAAATGCTTCTGGCTCTTGTTTGAACTGGTATTAACTTTTTTCCCCCCTTTCATCTATCACATAGGCGGGACTAGGTGGAGCACGTGATGCAACTAATGTAATTCCAAGGTCTGCTCTTGCTGCTTCAATCATAACATCAATTGGTGAGGAACATCTGGATGCACTTGGAGGTTCCTTGGAAAGTATTGCAGTTGCAAAATCAGGAATTATTAAAGATGGGCGACCAGTTAGGTGGTTCTTCTACACATTCCTTCTGTATGCTAGTTTAGCAGTGGACTTTACCAGATTTACACTCATGAACTTGAGTTGCATTAGGTGACTATACCATTCTCACAATATTCTTTGGTTAAGCATTTGTTGTGGAGTAAGTGGTTTCTTGTAATGGAAGCACTGCATTGCTGTTTTGAAGCTTGTAAAGTTTGTGTTTTGGTTTAAGAAGAGTAAGGTAAACTCTATAGCAGATAGTTAAGAACTGGGACTCATTATGTGGATAGACCACCTAAATAGTTTTGCAACCTGAGTTGCCTAACATATTGTAAGAGATGTTCTTTTTCCTTGTTTGGTTGTAAATTTTCAATACAAGATCAGTTGTTCGGTGAACATTGTTTTTCTAAGGTGGTTTATACTTTCATAGTAACTGTAGTATGATAGAGGAAACTTTTTCCTGTCCATTATAAACTTTTGCCTTCTGGTTTTCGATCATAAGTTAGTGTTGTGCTTGCTTGAATATGTTTTCCTGTTACCTTTTGCATCACGATTAGTTATGACACCTGAGTTCTGATTATGGGGAAATCTCAGTTATGGTTTTCAATCATAAGTTAGTGTTGTACTTGCTTGAATATGTTTTCCTGTTACCTTTTGCATCGCGATTAGTTATGACACCTGAGTTCTGATTATGGGGAAATCTCAGTTGGTTCTAGGTGGGCCATTCCTTCCACATATTGAGCGTATTCTTCGTGATAAAGCATGCTCCATGTCTTCTCCTGTTGTGTCAGCATCTGATACTGGAAATAGAAGTACTCTCAAAAGCCTTGACAGAATGAGCGGCAGACCTTTCCAATATTGTGACTTGGTGCTTCAGATTGAGAAAGATCTTCAGTTGGTATATAAGTTACTAGTTTTGCATTCATTTGATTACTCGTTTTTAAGTCTCACTTGCCTTTCCTTAGCTGCTTTATGTGACTCATCAATCATTGTGCTCTAGCATCTGATCTACTTCTTCGTGGTAATTGTGCATTTTATCTGCTCATTGCTCCAATTGTGCAGTTTATTGAATTATTCAATGTTAAGCTATCCATGCTTGGTCGTCACCAACTTAAAAACGCTTCAACTGCCACTTGTGCCGCACTATGTCTTCGTGGTCAAGGTGAGAAACAATGAATGTAATTGAAATGACCCACTTGTTTCAAAAGTAACATAATCATTGAGACTTCAGAGCTTCTAATAGAAAACATAATAGGATCACGTCCATTCTAAGATTTAAAATTTGAGTATTTAAGTCTTGCAATGTCGCAAGCTGATTCTTTAGACAATATTATCTTATTTGTTACAGGCTTTTCATGATTGCATATGCTCATTTTTCCAATCATTTCTCTTCGCATTTCTTGTTTTGTGATTCTAGGATGGGAATTATCAGATGAATCTATTCGTGCTGGTCTAGAAAATGCATTTTTGATTGGAAGAAGCCAAATTTTGATACAAAATGAAGCTGAGAGGTTAGGACTATCAGGAGCAACCATACTGCTCGATGGAGGTTGGTTTGTGAAGTCTTCACTTTATTTTGCAAATATTTCTTTGTAAAGCTGTTATGATTTTAAAATTTTTCTGTTGAGGATTATGATGATGGTGCTGTGCTGCCTTATCGTTTTCAGCTCACACCAAGGAATCTGCTAGAGCTTTAGCCAACACCATCGAGATGGCATTTCCGAAAGCAAGATTAGTTCTAGTTGTTGCCATGGCAAATGACAAAGATCATTTGGGTTTTGCAAAAGAACTGCTTTCAGGTTTGACTACATCTGGAATAGGGAAAACTAACCGCTCAACAGTTGGATGTGCTTCCCCTCATATATGCCTTTTCTGTCTTCTACTTCGCAGCTAGATATCTGGAGGCTGTGTTTTTTGCTGAAGCCAGCATTGCTGGAGAAAAATCTCGAACAGCATCAGCATCCTCATTACGAGGCTCTTGGACCCAAGCATCAAGGGAGCTGGGAATTGATATTCGGGATTACGTTAATGAACCTGAGGTTAAGGATCTAAATCTTAATCACGCTGAGAGATCAGAACGCCAGGCCATATTATTTGCTGAGGGATCCTTAATGGCCTCTATCAAAGCTGGAGGTCAGATGCTTGGGCCTGGTTCTGGATGTCAAACTGGAGTCATTGTAGTTACTGGATCTCTGCATATTGTAGCAGCCGTGCTGGGCTCTCGACAGGGATAAAGACATTTATTTGTCATGAATCATGAATAACTGACTGACTTTGTGTTATCTGTGTATCTTTCTTGCCAAACGTTTTTGTTTTCAAAGAAAAAACGAAACAAATTATAGAGCGAACACCCAAAAAAAAAAAAAAATTGGAAAAGAAAGAGAATCTTTTCCTTTCCTTGGGGACCATAAAGTTTCAGAAATTCCTAAAATAAGAAACATATGCAGTTGGCTTAAATTTACATTTGCCAACCACCTCGCTTCCTCTTCAGTCGCTATCAATAAAAAAAAAAAAATTTTTTGAAAAAATGCAAATTATCCTACTGATTTTACCTTTCATTCTTTTTTTCCAAGAAGAACGGTAACATTCTACCCTTCCAAATTCGCGTTCTCTTTTTTCTTTTTTTATTAGTACAGGTACATATGAAATTAGAAGACGCCATTGATTGCGTACGACTCATCAATATATATATACATACATATATATAAACAATAGCAAATAGTAACAAAATATCGCATTGCAGGCCTGCAACTACGTACGAGGAGAGTCGTGCATAGTTTTCAAGACCATCCCATTCACAGCTTTTCCCGAAAACCTTTCCTTTCTGTCGAAAGTGTTTTAAGAGGGCCAAAAATTTAACAGCCGGAAGCAGCATGGTCGGGCTTCGGATGTGCTAAACAATAATATCTGAATTTATTTGGTGCCTTGAATAATGAAGAAAAACGGAGGAATAACGAAAGGGAGGGCCGGGGCGCTGCACCAAGACCCAAAAGGGCCAACATCCACAGCCACCTCCCAACCGTTATACGTCAGGATTGGGACTTGACCTCCAAAAATGGGACATCAAATCGATTGGGCAATCAAACCAATTGATGGTGGGTCCTCGGTGACTTCTACAAATTCCACGATGCAAATATGCAAGGAATGGTTGTTCGTTAATGCTAACTGATCTGCCATGTATTTCTAAAGGAGTTGGCAGTGCTGGGATCCAAGCGCGGAATAAATAACTATTAAGATATCAAGTATTCAACGATTTAATAACAAACAAGTCATAAGCATGAAAGATAAACGACACACAATATTTAACGTGATTCGGCTACACCATTGAGCCTACGTCCACAAAGAGAAACCTGTTCTTTATTCTGAGAGGAAAACTCTATTCAAGAATATAACTTGAAACCAAACCCAACTCTTGTATACCACATCTCATCTCCCAAAAACCCTCTCTCACCACCCATGTATAAGGCTACATGTCACCCTTGCGTGTCTTTGTGTAGTATGTCAACCCACCTATTTATAGAGAACATTATCTAACCAAAAGCTCAAATAACAACAGGAAACCAAATCTAATTTCTAAACTTGTATAGAATAAGAAATAACTTCTAATCCTAAACAAAATAGGAAATTTCTTACCTACTACTTCAAGTAACTAAAATCAATTAGAATACTAATTACTTCTACACAAAACAAGAAACCTACCTAAAAGAAATTAAGCCAATTTCCTAGCAGGTAGCGTGAGGTGAGAGGAAGATTCAACAAGATTAATTATCGTTAAATGCTATTGCAGGCACTGAAAAAGCAAAAAAAAAAAAAAAAAGGAAAAAGAAGAAGAACCAATGCTTGGTGCCACAGTACTCAACACTAATTCATAGGTTTCGTGGTCGAATTGAATGGTGTTTCAGAAGGAAATGAATGAAGTATGAAGGACCCACGTATTGAATTCATCTTTGGCTTGAAAATTTGTCCTACATTCTTCCTTAATTGCATATGGTGTCCAGACTACAGAGGACAATTGGGCTTTAATCAATTGCGCGCACTAGATTCCGATCGAGTTTTCATTTTGAATGCCTTGGATTCGTTATTCGTATGTGCATGGCTGGTTAAACAAGTGTACGTAACGTAAGTAGTCAATCTACTGAATCGCGTATACGGAGTGGAGTAATTAATCAAATATGCAATGTCCCGTGGAAACAGGCTACGTAGTTAATACAGCACGGCCACACCCTTTGGCACTGATTCTGCAAAATCGGTGCAATCTTGCAGAATTCGTTGAGTTTTGTCAAATAAATGGTGTCCCCGCGATCTCATTAATAAAGCCCGTTCTTGTTTTCTAAACAAAATTTAAAAAAAAAGAAAGAAATTGGCACCGAGCAATATCATTAATGATTGGCACTCATGTTTGCTAATTATTCATGTAGAGAATAACTAAATTAAGTCAAAGTAATCTTGTTTTCGTGAATTTAACGGGATATAAGATTTAATCTTTTTTATTGGATTAATCTTTCCTACACTGATAATCTATACACTCTCAATAACGTCAAATGAACGCCAATTATGCAAAATTTAAATTTGAAATTCAACATTTGCCCCTTCTCACAATCTGGCTAAAACACCTTTGAATGATCTTAATTTGGAGCATTGCTCCTCCTGATTTTTTTTTTTGTGCATGACTTATTTTCTGATGTTTTTCAGAAGAAAATAATATTGATAGTAATAAATTGATGCAACGACTGATGAGCTCACGAGAAAAATATGTGGTTGCATAATGCGTAAAATCCAAAGTCCAGAGGAGAATTAAAGGTGGGAAGATAACTTACTGATGATGATATCATTAGGGACGGATGCATGATTACGGAACACTACTAATAGTCTATGGTACACCGGCAATAATGATCCTTCTAGAACATGCGAAGCAAATATATACACGCAGGGACCGACGAGTGTTGTTAGAATTCGAAATATTTTTCTATTTTTGAATAGGATAGCAACAAAAGTCTTCGGCCTAAGCTGAGAGTTCAAGTTTGGAAAGAAAACAAGAGAAACTTAAAAAGTTTTCCTTGTTTGGGAGTTTTAATTAAATTTGAAGAAAAAGAAAAGATATGGAAGCATAGATTGGATGAAACAAAAAATTCTCTCCAAAAGCCGGAGAGAAATGGGAGGAACTTTCATCGAAGTTTTGTAAACTTTCTTAAAAATACCAACTTTATGCATAAAGAGTTAAATAATACTCAGTGTAACAGCTTAGCTTCGATGAATGAACAATATTTAGAGTTCGTCAAATCCATCCATGAAAATGATTCTCAAGCTTAGGAGTGAAAAAACGAATGTCTTCGTCTCCCGCTAAACTTTTATCTGGTGATACATGTAATATCTTTTCAATTAATTTTATCGCCGATGTATCACATCCTAAGTAGACGTCTTAGTGTGATGTTACCTGTAATATAATTTGCTCGCTCTCTCTCTCTCTCGTGATATATATCATTGCTTCTTTTTTTTTTTTGTTTTTTGCGCTTAAAGGTATCCCAACCTTTCCTTTCGACTCTAAGGCCGTGTAGAGTTTTGTCCCAAGAATACACACAGTAATGTAGTACACGGAGTCGACCACGAAACCTACTGATAAATATCAGGTTATCGAACCAGTCGAACTACTCGCAGGAGGAGGAGGCTATATCATTTGCTTTTTTGAAAAAGGTTTTTTTTTAAGGCCTTTTTTGAAAAAGGAAGGTTGGTGACACTGTCTTGCACTTCACCATAGGAATAAATGGTGGTGCGATTTAATTGCTCGAGTAGTTAGGGAGCGAATCTGATAATAATTTGAAGTGATTGGGAAAACATTTTGGTCTGCGCATGTTGGGGGTGTCAGAGAGAGTTGGTTGAGGATGGTAAATGTGAAAAAGGATTGTTCATAGACAAAAATTGGATTCATTAGGGAGCTGGTGAGTTGTGTTCATCATAAAATCAGAAGCCCTCTGCTTCCTTCACAAAAAGCAATGCACTCCCCCTGCAGACAGACATATGCAATTACTCCTCTCCTCCTCCTCCTCACTCTTTATATCTCTGCAGCAGCCTTACACACATTCTAGTTTTTGTATTTGTATGTATGTGGAGTGAAGCACATAATGCATCGAACCCACCCACTTGATCCTCAAATTAAATTGCAAATCATGCGAGGCACGGAGATGCCGTGTCTGCGCATTCAAGGCCAACCCTGCTGCTGCATTCTTACCTTCCTTCAGAAAACACACACACACACACACACCCTCTCTCTCTCTCTTAAAAGTTGTTAGTAATAGTATGCTAGCAGTAGTAGGAGACAAGTTGCAGATTTTTCCCAGTACCCCGTTCTCATCTCCTTCATCTGCCTTCTTCATGTCCATTTACTTCCCTTTCAGTATTGTACTAGTACACACACACACACACACTAAAATGAATTTGAAGCATGCTTGGCATTTTGTCGCATTGCATTTAAAAGTATCGTATCATGGTTTCCTGTCATCATGTTAACCACTCATCCAACCAAAGTTTAAAGAAGAAAATAACATTAATTGTTGAGTTCTTGTAGGAATATATATATATATATATATATATATGAACTTGAACTTTTCTTAGCGTAATTCCCATTTCTCAGAGATAGGAACATGCACGCATTTGAGGTTCAATAATCAAACCTATGTAGGGTTTAGCGCCTCTTAAAACTGCCGCTCTTCAGGTCCACATAAAGGGCTAAAGCTGCTCATTGGGATCATATACCAATCTATATGTTGGGTTATATATGGATTGATGACTGCGCTTCCTGCAACCCCTGCCTCTCGGGCATCCTCTGCAAACTAAATCCTCGTTGGAAGAAGCGACATTTAACCTTGCATCGTACAACTTCATGACCATTGCCAAATTGAATAAATATATATATATATATATATATATATATATATATATATATGTTCCGTCAGGTCCATGGCTTCAAGATTAAATATTAGTTCTTCCAGCTCCCACGTACGTTCAGTTCAGATGCAGTTATCTCTCACTGTTTGGCGTTGGTCTGTGTTTAAGTGCCAAGACATGCATCTCTCTTTTTAAATGCCGACGTATCGCCGTCCGCTTCCTCTTCTTGTTTCTTCTTTAAAGTTTAATGACAGTCTTCTCCACAGCCATCATGAGTTGCAGTTTTGAAGTTCTTCATGCAGTAGTAGCTAACTAGCTATACAGTATACACATTGGGATAGGATACTTTTGTCAGCTCTCGAATCCAACATAAACTTGTACCCAAAAACTATCACTATGATAATTCTGCTTGTTTGATTGTTTGGCCTCCTTGGAACAAAAAAGGGAAAAAAAAAAAGAAAGAAACCAGTTATAGGCTTCATATGAGTAGAAATTAAACCATTGCGAAATATAAAAATTTGCATTTAGGGAGTTACAAAATGCCAACGGCGTTAGACGTACATTCCTTTTCGAGGTAATCTATAATTCATTTTCCGTACAAATGGGATTGGACAGCGTATCCAAAAGCAGGCTGGGGGCACTGAAGGCACGGGCGCCACTGCTTTCTTGAATTTATGTAGTATCCATAGAATTTTGATATAATTTTAAGTGTATCTCTTAAAATTTTGTGTATCCATTGATTTATATGCTCCTAAAGTTGGTTTTAATTTTGTCTGTTGCTATAACTATCATAGAAAGGGCTTTTTTAGTTATGAATATAGTGAAGAATCGGTTACGAAATAAAATGAAAAACACTTGGATGAATGATTGTTTAGTTATTTACATTAAGAAAAATGTATTTCGTGAAGTTCAAAATGAAAAAATTGTAAACCGTTATCAAATTATGAAAACTCGTCATGAACAATTGTAAATAGTTTAGTTTATGAATTATTGTTTTTCATGGAATATATGAATCATTTGTACTTGTTGGTGAATATTTTTTAAAGAAAAAAACTAGAAAAAGAGTAGATAAAAATTTTAGAATTGCTTTTGCCGCTATTGAAATTTTTTTCTGGCTCCGCGGCTGCCCAAAAGATTCTTGTTAGCTTAGGTTTGTATGTGACAAGATATTCAAACATGTAGAGGGAAAGATTCTTGTTCGACGTAATCCGTCATCGTGATATGAAAGTATCATTTGATGAGAACGAAGGTTCAAGGTAGATATACATCCTACAAGGTAGATATACATCCCCTACGTCTGTCGGGGTTTTATGTGCTCAAGTCCTGAAGGTCCAGCATGTGATCATGCTATTGGCTAAATTTGAATAGCTTCTCAAAGGTTGGGTACATTTACCCAAAAAAAAAAGGTTGTGGTACCAATTGTCTTAACCATTTTCTGCAGTAAAACTTGGTTATTATGATTAGATTTATTTCAAATTTTGAAAAAAAAAAAAAAAAACTGATCACTACTGGAGAGAGTTTTTGCATTTAGCTACATTTAAAACGTCAAACAATTTAATGCAAGGATATCCAATAATCGAGAGATTCTAACATCACTTTTGGGTATCATTCACTCAAGTTAAATTCTCTATGAATGGTGAAATAAGTATTTTTCATCTTTAGATTGTAATAATCAAAATTTTAAAATTTAAACTACTATCATCGTTCAAAAATAGATATTAAAGGAATGCACTTCAAATCTTTTGTTCCGAAATTATCTTCTGTCCAGTATTATATAGCTATCGTCTGTATTGATGCATTCATGATTCAAACAAACCTATTATGAATGCATCAATACACGTGACAGCTAATATAAACATGGAACGGACGAAATAAAAGGTAATTTCGAGACAGAGAATTTTAAACGAAAGGAATGGTACTTTAAAAGTACCATAGAATTTCTCATCAAATATCACTGCCTACAATTGTTGTGAAGAATTTGGCATTTGTACCATATACTTTGCGATTAACCATTTTTTTTTGTCCTCTTAAATTTCTATTGCTGGATAGTGGCGCATTGAAAAGTTTCAAACAATGCATATCATTCTTGCTTCAGTATTATATATTGAGAGATATCTTGTGTGGGATTTATCAGATAGAAGGGATAGAAAAAAAGAAGAAGGAGAAAATGGACTTTTGCAATCTATCTAAATATTTTTCTTATATTTTTCATAAAATTTTTCAATGGATGCTCAATGGACACCGGTTAGTATTTCATACTTTAATTTGATGTTTAAATGTACAAAGTCATATTTATTACTCCTATTCCATTTTAGATCCTTTTTTTTTTGTTTTAATTTCGCCTCACCCGAAAAACTAACATTAAATACCTTCTCACCCAGTTCTAGCAGTCAGGTAGGCAAACCTTTTTTTTCCCTGTGCACATTAAATCGGGTTTTATAAACCCCATCTTATTCATTCCCCATCAGGCCTCACAATTTCGTTTTGGGAAATACCCATTAGACTGCAAGTCTAACGGCTCTCTAATCCTTTCCCATCGTGCAGTCTGCTTCAATTCTAACCCTGAGTGTCAGTGCCCCTTGCTGCTGCTGCTGCTGCTTCCCTTGTCTCTTCCAGTTTCTTTGCTCCTCCATTTCGAACTTCGAAGGAGAAGGGACATCAGATTTAGGAACATCATCGTCTACACAATCCGTAACCAGCCAGCTCCTAGCAGGCCCACATGAAGGCTAGTGAGTGCTGATGGTGATAGTTTAGTCCCATTCAGTACGTTCAACTCTATTACTATATTAATAAATTGCCTTTTCATGATCTTGACAACAAAAGCATCGTCACTACCTTCTTCTTCTGTTTTTTTTTTTAAATTTAAAGTTTTGCCTGCCGTAGCTGCTGCGTTCTAGCATTCAGCGCCGTCTTCGAGTTGAGTCACCCGCGCCTAACAAGGCTGTTTTTCTGGGGGGCGTTTTCGAAATGGATGGAGAAAATTTGTCTGAGCTTTTTGAGTTCGACGAAACCAACTTGGCTGGTCCAACTTCTCCTGATGATATCTTTAGTGTTCTTGAGGCTCTGGAAGGGGTTTCGGAATTTAATGAGATGACCCCACTGGATGAAGCTGCAGGCGGTTCGAACCCGAAAGATCGTGGGGATCAGGAGACGGGCAGCACCAGGTTGGTTTCCCAGAAATCCACATCTTCAAGTGCTCTACAGGAGTCCGAGAATGAGCTCGAAACTTCGCAAAAGAGCAAGAGGCGGAAGCTCACAGTAGAGCCAACAGCAACGGCTTCTTCTGAGGAAGCCAACATAGATGGACTGCAAAGGATGTCCCATATAACAGTGGAGAGGAATCGGAGGAAGCAGATGAACGAGCACTTAACCGTCTTGCGTTCTTTGATGCCTTGCTTTTATGTCAAAAGGGTAAATGCTTCTCTTAGTAAGTGATAGTACTACTACTATCCTTTCCTCTATATTTTTTTCCTTGACAAACTAAGTAGTACTACTTTTATTGTTAAATTATAAAGATCAAGACTAAGTGAGTTCTTTTCTTTTTCATTCATTTGATCACAATAATTTCTCCAGATTTGAGCTTCTTATCCCAATTAATGTAGTTCATTTTTGGCAATCGTATTACACATCCCACATATGCATGCATGTCCAGGAGGCTGGTACTTCCTTCTTCAAGGCAGCTTTCCAGTATGATGCGTGCGTCTAATTTTTGGAGGGCTCAAGAAAGTTGATATTCTGAAGTATTTTATTCATTGGTTATATGTTATTGTTGTGTGCATACTGTAGGGTGACCAAGCGTCAATCATAGGTGGGGTTGTGGATTACATCAACGAGCTGCAGCAGGTTCTACAATCCCTCGAGGCCAAGAAGCAACGAAAAGTTTACAGCGAGGTTTTAAGTCCTAGACTTGTTTCTAGTCCACGGTCATCGCCGCTGAGCCCTAGAAAGCCACCATTAAGCCCCAGATTAAGCTTGCCCATAAGCCCAAGAACACCACAACCCAGCAGCCCCTACAAGCCAAGGTTGCAGCAGCATGGTTTACCATCTCCATGCTCTTCCAGTACCTCCTCCACTGTTGACAGTGTTAATGAGCTGGTTGCAAATTCCAAATCGGCAATTGCCGAAGTGGAGGTGAAGTTCTCTGGCCCAAATGTCCTCCTAAAGACCTTGTCCCCACGTTTACCGGGCCAAGTGGTTAAGATAGTCTCTGCTATTGAAGACCTCTCCCTCGAAATCCTCCAGGTGGAAATGAGCGCTACTGATCAAACCATGATTAATTCTTTCACCATTAAGGTAGGTCTGCAAACACTGAACCCTGGTGCTATTTATCATGCATCTGTTTACCTTTTACGTAATATTCTTTTGCTGTAGATTAAAAAGTTGTTAGACCTTGGTTAATATTCCAATATTGGAAAAGTGGAACCAAGATTTTTGTGGTTGTTCAGCTCGTCGGGATTAAAGAAGCAGCTGTCTTTGGGATTCTTTTTTCTTGTTTTTTGGCATGAGATTGCACTTGGGGTTCTAGCTTCTAATCCTTGACGGTACATGGCGAGGGTGAATACATGTACTGACTGTCAAAGTAATCTTTTAAGCTTTACCAGAAATTACTTTTTCCAATTCAACAAAGAATCTTATCTTTCTATCAGTAAATCACGAATGGTCCTTTTTGTGTAACGTTATGCTATAAATGTTTATGCAATTTATTGAATGGTCCTTAAAACTGAATTTAAAAACCATTGCAGTCCTTAATTTCCATCAGTAAATTTTTATTGAATTGGGTAGGGGCCATAATTACTACAAGCATTTTGTTGCCAACAAATGTTACTCGCTTGACTGATGTGATCGTACGCGTTCCTTTCATCTTTCTTCTTCACAGATTGGAATTGAGTGCCAACTTAGCGCGGAGGAATTGGCTCAACAAATTCAGCAAACATTTTGCTAATTAAGATTCCCCCAAATCCTCCGGGTAGCAGTCCTCCTTCAGCGTTTAACAGAAGGTTAATTGTCTTGCTGCATTTCGTTCAGTAACTCTAACACAGTTATGCTCTCTGGATCTCTCTCAATAAAAGATACATATATAATTGAAACATATGCGGTTGACATAGAGCAACTGGCTGATCAACTTTGACTTCTAATATTTTCTAGTGGATTGCTGCTCGTTAGTTGTACTAGTATCTCTCTAGCTTAATTTGTCTCTTAAATCTAGCTTGCCCTTTTATTTTGTTTGAACTGTTAAAGTTGATGTACCCTCGTGGCTAGTTGCTCGTGGAGAGTTTTGATGCACACCCACACGAAAATTTGAAGCGAAGAGGGGACGAATGATTTTTTAGGGTACAAAATTGGTTAGAAATGAAATATGCTTAACATATGCAACTTGGACCTAAAAACCTCAAAGGAAGATGACTACCTAGTTACGACTGACTATGCAACTGCTACGAAAGTGTAAATAGACCAAGATAAAAAGCGACCACACTCTTTATGGTCCTACTTCTTCTCTATATATATACTTGTTGTACTAGATAAATTCCACTTCCCTAATCTGTCATAGAGCAATCTTGCAACTTTCACTTGCTTTGCTAGTAACACTTGCGTAGAGGCTCTAAGCCCTTGTACAACACTCAGCACTCTCTTTTTCTTTCTCAAATCAGTACTACCCGACAACATCAAACCATCCCAAGAACCTACAAATGAATATGATGCTTATAGGATGGATAGAGTTCGAGACGAAAATAATTTTTCAATGACTAAATAATTCTTCCTACCCGAGTGCTTCTTGAAGATATATTAAAGCTGAGTAAGGGTTTTGGTAACTGTCTATTTTCCTTTTATCATAGAGAAGGGAATGTGATTACCATAACAGTTGAGATTGAGTGGAGGTTTTCCTTCCCAGTTTGGCTAGTGACCTTAGTCAAAGAAGATGTAGGAGCAGGTGCTCCAGATATTTGAACTCTTGTACAGTTGTTTTGGTTTAATGAAAGTTCTGTTACCGAGTTGGCAAAAAAAAAAAAAATAATAATAATAATAAAGAAACAACCTCCTCTAGTATTCTTATTGTAAATGTTGTTGTCGTCGTAGTATGGCGGATCTCAGTTCTAGATGGGGTGTTTCTTCCAGTTACAAGAATAAGAGAAGTTTAACATACTGACATGGATATTATTACCATAAGGAATGAAGTAATTAGATGGCACTGGACACCAAGAACGTTAGGTCTTTTCTGCCTATATAGGCCGCGAACTTAGCGGGAAGCAACAGTTTGGACTACGATATTTATGTCCATTCAATAGCAGCTTTAGTGGCTTTGCATGCCGGAGACAATGGGAACTGGTCCGGTGATGCATGCTAGAGACTGAAGACACCTGTTCTCGTACTTTCTCTTACGCTGAAAGAAGGATATAGCAATCCCTGATTCCCTAATTATCATCTATAACGTGAGAAATGTGGCGCTAGAGCATTTTTTTTTTTACTGCACAAGCAAAACTGCTGCACCATGGTCAAATATCAGTTCTCACTTTTGGTCTGGAAATTTCTATTTGGATATATACCTCATATTGTAAAGCTGCAATTATATCTTAACTCCAAAATATCTGAAATCAGCCAAGTAATGAAGAAGAGAATAGAGTAGGCAAAAAAAAAAAAGACTTGCAGAGGCATTTAATTTTCGTACTGGATATTCTATGATCCCTTTAGGGAATCATTTCCTGAATTAACATCCTTCAAAAATGAGATTGATCTATATTTTTTTAATTAAAATTGTTACAAGCTAACAGTAAAATACATTTATTTAAAAGGGCCTATAAAATCTTCCTATATAAATCCTATGAAATAAGAGCAAGCAATGCAAGGTCTGGACTCTGGAGCATCTCTTCTTGCCTCTTTAAGATGATGAGTCACAATCCTGTACGGTACGCTTAAGTAATTCCCCCCCCCCCCCCCCCCAAAAAAGAAAAAAAAAAAAAAAGAGCATCATGAGCGGATTAATTCAAGTGTTGCCTCAACGATGTAATCGTAAGATCAAGTGAATGATGCACACCAGATGAAGGATATTCGAAAAACAAGTATTCAAAACAGAAAATCGCAGAGGTCGTCAAGGGTGCCAAGTCCTTTCTTTATTGTACTCTCGGGAGGGAAGGGCAACTTTGTTGCCCCAGTCTCCCATTGACAAGACTGGATGCCCCACGTTTTACTACCTTGTTTCATGAAGAAATTATAATGATTTCACGAGAATACTCAAGAGTGATGATGGTCATGCGGATTTACACTTTGCGAAAATAATGACCAGAACCAAAAGAAATCTGTCTCATGAAGTGATCCATCCCGTCGAATGAATGCAATTAACACACCGAGGAATCAATTTTTGGCATGAGCTTATCATAAATCAGCAACTAACTCACTTTGTACCACTTCTACTAGAGGTAATATCATCATACTTGGGAATAACAACTCTGTGAATGATGTTCATGAAATGAGATACGAGTGACTAATTATAACTGGTAATTAATAGGATCTTTGAATGCAAGTAACAACTGGACTGTTACTGTTACCATTAAGAGATTCTGCATTCCTTATGTATATTTTCAGGGCTGAGACACATATTGCATCATTTCAATTTGAAGGAAATGGACTGAGATGCTCTTATATATGTATAAGCAAATAGATACAATCCAAGATTGGACCTCTCTTAATGCATTTGGCATCTCATTCTAGGGTTAGCTTACCCGAAAAAATATTTAGGGTTGGCAGGCAAGGCATGAACGTGCATGCAGCCAGCCTTATATATATATATATATATTCGAAGACGATAACTATTTTTCTTTTTTAGTGGTTCCATCTTAGTAATATAGGCCTTGTTTCGCAAGCAAGTTTTTGACTAAATTTGTTTGCTGTAAGTTTTTTAATAATTTTATCTACAGTAATCTCAAAAAATTTCTTAAATTTTTTAAACTATATATTTCAAAATATTTAAAAATTTACACACTTTTAAAAAATTTTCTATAATTTTTATGATAAATTATAATAAAATTTTAAATAAACATCAAAAAAACTCATTTACCGAGCGGGCATAGTTCGTGGCGTCTGAGAACCCTTATGCCAGACCCAAAAAGTTAATAAGCAAGTCAAAGAAAAAAATGGTCCCCCAAGCAGTAGTACTCTTGAGACCGTAAAAGCTCTTGCTAGAGCCGGTTGTTGCATGAAAAGCCACAACAGGATGCGGGGTCCAATCCAGGCTTGGCCTACTCCTTAATTAGTCAGTGTATCATAAGGTACAAGGGGGTACGTGTTAAAAAGGAACACATTAAGAATCAAGCCAGAAATCCTATATATCTTTTGCTTTAATAAATCTTGGTGCAGAATAGCACATAGATGAATCAGAATGGCCAACACAATGAAATGCATGGACTTGAGTTGTGGGGATGCAAGTGTTGTGTTGGGCCGTCCGACCAATTTATTACGGAGGACTGCTCCCACTTCCCAAGGGGACCAAATCAACTATTGTCGAGACTCGTGAGTAACATTTAGGGGTAGTAATGGGATTATATATAGGATCGTAATAGTCCTTTTTTTTTAATTTTTTTTTATCGCTGGGTATCGGTCACTCCGGACTGGTAATACCGTCTGTGCCACTATTCTCATCGTCCGGGGAGAGCGGGCCCCACCGATCCCCGAGAGTATTACCCCAGACACTAAGCCTTGGGGTCGAACCCCAGACCTGTCTCACCTGAAGAGGCTACACAAGCCAGCTGAGCTGCCCGTGGGGGCTCGTAATAGTCCTTATTGACAAATGATATTGCAATAGCTCCTGTAGTTTTAATGCTAGAGTTGTTTGTTTTGAATACTACTCCTACGTCAGTCAATTAAAAGTGTGACGTTTTCATTTTTGAATATTTCAAAATATTTTTTATTTTATTGAAGTGAAAGTTACTTTTGATCTCTCCTTTAATTTTAATTTTACCTTTATCTATATTTTATACTATATTCAATTTAAATTTTAAAAATAAATCCAATAACATCATTATCAAAATTGCTATTCTAAAAAAGTTAGAATCTCGAAATATGAGCAACAAAATTTCACACAGCAAAGGTACTATAGAATATAGATACTGAGAGCAAAATTGCTGTGGCAAGTGACAACATAACTTAACCAACTATCTTTACAATAATCCGCCACCACATATCTTGTGGGGTGGGAGGTCAATAATTTAAATCTTACCTCCCATCAAAGTTGTCACTTAATATGATTTCTCTTAAATCCATATAAGTGCTTATTGCATCCGTATGATTCGATGGTGGTTTAATTCCCGATTCTCATAGTCTCGTAAACATGACTGCAAAAGCTACAAATGACAAAGAGGAAGTAAAAACTCACAAGAGCTATGGTCCCAACACAAAATATTCCTTACTATCCACCATTTGGAAATTCACCATCTTGCTCTCTCGATATTCTAATATAGCCCTGAGATTACCAAATTATGATCATCATTTTGGCTTATAATTTTCGTTGTCATTTTTTTTGGCCACTGATATTGTTACTTGATAAGTGACTAATTTACGTAATAGTTGAATGACATTTTATGTTATTTTTAATCACTTTGGTTATATTATTGGAAGAAAATGAATCATTTTGGCTATAATTGGGGAAAAATGTCTTAAGTGATTTAATGAGGTTTTTATCACTTTTTACTTGTATTTTGTGCATTTTTTACAGTTTTGACACATTTTCGTATTTCGGCTATAACTTGAGTTACAGTGATTGGTTTGAGATGATTCTTGAACCAATTCGAAGATAAGAGATAGACCTACAACTTTGGTGAAGACATTGAAATCCAGTTTGAAGGTTTTTCAGGTCAAAAAGTTGAATTATAGTAGCTAATTTCTATTAGTCGAAACTAAAACAGGGCATTGAGCAGTTAAGGGTATTTCAGTCATTTCTCAGCCTACACAAGTCCAAATGAGGTGATTCTTAATGCATTGGAAAGTTAACTCAAAGAGCTACAAGTTTTATGTTTTGGTCAATAGTTAAATCAGCTTCTATCATCAAGAAAAGTTCAGTTGAAGTTGAAGCAAAATCGGAGCAGCAGTGAAGATTGAACAGAAATTGCACAAAAAAGTCACTGTAGCAATTTGGCTAGAATTTGGCCGGATTTCTGGTCGGATTGTGCTCAGAAAAGGCTGCTCTCTACGCGGACAGCTTGTTTTCACCTCCAACAAGTCACATGTAATGCTAGACATGTGACAAACACTTTGCAGCTGTAAAAGAGAGGTGTAAGCCTCATTCTTTGACCATCTTTATCTTTATATAGCCAAAACCATTGCAAGATTGAGAGAGAGACATACGGGAGAAAGCTTGAAGTCTGCAGAAATGTAACTCTTCCATTTTCTGAGTGTTACGTTAGTATAGTATAGGATAGTTAGTTAGTTAGTTCATCCATCTTGTTTATTAGCTAGATGAAGAAGAGGTTGGAGGATGAAGAAGGCAAGGAGATGAACTCATGTGACAAGGGTTACATTCCTTTCCAACTCTTTATCTTTTGTACTTAATTTTAAGTTTAGTTAATATACAAGTTATGGATTTATATGTTATTATGTGTTTCTAAAGTTTATGCATTGGGTTTGGTTAAATTTTCTATAATTGCTAGTGTTTATTATTTGGTTATTTGATGCTATTATTTGAGCAAGTTATTTAGCACTTTAATTCTTTAAATCATGATTAATCTGGTACCATTAATTGTGATTATCTAAGGTGTTGTTTCTGCAATGAAAATTGAGATTTAACATTGGTTCAATAAGTACTAAATATAGGGAGTATACTCACGAGAGTAGAGGTGCACCTATGTGGTTTTAGTGATTCATTTCATGTAATTTCACAGAAGAAATAAACTTGTAGCTAATTTCATAATCATGAGAATATGTATGGATTAGTTATGAGTATAATTTATTCATTATGAAAGTAGGATTCATATGCATAAGGAAATTACATCATAGCTAGCCAAGATAGTAATTTTCAATAATCAAAAAATAGCACTTGCATGAGTAATTAGGGATACCATAACCTAATGAGCTTTCATTTGTTATTTTGCATAAGTTCAGTAGGTTTCATTTCTTATAATTCATTGATAGTCTAAATAATAGAGAAATTTTAGTAGTACCGATAATTGTTCAAACCAAGCTCGTAGGATCGACCCGATATATACTCTAAACTACTAATTGACCTGTATACTTACAGTGAAACGGATGTATTTCAGATTTTTTAACTTTTACATATATCAAAATCCCTTCATTACTCTTTCCTACAATGAAACCTAATCGCTGACTCGAGAGTTTCCTGATTTTCCAAATTGCCCCTGTCCATTCCCGCGCTACATGATCCGAGTACAGAGCTTAAGAATGGGCAAAAATCCACATTGGATTGGGTCAAGTTAGGGGCCGTCCAGTTCACTGAGAGTCCTTGAGCCGAAAGGTTTTCATCTTGGACTCTGCTGAGCCCCAAATAAATTGCTCTAGAGTTTAGAGCTGACGTCGCATCAAGTTGCTCCATGTGGCTCCAGCAACCACCGCCACCCCGCCCAGCGGCACCGTAACAACGACAATGAGCCGGAGATGGGCAGGGCCAAGCTCGATATTCTGGAAAGAAAAAGTTAGGGTTAGCTCTACCCTATCTTCTCCTCTCCATTTTCCGCTGGTTTTCTTGTAAATTTTATTCTCCTGCTTCGTACTTTTCTGACGACCGAAAATCTAGAATTAATTTTTGTTTGCCTCCGCTCTCTCACTCACACACATATGAAGACTTTTGCCCTGAAAATGTTGGGTGCCGTTGTAATCACGAATTTTTAAAGATGGAATTTGTGGCGGCCGTACTAAATTGAAACTAATTTGAGAAGTCGACTAGTTCGATTTTTAGTGTGATTTTCCTGTTGGCTTGACAGTTGCTTACTGTTAGTTTTTTTGGAATTGAAAGTGGATGAGACAAAACGCTAATTTCGCTGTTTGTTGTACTTGTATGGTTGAAGTTGGAGTTACATAGGCTGAATTTCGTCCTGCTGCATACAGATTTGACAGATACCCAGGACGTGCATGGTTCCGCATTTGGGAAAAAAATATGAAGCAAATTCAGTGGCTTAATTAAGAGATTTCCTTGGAAGTCTTTTGTGGGGAAACCTTATTTGTTGATTAACTTCCGTTTATCTAATGATATTGAGAAGTGAAGAAAATATGCATCTAGCGCTAACTTTGAATATAAGATTGAAAACATACAGAGCCCATTGAATTTTTGAGCTCTTAAAGACTGCCAACTATTTGTATTTAGGTATTTAAGCTTGCAACAAGATTATGTTATGTCAGATACAAAGTTCTTACCTGAATTCTAATTGATTTCAGAGTTTGATCAGAGTGCAGACAACTGCATGAGACGAAAATCAAAAGGACTTCGGGTCATGAATCCAACAAAATTGTTACCGTTTCTTCACTAACCTCTGTCTAGATACTCTAAGTTTACAATATTCTTTCTATGCCAGTTACTCAGCTGGTTTCCACCAGACTACGTCTTCACATGATGATGTTATAAAAGCCTTCTTTGTCCACTACCTGGAATTACAATTTCATACGATTCTACTCTTGTTTTCTTCTCAAATTTACTGTGACGACTAGGAAAAGAACCTTGAATTATCAAATGTAAAGTTCGTGTCAAAGCCAATCTGACTGAATGGGAAGTCTGAGCCAACAGTGGGAGAATTTGTAGTGGAAGTTGCTGCTGAGATCAAGCCTGTAAATTCTGACTCCGAAGCATACGAGTTTTGGTTTTCTGCATAACTGCTTATGTGAGTTGGTGAAACCGGGAAGTAGTCTGACCCTGATGTTAGGGGAGTCATGAATGGAGGAGACAAATCTCCTGCAAAGTTGTTATCAGTCAGAGATGGCAAGAAAGGATGAGTTTCTGGCTTTGTAGTTGATGTTGAAGCGAAGTCAAATGTAGGGAAATGTTGGTTGTGGGAGTCTAGGTCCTTGGTGTTAACTTTTAGGTCTCGTTGGAAACTCAAGAGTATTCCCTGTTGATTTTGTTGCGGTTGAGAGGTCACCTGTCGATGTTTCCCTTGCGAGCTAGTTTCAGGCTTTTCAGCTGCTGCTGAAGGTGGTTTTGGCTCAGAACCCTGGTTACATGTATGCCTTCCACGGTATGTAACTTCGAATATTGTTGGGTCCTCATCAGATCTTTGAACTTGTTTTGTAGCCAGACAGCCTTGGACGTGTCGGTGAGTGCACCTGTAGTAACCTCTGCAAGAATATGGTGAAGTCAGCTATGTTTTCTTTGTAGATAGCAAGGTTACACAAACTTAAAGCATGAGAAATAATTGGTATGCTTAATTTTAATACCCTAGAAAGTGTTTTCGCAGTTCCATCAAGTCATGGATGAACATTTTTTTTTCTGCTGTAAAATCTATTTTGCCTTTTTGATTATTCTCCAGCATTTACCTCCAGTTACTGCCCTAATGACCAGGCCAGATGTTCAATGCAAAAGAATGACAGCTTGGGGAAAGAAAGAAGACTCTGCATGGTAGGAGTGGCAGGGTAGTTGGGCAAATATTTTGGGATCATCGAGCCAAAAGTCAGTGAACTGAAGCCTATTGTTTGATGTAATGAAGTTGCATATAGTTGGGCATTTTTTGGCTTTTCCCTCTCAAGAAGGGGTATCCTAGCAACTTTCTGAAAGGTAGATTCTGACAACATGCTGGTCTTTGTACTTCAATGGTACCAGGAAATCAGCAAATTAGAAGGGGCAATGGTAGATGCTGGCAGTGAAAATGTTTCTTACCTTGGGTGTTTGGCTCCAAGAATATCTTTCTGCCCATACTTTCTCCAACTGAAGCCATCATCTAGAGGCCCTTCAAGTCCCATCCCAGGACAAACTTGAACGTGTTTTGTCCACCGTGGCATAGCCTTCCTGCAACAGGGACTCCGGAGTGTTAGCAGCAATAGGAAGTGATGATACAACAAAGTTTTGTGAAACAAATTCTTAAAACAGCTGAAGTGAGAGCAACAGTTGATTTGATTACCTCTTCCTGGTGACGTCTCTGGAGTCCTGATCCCTGAATTCTCTATCAGAATCATCACTGTGCGGACTTGCGCTCAAGGATCTTGGGGAATCAGGCATTCCAATTGCCAACCCTGTATTTTGGCGGGAGCGGGATTCAGACATTGCGATGGTTGTCCCTGTACTTTGTTCCCTCTCTCCCACTCTGACAGCGGCATTACTTTTGAGCATGTTCAACACCTTCTCGTAGGAGTTGATTATCTTGTGAACCAACAATTCACGACTCTCGGGTGAAGAAGATGGGGCATTGATACGAACCTGAAGCTGCTTAGCCAACTCCCTCCCTAGCATTAGCTCATTTATCAGATTCCCAAGCTCCCAATCTGCTGAATTCTCCATCCTCAAATTACAAAGAGAGAAGCACCAGTATAGTTCTTTCTGGAATGCTGTCCAATAAGCAGAAGCGAGCTGTGCACGCTAAGAAAGGTTTTAAGTGTATGTCAAGTCAAGCACCGCGCAGCGGGCACGTCAACCAGTGTTTAATGCCAGAACTTGCGCGATTGCGGGCAAAATGAACATGCAAGAAAAGCTGGAAGCCTCTGAGTTGAGGAAAATCGATCTTTGCTTTTGAAATCATGCAATCTGCGTCCGGAACTTAGTAGCAGAAAGGAGCAACCAGGCAGGAAAGGAATGCTCAAGTTATTATTTTTGCAAATTTATTTTGTTTTGTGGGAACCAACAGTGATAGAAAGAGAGAGAAAATTTATGGGATGCTGATCAGATTGTGCGCTCTATCTTTTAAGGTGACGATTGTGAGTTCGAAGGTGTGGAATGGAGGAGTCTGAGGTTTATTCTATATATACATATATATGTATATATATACATACGAGCTTTTTGGAAGAGGAAGGCAATTGAGGAAAAGAGTAGAGTAGTATAACAGAAGCAGAATGGAAGAATTGAAAATTTGACCGAGGAAAGCGAGTGATTTTTCTTCGTTCAAACAGCGGTCTTTGGTCAACCGTGAGAATTGCGAAAGTGTTGTTGGGTTTAGGCCTTTTAAGCTATGTTTTCAGAACCGGACCGGATAGCGACTCGGCCGAGGTCAGGGGTCAGGGGTCAATGGGTTCGACCGGGGGTCGATAGGGGTCGAACCGGATGACGTCATAAATAAAAATTATTTTAAAATTAAAATGTTATATATATAATATCTAATAATATATTGATATTAATAAAGGCATATTCATATATATTTGATGTTTCAAATATATTTAACAAGAAAATACAAAGAAATTAGAACAATCAAGTAGCAATTTATATTATTTAATAAATATTAACAAGTTTAGAATTAAAATTATGAATTTAATTGAAAAATAACATCAAATTTTAGGACAATATTTATAAAGTATCAAATATTTGAGGTATATCAATAAGTTTTAACAATTTAGGGGGTCAAAACATAATATTAAAAAGTTTGAATTTTTTTTTTAAAAAAATACTGTTGAACCGGAAAAACCGGTTTTTTCCCGGTCAAACCCGGTCAAACCCGGTTTTGACCGGCTTTGACCGGGTTTTAAATTTCCGGTTTTCTAATGTGACTCGGACCGGCTACCTGGCCGGTTCCCGGTTCAACCGGTTCGACCGGCCGGTCCGGTCCGAGTTTGAAAACAGAGCTTTTAAGGGCATAAATTCTATGGGGGAGTCCAATTGCTGACTAATTCAACAAAAACCTGAAATACATGCATGCTCTAATACATGCATTAGAGTGTCATTCTACTTGCTGTTCGTGGTGGTACTCCATTGCTTATTGTACGGTGCCCATTTTCTTCCACTTAATTCATTTCTTTGTGGGACTGAATTAGGATGGATTCAATGATGAGGAGTAAAAGTTACCACGATTCTTCAATTGTAGGAACCGGGAAGTAGCGAGCCGAAGACCAGGAGGAAGAAACGAAAGAAGGGGAGTGTTTCGGAGGGGACGACTGAGAATTTTCAATTTGATTTCCGCGTTACTGCTGCTTCTGCTGGTACCATTACCATATTATTTATGCCACAAACCAACACATTTAGTTAGCAACTCCTGAGTAAAGAAGGATTGAGGGCGATGACGCGCAATTGGCGTAAGACTCGATCCCCCGGGCTTACGTTGAGGTTGACAGCTTGAGCCTTTTTTTTCTTTTCTTCTTTTTTTTTTTTTTTTTTTTTTTTTTGTTGGTTGTTGGACCCTTTTTGTCTCGCTGTGCATGTATTTGAAGTTTGATCAGGTCTCCAAATACAAATCATGGACAAAACATCTCAACTTGCAAGAAACTGTAACAAATCCCAGAATTATGAACTTGCAATAAAATCCGGATTTGTCAAGATGACTAACAGAACTCTCTTCTTGGACTGAAGATTATTTTACTTGCAAGAGACAAAGCTCCGCCATCCTCTTAATCGAGTGTTTGCTCGATTTAAAAGTTCTGGATTCTCGTTTTTCCTATTCATTTTTTAAATTTCACCCTCTACTATTACAATTTTTTTTTAAAAAAAATAAAACCCAAAAGAGTGCTTGGTGTCTAATCTTGAGACGAAAACTATGAAACTTAGCTGATTGCTAATCATCATATTTGTGTTGATGAAATCGACAATGACGGCTCTTTATCTCTTGCTACCCCAAAAAAAAAAAAAAAGGAATTTTGAAAATTAACAAATTGAGCTCGTCTGTAGGGCGAAAAGTAGCTTTCTCTGTGAAGGGTTGTTAACAACTTACTCCATTAAGTGGGGGATGACTTTTCCACTTAAAAAAAAAAATTGGGGGATGACTTTTCCACGGGCGTATTGATGATGATGATGCTGAAGGATTTGCAATCAGAATAAATGAAATGTGGCTTTTTTTTTTTTGGTGCTAACTAACGTGTCTCGAGTCTAGAAGCGGGTACTCTTCGTGCTGAAGGATTTGCAATCAGAATACTTATTATTAGGACTACATATTAGCACCAGTCTATTAATTGGCAACAAGAAGGAATTGATTGTTGTTACCACTTACCATTTGGCAGTTGGACTTGTTCAAAGTTGAAAAGTAAAATGCCGGTCGGTCGTTAGTTCTGGAAATTCAAAAAAAATAAGGTCTGAAATGAAACAGGATGCAGAATCCAAACGTGGGCCACTACCAGCGGAGCGGACCTTCTACAAAACAAAAACACAGCATTTGAAGATAAATTAGAGACGTAAATTCATTTCCATTGACTTGGTACAAAGACGGAAGTACTTCACGGGACAACAAGCCATGGATGGTTGCACTCTTTTTTTTTTCTCTTCCTCAGTTTTGATGATAGAAGTATCCTCCTGTTTTTTTTTTTTTGGTTTGGTTTCCCTTGTGGTTGGTGGAATTTGATTGTAACTTCAGTGTCAAAATGACCCGAGTCAACAAATTAATATTTATGGGGAAAGTTAAAATCTGTTTGGGGAAGGAAAGGAACAAGGATAACATTGAGTACAGGTGTGTCTACTATGTAACCAACCATTCGATTCAAGAGGTTGGAAATTCTGTGGGACAGGAATTTCGATTGTCGATATATGTAACCTAATGCGCTACATTCCAACGTCTCCGGGAGATTACAATGCCAAAAAAGGTCTAACTTCTTAAGTTACGCCTACGTTTTATTTTAAACGAGAACAACAGTAACAAGAGGATTAGGCATCTCTATTATATCTAACTATATAATGCATGAGTCGTGAGTCGTGAGTCGTGACTGACTCATTCCTCTCCCTTCTCTTTCTAAAACTCTTTTCTCTCCCTTTTCTTTAACTCTTCCATCAAAATCTTCTGCATTTCTTCCAGGGCAAAGAGACCAAATCTTGTCTTTTTCCATGGGAGAAATTACTCTTTATAGTTTTTAATTTATCTTATTTGAATAAATTCTCTTCTAAGATTTCCTAATGAGAGATTTTTCTCTCCTATGATCTCCTAGTGAGAGTTTCTTCTCTCTTAAGTTTTTATCTTTATGAAATTTGAGATTGTGTATATCTAGAATCTAGTTTCTCAAATTTGTAATTTCTCCATTATTGTCAGATTGAAATTTCTTTTTGGACTTGAACCAGTTTTAAACAGATCTGATTGTCAGCAGACATGCACTGATGTATTGTGCTACAGTGACTCATTCGGATGAAAAATATATAGGCGCATTAATTTTATCTTTATTTGTATTATTTTCTTAGATCTGTTATATCTATTGATTTTAAATTTATATGTATCTATGTCATGTTTATTTGATGTATTTTTTTTTATCATTAGTGCAGATTTGTTTCAATGAAATGATATTTTCTATCAAAAAACTTTAATCCAGACTAATTGTTTCATGGTTAAGACCCTTATGCTGTAAACGCCACTTTTTAGTGATTCATAATCTCCGGGCCAAATGAATGCGTTTATTACAAACTTTAATTTTCTCTGAGGTATTAATAATTTGGTCCGACGTTACTTTATTTGTGTTTTTTTTTTTGAGCAACTTTATCTGTTCCATTCGGAATATAGATATTGATATGCACTCAAATGACTCTTCCTTATGCTATTTGATACATTTTCTTTTAATTTTTTTCTATCAAAAAAGATGTGTCATTTAAAAAGCGGAAGAAGGCAGGAAAATTAAAACCCAAAACCTCTAATTTATGAGGCCTACTATCTAATAAGTTAGAAGGAAAGAATCTTTGTTATGCTGACCAAAACCCCCTTGACATTCTATTTTCAACCTTGCTATTCGCAACATAACCTACAGTTGCTCAGGCTAACTTCATTTTGCACTTTTAAACTTATACTAAATTCTTAATTTTAAAACTTTACACTCTAACTTTCAAATTTGTCAACCAACTTCCTTTAGTGGAGTTGGCCATCACATTAATTGTGGGGTGGGAGGTCAAGGGTTCAAACCTTTCCTCCCATCAATGTCCCTCAATATGAGGTTTGTTCTAAATCCATACGGGTGTGTGCACTCGTCTGGTCTGATGGTGGTTCAGTCCCCATCAAAGTTCAAATTTGTCTTATTTAAGTCCAATCAATAATAGCATTAGCAAAATTAATGAAACATAGGCCCCGTTTGACAAGTGAGTTTTTTGGATGTTTGTTTAAAACTTTATTGTACTTTAAGAAGTTTTTTGAGATTACTGTAGCTAAAGTTTTTAAAAAACTTGTGGCAGACAAACTTGGCAAAAAACTCAAATGCCAAACAACGCCATAGGATCATAAAAATCAATGACAACATTCTTAAAGTGGTCAAATAGTGCAAAGGAATTGCAATTAGCATAAAAAATACATTAAATTAAACGTGTACATTATAAAAAAAATGCATTATCTTGTTAGTCTTGTTTTTTTTTTTTATTGAATGGGACAAACTTTTGACCAATTTGTTCTAGATTACAACCCCTTTGCTCCTTTTGATCATTTTTAACATATTGTTATTGATTTCTATGATAATTTATTTCTTAACCTTGCTAATGTTGTTATTAATTAGATTTAATCGAGACAAACTTGAGAGTTTATAATGCAAACTGTCAAAAATTAGAAGTTTAAGATACAAAGTGTTTAAAATTAAAATTTAAGACAAAAAGCAGGAAAATGATAGAATTTGGTGTATGCAAAGTCGAGTTAGTCCTTATATTTCTTTTTTGGGGAAATTTTGCATGACAAACAGGTTGAGGGTTGAAAGTTCTGTCCACCAGGACAGGAAAAATAGGCAAATAGGAAAAGGTTGAACCTGTCTTCTATAATTTTAAGTGGCTGGTATTATTCAACGTACGAATGAACCAGACCACCATAATACAAGAGGTAGGTCCTACCTGGTGTTTTGGAAGAATCTTGACCCGAGCGAGGACTATCTACGTGTGAAGAACAATATCCATGAACTTCCACAAAATATCTCAACTTCCACTCTCAATTTGCCACGACGAAATTCCCACACATCTTTCTCTGCTGTGGCACTGCCCACGTCACTCCTACTCCCCTCCCTCGTGGACACTTTCTTTACCGCTTGTCCTAAACCCCCACCATTTCTCGCCGTCGATTTTTCCACGGAAAGTGCTTGTGGATACCGTAATTTGGCGTGTGTTTTCGATTTAAGATAGTATTTTTCCAGTGCAAGAATGTCCAGATTCTTCGTTCTATAACCAAGTTCGACCGGAATCTCTTATCGCCAGTCAATTACTGCTTCAACTCGCGCGATAATTCAGAAGTCAGGAGAACATTTCTTTCACTAATTTTTGGTATGGTAATTTGGACTTGTATCATATGTTTCTCTGTGATTATTTTCTTGCAAAGGTTTGCTTTAATTGCATCCGTCTTGATAAATACTACAATCTTTCAATAGTAGCAAAAGAACTAATATAATCTTGATAAAAATACTGTATGGGATTAAGTATTTGGTTGCAATTACTTGTCACACAAACCTCTGGGATGAATGCGATGTTTAGTTATTTACTCAAGTACTAACTGGGTCTGATCTACCATTGTTCTCCTCCGGAGCGGTGTAGGACAGTTTGATATTCTTGTAGCGTTGTTTACTTGCCGTAAGTTACTTCTAATTAGTAGAAAGGAGGAAGGAAAATGTCTGGGATATTTTTGAGATGAATGCAAATCCGACTGGAGCTGTTGATTTTATTCTTGTTGTCTGATCTTTCATGGGTTCAAGGGAGAAGAGCAGATAGGTCGTTATGTGTTAGAGCACGAGGTTTGATGTCATAATTCAGTACTTCTACAGCAATATTTTAGTTTGCAGGTTGAGTGCAGATACTTTTTATTTATCAATTCAAATTGCTCGGCAAATTATATGCAACCAAAGTTGTTAAGGATTCCAGTGGAACACCCACTGGTATTGTGACTAATATGATTCTGCTGCTGGTGATTCTCTAGCACTGGGGGCAAGTTATCTGGTTTAAGTCCTAGAATATTCAATGAAAATTGGCATTGGCATTTATTTCTTCAGTATAAAGCTTTTCCTTTTTTCGTAATTCGATGTAAATGGTGTTGCAGGACTGAGGAATCTCGAGAAGATCTTCTGTCTCTGTACCAACTATCAGGTTAATTTGCACTGCTCATGGGAGTTGTGACTGTTTCTAGCTCTGCTGCACGAAGTCCATTGGGATTGAATGCAAAATTGGCAACACGCATATCTCAGCCCAGAAGACCATCACTAGTGTCATTCAAAAATGGTAAAACAAAAAATGCTGCTTTGGTTGCCCCTAGGGAATCTCTTTCTTTACCTGTCGAGGGATCTAACGTAAACGAGAAGAGATTAAAGCGAGTGGTAAAGCGTCCTGAAAGAGTAAAGGCCGTCTCTGCTCAGGAAGCCGCTTCAAGTACCTTAGAACTAGACTACAATGAGGCTGCTGCCAGGCTTGAAAATATCTATAAGCTCAGTCCGGCAACTAAAGTTTCAGATATGGAAGTTAAAGACCTCGGCATGAAAAGAGACCAACAGAGAAGAAAGAGGATGAAAGAAGCCAATGTGGAGACAGAGAAGGGAGCTAATTACACCGTGGTAAGAAGTCTGAGGAAGAAGTCAAAAAGATTGAGTCTCGATAAAAGAGTTGCTATGAGAAAGAAAAGAGATAGTGAAGCGATTACTTCATCCCAGCAAAGAAAATCGAGTGAGGATGATGAAGATGAAAAAATCAATAGAAAATCAAGTGAGGATGATGAAGATGAAAAAATCAATAGACTTTTAAGAGAATATTCGGGTTCTACTGAATTTACTAGCTTAGACTGGAAGAAGATGAAGATTCCGCCAGTTCTTCCTTCTTCTGAGCACTCGTGGCTTTTCAAATTGATGCAACCAATGAAGGTGAGAACAAATTTCTTTATGCAAGAAACAGAAATGCGCGCTAAGAACTATCTAAGCCTTGAGTATATGAGCGCAAGATTTTGATATTTTTGAACTTGGGTTTACAATAATCTAGGCAATTATTCAAGTGAAAGAGAACTTGCCAAATGATCTGGGAAGAGAACCAACCGATGGTGAATTAGCTGAGGCAACAAACTTGGACGTTCTTCGTCTGAGGAAAGACATCAAAGTTGGTCAAGCGGCAAGAAACAAATTGATTAAGGTATCTACTTATTCTGGGGAGCATTTCCGCATTGCATGATGTTTTTATTAGATGTAGCTGCCAAATATGGAAACTTTTGGCAGATCCTGGGGAAGTCTCGACACAGTTCTCAATTTGACCTTTTCAAAATGAAAATCGAGATGTGTGCTGCACGTATTTTTGATGGGATACGAATTCTACTCAATTATTTATCAGAAATAATGTGAATCATCTAGTCGTCAGCAATTGTACAAGCTGCTTAGGAAAGTGTGGTCTAGCGGGGCATTTACCAGTCGTGACTCCATTGGTATCACATTGAGATGCTTAGTGGACTACTTTTTTGACTTTATTATTTTGAAGTAAAGCAAAGCCATTAACATATTTTAGTATAGCATTCGACCTGGTTGTCAATTACTGGATTTTGGATTCTGATATCTTTCTGTAATTTCAACAGGTTTCAGTTTAAAATACTGGACATTAGGTATCATGATAGTCAGGAAACAGGATATCTGATAGTTGAAAAAGCTTGTGATGCAAATCTGTTTAGACCTTTATTCCTGTTTGAGTTTAAATTTGAACCTCCACATTACTTTTAAATATAACTGATTCAAATAAAGCCAGTTGTAATAGTTGTTGACGTGCCCTATGAATCATATTTTTTTGGTAATGCTGAAAAGCCATGATCACCATTCCTCGTTGATTGCAGCATAACCTCCGCCTCGTCTTGTTTGTAATGAACAAATATTTTCAAGACTTTGCGAATGGGCCTAAATTCCAAGACCTCTGTCAGGCAGGAGTAAAGGGACTTATCACGGCCATCGACCGCTTTGAACCGAAACGAAAGTTCCGCCTTTCAACGTATGGCCTCTTTTGGATCAGACATGCCATCATTCGTTCAATGACACTTTCAAGCTTCACCAAGGTTTCCTTTGGTCTTGATTCGGTAAGTTTCTTTAATCTTCTCTTTTCTGGTCATGACTGATTGAAATGGTCAAATACTCTCTTCGTTAGACATGATATATCAGTTTCCATTCTATCTTTGGGCAGTCATCTCATCTTAAGTAAACAAAATCACGTCTTGGGGTTTCTTTTTGTGGTTAAAATCATGAGTGGATGGTGCGGGAGAGAAAATGAAACTGTTTCTAATATTTATTCGGATGAAAAATCAAATATGGTTCTCACCACCTGAGTCAAGAAATATACAGATAAATGGCCCCATCAACATTGATATTGAGAAGGAATTTGTTTATCTCTCTATAGATATAATACACTGTACTCTCATGAAGTGTTTGCATTTTCTCAAAATTTTGTAGAAGATAGTCAGCCTCTTTTTTTTTTTTCCCTTTGTATATTCCACTACCTTTTATATGAAACAAACCCTTAAGGTATCCTTTGCTGCAGGTCAGAATAGAAATACAAAGGGCCAAGTTGGAATTGTTGTTTGAGCTTCAGAGAATGCCAACAGATGACGAAATAATAGAAAGGGTTGGAATTTCCCCTGAAAGATACCATGAAGTGATGAGGGTGTCCAAACCTATATTGTCGCTCCATGCAAGGCATTCAACAACTCAGGAAGAGTTCATCAATGGGATTACGGATGTTGATGGTGTTGAAGGAGAAAAGCGGAGGCAACCTGCTCTTCTCAGGCTTGCTCTTGATGATGTGGTAATTTTATCTTTTTTGGCCTAGTCATTTGGGTTTAATTTGATCAAATTCATCACCTTTTGCCAGATTGATCGTACTTGCATTCTCTATCAATGTGTTGCTCAAGATAATACTAATAGAGTATTTTGTATTTCCTGTGGAGAAAGGGTTTAATGATATTATAGACTGGATGTTCTTTCTTGGGATTTACTTACCGTGGTTGATGTAGCGTATTTATCAGTAATTTTGCTTTGTATGCTCCTTGCAAGCGACTGAAATCTTAATTAATTAACCTGTATTTAGACCTACATTGCATTTAGTTTACTCCTTCAATTCTCTTTATTTGGAAATGTTGTTGCTTGATTTCCACCTCTTGATACTAAATGTCCTGCTTATTATCATCATTATTATTTTTTTGGCGGTCAACAGCTTGATTCTTTGAAGCCTAAGGAGAGTTTAGTAATCAGACAGAGATATGGACTTGATGGTAAAGGTGATCGAACACTGGGGGAGATTGCAGGAAACTTGAATATCTCCAGAGAAATGGTTCGGAAGCATGAAGTAAAGGCTCTCATGAAGCTCAAGCATCCAGCTCGAGTGGATTATCTTCGCCGTTACGTTTACTAGAAGAACACCTCCATCCATCTACGCAGAGACTGCTCCACGTCGTTGCAGTCTTCCATTGTAGCCGTATACTACTAATTGTTGTACACTAGACACTTGTATCATAGTCACAAAAATTTCTTATTTTCTTTCTGGTGGCATATATTTCTTTGTTCTCATTTTCTTTTCTCTTCATACTTTTAGATTATATGTAAAGAAGTAATTGGACAAAGGCTACGCTAATTCTGTTACATTCCTTCGGGGATTGATGCTCAAAGATAGGAAGAATGGTGCATTTTTATCGTATACGGCATTATCCTTACCTGATAGTGATTTTACGTCAAGTGTTTGCTGTTTCAATACTCGAATCTCAAAATGGCACTGGATAACTTTTGAGGGGTTCTGACAGACAAAAGTGATTAATGCAAGTTGGTCGTGTAGGATTAATATATAGGGATAATTGCAGAAACCTCCCCTGAGGTTTCTGACATTTGCACTGACCTCCCCTGTAGTTTGAAAAATTACACTGACCTCCCCTGAGGTTACTAATCAGGTACGGTTAATGTTTGAAAGTAAAATACCCATAAAGAGCCGGTACTTTAAATAGGTAATGCGTATTTACCTATAAACTATACTCCTTAAAGTTTATTAATTGTTAATTGATTTGTAGTATTTTGTCATTCATTGGACATGTAGTACAAAGGACAAATTTGGTAAAAAATTCTAATTTCACTCCCTAAAATAATATTTTAATTGTTTGGACTGAATTTGCAAAGGATTAGTAACCTAAGGGGAGGTCAGTATAATTTTTCAAACCACAGGAGAGGTCAGTGAAAATGTCAGAAATCTCATGGGAGGTTTCTGCAATTATCCCTAATATATGTATACTCGTAGCATAGTTTGAGACCATCATCCTAGTAATAATTGGCAGTGCTAGCTTGCGTCATCTCTCCATCTCCTACATTTTGTTTGGATAAGAGTTTATTTGGATGATTTATTTGAGATATTTACTGTAGTACTTTTTGTGATGTGATGTATGTGAGATAAAAAGGTGATTGAGATTTGTGAGGCAAATTTTTTTTTTCCAAATTCTCTTTGTCCAAACAAACTCATTAATTTGATGGATTCCGTGAAGATATTTAGAATTTTCTTAAATTTCTTTGGCTTCTTTTGGATGAAAAAATTTGATGGAAGATTTGGAATTCAACCAATTCGTTTTAATTGTTTGAATTGTCTAACAGACATTTGGATTTGTAATTCACCAATTGTTTTAGTGTTTAAAAGGTGTTTGGATGATTGGTGAATTACAAATTACAAATCCATGTCTCTCAAGTAATCAAAACAACAACATGAGAGATATGAGAAAATTTTCAAATCAATTATCAAATCCCTCAATCTTATCGCAACTAAGTTGTTTTGATTACTTTAAAAGGCATTTGGGTATGTAATCTATCAATTCTTTAAATACATTTAACTATTAATATAATTGAGGGGCTATAAATCCAAATATCTCCTAAGTCATCCACACAACTGAAGGGTTTTTGAGAGGATGCCAAATTTTCGTCGAACTCTCAATTCAATAGGAGCAATTGTGGCAGCAGGAAAAGTGATTGGCGCAACCGAGGACCATCGTCGGATTCGTGGGGTGCCCTTGCTGTCTTCATGACTCGGATTATAATATAGTTGATTTGAAGCAGAAATGAACAAAAAATGTGACTAGTTATGCTGTAAAATGGACTTCGATTTCTTGTTCTGCGCATTGAGAAAGTAAGACCACGCTGGAACTTACTTATCCCTCGAGTATAATAAAAAGAGAAGGGAAGTTACTGTAGCAGTCCCAATGGTTGCCACATGGCTCCTCTTCTTTTTGACAAGTGGCATACTCTTTTTGAGGAAGGTGATTTAATTTCTTTCTTTTTTTAATTTTTTCCTTATTTTCTCTTTCCATTTTTACGATGAAAAAAACCTACACAAATCTTAATGTACCACTGTTTCGTCCTTCATTCCTTTCCACCCTTTATCTCTCTAACTGTTCCCATGCTTTAAACCTTTCTCTTTCATTTTTCTTTTTCTAAACGAGACGAATTTGCTAACATAACTCATATTGTTAATTTTCTTTCTAAATGAGGTCAATGTATTCTCATTTATACTTTTCAGTGGGACATTATATGTTAAATGATACTTTTAGACTCTAAGTTGCGAGTTGAATGAGTTATTTTTTTCTAACGATATCGACACAGTTTTTCATGCTATTATTATATTTTCAAATAAGGACATGTGAAGGTATATGTATTTGTTAGAATTAATTTTACAAAAAAAAAAATTCATGCTTTATTTTTTTAGTTAATTTTTAACTTAGGACTATCTTATTTTTGGGCTAATGTTTCGAATTAGCAATGCTAAACAAAAGCGCTATCATGTTGAAACTATATTTGCCATATATTTAATTCTTATATTGCTGCTATTTTTCTATATATATTTTAAACAACATTTCAGGTGGGCCCAAGCTGTGCCTTGCACAGCATGGTTTCCTAGTCTACCTTGTATATACTAGGAGGGGTTCACCGCGCGATGCGCGGTGTTGGTTTCATGTTGCCCAGAAAATGCCCAATTTTCAAGTGAAGATATCACAAATCGCATGGGGTGTATTTAAGTTTTTTGGTTATGAAATGATTAAATTTTTAAATAAACGAGGTTGCAGGAAAATGTGAGTGAATAAAGGTTTGCATTCAACACGGCATTAAGGAAAAGATTGAAAAGAAAACAATTTTGGTGAATAAAATTGAAGCTCATAATAGATGTTTGGCATTCATAATATATTTGCTACATGTTTAATTTTATTGCAATGCAGTTATATTTAGTAGTTATGAAGAATGCGGTTCAACGAAATAAAAAACTGAAACATATGCGATGGAGAGGTTGAAGGTAACAGGGAACTTCGGTTACAGAGAAAACATATTGCAGAAGTTAGGTACAAGCAGGACAATTAGAATAAATTTTGAAGGTGCAAGACCATGGAAAGACTCTCTCGACTCCATTATCGTCAAAGACTGCAAGCGTGAAGGTAGTTGATGATTCTGGAATGAAGACAAGGACTTCATTGTGCTGTAACTGATGTTGAAGAACGAAGCTTCTCCAATTTGTTTTTAGCTTTTTCCCTTTTACACCTATCGATGTAATTTTCTCTCCAGTCCTAATAAGAAGTGTTGGAGTTCTTTGTTCATTAACAAAGCGATCGACGAATCTTGGAATTATCTGATACAAAAAGAATGAAAGTCAGATCCGAGAACATAATATATAGCTTTGGTTTAAAGTAATGCAGTAAGAGATGGAAAAAGAAACAGTGTATGGATAGGTTACCAATGTGTTTGGGGTTGCTGTATTGAAGGTTTGATAGAAGCAAACCGAATCAACGAGATTTTGGGTTAAATTTGGGTTTATTGATGAAGCCACTAACTGCTGAATTTTTATAGAAGCGGCACTATCTGAAGTTATTTAGCAGATAATAAATTAGAGAAGATTTTACTACAACTAACTGCATGATATAAAGGTTAGTATAAACTGACCTTGTGCATGAGCACGAACAGCCTGCAATAAATTTGGTAATGGGACTGTCCAAGATAGGTAAACCTGTTCTTGCAGCTCGGAAAAGTGTATGACATCAAAGATGAGATCGCCGGTATGTCGTAGAAGCAACATATCATGTTTGTTTGCAATATTTTCATGGTAATATTCATCCCAACCTTCTTGAAATGAACGATCACCGACTACAACAGGCCATTTATAAGTTCCGTGCCTGAGAATAATTGTATTATGCTGTAGCTGAGTAAGTAATTCCTTGAATCGAGCAGGTAGAATCTGCGTTTTAGGAGATAAAAATAGGAAATGTCAAATGAACATATATATCTACACTGCACATTGCTAACAAGTAATTTCTATTGCATAGAAGAAAATTAGACCTCTCCTCTATGATTGCATTTCAGTAGAAAACAACAGGCCATTGAGCTGCTATTTGTTAGTCCGTAGGTAGATGGACCTTCTGCCATTGATGTGACCGGGGAAGCTAATTAAAAAAAAAGTGGCAAAGATGCAGGCATATGAAGGCAAAGGGAACAAGTGAACCTTAGGGATAATCTGAGGGAAGCAAGTAGAAAGGTTAACTTGAAGTGGTTTGCTTGGGATGTATGAGCCATTCAAGAAGTAGCTATATATAAACAATGAATGGGTAACAGAGTTTTTTAGTAAATTTGTTTATGGTCAGGCTTGCTGTAGTTCATCTCAGAGCTGAGTGGTTCAATGTTTCGTCACATCAAAGAAGTAGAACAGGGTAATATTAAAAGAAGTGACTGGTAAGGTCACAGCTAAGAAGTGAATGCAGAGCAGGGTAATATCTATTGTATAACACAGTTATGGTGACGAAAAAAGTAGAGTTTCTACAAAAGAACTGAAGGCTGCACAACTACACAATTTAAGGCTAATAGATATACTAAGTCTGAGCTGCTGAGCAGAGTGAGTGGAGCTGACAATAGTGGGTGCGATATTTAATAAGAGATTTATGTGAAGGAGAAAATTTGAATAGCTTTGATAAAAGCATTCAGTAAAAGCTGGCGAATAACAGATAGTACATTCACCACAAGGTCAGTTAATAAGCTAAATAGAGTAGAAAGTGAATTCAAAGGACCCTGTGACCAGTACATAACAGCTGTAAAACATCAATTCATAATACATAGCTGGGGCTGATTGCAGATTATCAGCTAACGTAAAAGGTTTAACATCAAAAGCAGTTTAAGGGGCATTCGTCAACAAAAGACAGCTTCGACTAATACATCAATGACTCTTTGAGGAACACAAAAGCAATCCTGCAAAAATATAGGATAGCATGGCAGACATAGAAAGCAGAGATTTGGTCGACAAAAGGGGCAACAGTAACAAGTCAATTGATTCTTTGCTTTTTGCTAGAGCTGCATTCTGCATTTTCATCTTCTTCAGCTTGAGTGCTCTGTGGTTCATCAAACCTTTCAGATAGGCGAACACAAACTTTTGAACGAGCGCTACTCTCTCCTGCGACCATATTTGTTTGATATGTCACATGATTCAGTTGAAGTAAAATATAAATGCAGGAAGCTAAATTGTGTAGTGCTTGTGAGTTACCTGGAGTCCCGAGCTGTATAGTGTCAGATTCTTTGCTAGGAAAAGGAGGTGCATCTTTCGTTTCACTTGTTAACTGCGCAGAATCGGCATCATCATTGACTTCAGAGTAGTATATAATTGTGTAGCGCTGCCTTGCGTCTGCCAGCTGCGTTTGCACAGGTTTGATGTGAAGCAGAAACGTCTTTGAACTGAGCTCCTTGTGGACAAACTCGAGGGGAAGTGCAACATTCTGTTAAGGGAACGAAAAGTAAGAATAAAAAGTATAGAATACCTCTATCATCAAGATTTAGGGAGCAAGAACCTCATTAAAGTGTTGCATTGCTTCCAGCGCACTAAACGTCAGTAAGTTCTCTGCTAATTCGCCAAATATTGAAGCTGGTATCACGCCGGTGCTATCGATCAAATCAACATCAAAGCGGCATCTAAAAATAGGGACGCAATATGCAGGAATTCATATTTTTTATGTGAAACAGCATTAGATAGAAGCAAATACAAACCAATATATTACAGGTATATTTTTTAGCACCTAGGTACTGCAGGATGTTTCTCTTTGCACGAGTTACAGGTAAACTCAACTTGATAGGCTGCCGCTGTAGCTCGGCAACAGTTCTTACAGCTCATGTACCAATATTTCTGGAAGATATGCTCAAAAGAGAACTGTGCCTTCACCCATATAGTCTTAAAGACGAGCAAGCATGAGTAAAAAAAGATGATTGCACATGAAAAGAGAATGAAAACAGGGCAACATGTTTGAGTCCCAAATCTTTTGTGACGAAGTTATGTTACAAATCCAGGTAGTTTTCTGATCTGATTTTAATGACAGCTGTGGATTGTATTTAATATAGTCCTTTTTTTCGGCAGCTTCTTTAAGCAACTTAGTGTTCCTCAATGCCCTGGGTGAAAGGAGACATAAAAAGTATTAAGCCTGAAAGTGGGGACAGAATTTAAGCTAAACTGTATAGAGGTCGATGATTTGAAATATATCGCACCAGTTCTTGAGTTCTCTTGCCTCTTGTATAGGTGGATCAACAAGAATCGCTGAATCAAACCAAGTACCAAGTGCAACTCCTGTATGGTGAAAGTAAAGTACACATTTCTTTACAGGTGTTGCAGGCAGGTAGAAAAAGCTAAACAGTAAAAACGTTAAAAGCTAAAACTGGAACAGACCATTATAGTTGTTCACTCTAACTCTGCGAGCAATGATGACAGGATAGCTGTGAAGTTTAGATAGTATTTCCTGTCCTTCATTAGCCAGAAAACTATCCCATAGAGAGAGGAGCACCGTCTGTGATCTGTGCTCGTGATAAGAGGTAACAGTTACAAACCGAAAAAAATGGTTGCAGAGAAAAAGAAATAAAGGTAGTGTGAAGTTTTGCATAAACTGAGAATTGAAGCTCTTACTGTTCATTAAGAAGAACAAATTTCTGAACATCTGATTGCTTTGAGTTTTTGGTAACAGTTTTTTTCTCAAGCGCACTAATCACAACTCCCAGCACGTCTATGAACAATACAGAAAATGGGATTATGAAAAACTTTGGCCAGAATGTAAACATATTAAGAGTAAAGCATTGAAAGACTTACCCACTGATTTAGTTCTGTCATCCATGTATTGAACTAAGTCAGTAAACTTTGAATACCAGAATTTTACAGGCATGACTTCATCATCATCAGCAATTTCGTCAATGACAGTCTTGGTGCTGATAACCCATTGAACGGTGAGCTCAGATGTCTGGAACTTTGGTGGTATGGTTCTGACCTCAGCATTGGATATTTTATATTTTTTATAGACCTGCAAAATGCTGCTCATTCTAGGAATGTCATCATTGAAGATGATTCCTTCGACTCTTGATCCCTATGTAAAGAGGTGAAGTTAATGCAGCATATAGAAATCAAAACAATAGTGTACTTAAATGCTAGAATCTAAACTTGAGGAGTGGCTTCAACTAACCTCTGAATCGTAGAAAACAAATTTCTGCTTTCTTGTTGGCGTTCCCATTGAGCTTGTGATCTGTTGCTTTTCTTGAACAGTGATGATGCAGCTCCAATTTTTCATGTGAGGTATGATATCTCGCATCGACAGCAAGTTAGCCATCCTACAAAAACACAGGTTGATGGATATATGAACAGGAACTAAAAGATAAAAAAAACACAGTAATCCAACACTGAAAAATATGTATGGCGAGCTTACTTTAGGATAAGCCAAGCAGAAAATGGTTTAGGCTTGAGCTAATCTAAAAATTTCATCAAAGACAACATTTCGTGTTTTGCAATCTACTTTTGTGTCATCAAATGTTCCAGGAACAAGAAGAACTTTAACTTTGGCAGCGGTCTTAGCTCTGGACAGAGCAACATACAGCTGGCCATGAGAAAAAACTGGTTCCCGTAGATAGATGCCGACGTAGTCAAGAGTTTGGCCCTGCGATTTATTGATAGTTAAAGCGAAGCAAATGCGGACAGGAAATTGTGTTCTTATGAATGGAATCCCATTCTTGTCATTGTCAGGCGTTTGAAGAGGTATCCTTGGAATGAAAACTCTTTTTCCTCGATGATGGCCAAAAACAATTTCAGCAGAAATTGTGTGCTGGCCAAGTTCCCTACATATTAACCTTGTGCCATTGCAAAGGCCTTCAGCTGGATTTAGATTTCTTAGAAGCATCAGCGGACAGTTTTCCTTCAACAGCAACTTATGAGGAGGAAGACCTTTAGGATTTTGAGAATTGAGGAAGTCTTCGTAATCACCTTGGTGCCGCTGATCAACAGTCTTGTCGGAGCTAATATAAGTTTGAAGGCTTCCAGGAAATCTCCTAATCATTATTTCATTGAGCTCATCGACTGAGCTATTTTTAGGCGCAAGGATGCACCTATTTATTAGGTTATAAGGATCTGGTGAATAGGTGTTCAAATCTGGAAAGACACTTTCTAGTAACCTGTGTAAAAGAAGCTGCATTGATAATGGGAAGCAGGAGGAATAGCTGCTAAACAAAAACTAAATTTGATTGTATGTACTTAGCTAACCTGTTTAAGGACTTCTCTTTATCGTAATAAGGAATAACTATATCTGATGATAAAGTTATTTCACCCTCATCATCAACAGGCTCTCTTCCCTCTCCTACTCTTAGAAGGAATCGCGAAAATTCAGGATCAAACATAGCTCGCATATTTTGTGCGAGTCGGATTTTATGCAGTTTAGGCCACAGAGGAGACATGGGAAAGGTCGACTGGATGAGAACTTGTTTAGTTGCTTGTTCAATCACAGGCAGGGTCTGTCAAAAATCTCCTCCAAAAACTATTACCTTTCCTCCAAAAGGTAAATCTGAGTCCATTAAATCCTTCAGCAATTCGTCGAAGGCTTCAATAGTGTCCCGCTTAGCCATTGAAGCCTCATCCCACAAAATAAGCTTAGATTCTGAAATGAGTTTTGCAGTAGAACTTTGTTTACTAAGCTGGCAACTCTTACTTTTTGAGAAATCAAGTTGTATCTTGAATCTCGAGTGAGCTGTCCTTCCACCAGGAAGGATCGATGCTGCAATTCCAGATGTTGCCACTGCAATTGCAATATGGTTCTGCGACCGTAAGGTCGCGAGAAGCGACCGATACAGGAACGTTTTACCGGTGCCGCCGGGGCCATCAACGAAAAAAGCCTGGCCGTCTAAGGAAAAACATGCTGCTAGGATTAGATCATAGGCATGTTTTTGCTCAGAATTTAGCATCTGAGGCAAAAGCAGATCCTCAGGTGTCACTGCTAAGCTTTTCTCACTTTCAATCTCCTTTGTTAACCGTTCAGCATAATTGCATGTAAAATCGTCAGAGACGAAGTGGAAATCAGTAATGCTTTTCCCCATTTGTTCAAGTGAACTGTTAATAGCTTGCAAAACTTTCCGCCTAATTTCAGCTGAAGAAAAGCCATGGAGTGGCTGCTGGTGATGATAGTCAGCAGAAAGCTCATGTTCAAATTTTTCCCAAAGCGATTTAGGATTTGTTGGAGAACAGTACACAAGGAGAGTGGCAAACAACAGCCTCAATGAAGACGGCATTTGAAATGCTATCGCTTCCTGAAGTGTCTCCTCTATATAAGCATCGGATTGTAGAAGGCCAAGAGCTAAAGCAGCTTCTCTAAAAGAACCTAATCTCTGTGCATTAACAGTCAAAAGGTCTTCAAAAGAGGTCGGGCCAGCAATGTGTGTCAAAAGCAACCTCAAATAATATCTTTCTCCTTCCTTTGGACTAACAGTGACCATGCGACCGATCACCTTTCGACGCTTTCTTTCAGTCCACTCTTTATATTTACCAGACCAAACAAAATGCTCAGGAAAATTTCTGTACAAGCATTTCAGATTCTGTGCTTTAGGATTGGTTCTGTTCATGCGAAAAAACTGAGTTAACATTGTCTTTGAAAAGTCAATTTTACTCAGTAATTGCAGCAAGTCAGAGTTCTTGTCAAAGGAAATGAATTGCTGATCTGGAAGGTGAATCTGAAGGGTGTAAACTGCCGGGGTCATTTCGCTCAACTTAAATTCATAAATGCGCCAAAAAGCTTCTGGGGGTGAAACCCATCTACCTTTCTGGAAGTCTTTTATTTCATCAATATCATCCGCTGATGCACAGGAAATAATCTTAAAGCTCACTTGATCGTGTCCTTTGAAAACATACTTATACAAGTACTTCACGAGCTTAAGAGTAGAACAAATTTCGACATTGATGTGGCAATCAAATAAAGCAAGCAGGTAAGGGTTGTAAGGCACAACCCACCTATTATCAAGAGTAAATCTACGAACCTTCACTCTTTTGCCATCATCCCTTCTCCTATAACACGGATAGGTATCCTCACCATGAGTCGTCTGAGAACAAAAGCTCTTTGGATAGCGATTTTTGCAGGTTCCATCTCTCATACAAGGACAAGATGTATCCATGGCTCCGCAAGGACCATGGATCATATGTTTCACAACAAGAGAATACAAGTGAGGATATCTAACTTTGTCGGGCAACTCAGCACAAACTACTTTGTCGTACGACTCTGGATTAAGCAGCTTATGACCAGGTTTTAAGATCAATAATAAATGGGCATGAGGAAAGCCGCGTTTCTGAAACTCAATCACGTAAACACACGCTGAAACCTCGCCGAAGATCTGCTTATTGAGAATTTCTGCTTTAAGCATTTCAAACTTGGCTCTAAAAACTCTAGCGAGAAGGTCTGGCCGATCCTGAGGTTTTTCATGGTATTTCAAATTTTCCTGAATTTCTTTCCATGCTGGATTACACGTCATTGTAAGAAAAATGTCTGGTTTTCCATATTTTTGCACGAGGGCCATCGCATCTAGGTAACGACGCCTCATATCCCTCGGACCACCTATAAAGGAAGCTGGAAGAATGACCTTACGACCAACCTTAGAAGCAGCAGTCTGGCCAACAGAAACACTGTCCAGAACTCCTTGCAGAATTTCGGAACGTATATTGTTTTGTCGATGCCTATGAAAGTCAAGCCTACATGTTTCAATCTTGACATAAGCATCAACTGAAAACTGCTGTAATAGCCTAAGAGTGTGTAACAGCATTGAATCATCATTGTCCCTTATTTGGAACCTATAACAGTAGTACTCCCTAGCAGATACAGTACCTTCCTCTGTTTTTCCTCGGTCAGCAGCTATAAAGAAGGAAAAAGATGTTGTACATGGTTAAATAATGGAACGCAATGGGTAGGTTCAGCAGTTTATAAGAAGAGAGAAATGTGCTCGCCTCTTTGTTCTAAATCGATTAACTCCGATGAGGAGCTAACTGAAGTTGGATCAATGTTAATATCATTCTCACAAGCGTCCCCTCCTCTTTGCCTCTTGCAAAGCCTTTTAATTCCATGGTGCCAGCCACACTCACCACGAGGGAAAAGGAGAGGGTACTGTAAAGGGTCGTAACAGCCATAGTAATGTTGAATCCTATGGCTACCAGCCGAGCGAGAATAAACCTGAATATGAGCGCGCCTATCGGACGACTGATCTTCACTTTCAGTCCATATAGCTGCTACTTGCGAGGCTGAGGGAAGGTTATATACTCGCTGGTCAAGTGAAGGATAACAATTAAGGATAATGTTCAGGCTGTCAAGGTGTGGAACATCCCTAAGGCCTTTAAAGAACCGAGCATAAGGATTGTCAGAAAGGATGCGCATAAGCAGTTTTAAAGTGCTTTCGCGTAGTTTATCTGAGTTACCAAGCCTCTTTGTTAATTCCTCAGCAGTGTCAAAAAAATATAATTGGATTCCAGATGGTCGATCACCTAAGTGAACAAGACCATCAAGAAAGTGGTAAACCTGACCTTGAACACGGAAGGTATAGACACCTTTTGTGTTCTTTGTTAATTCAGAGTCATACTTTGCAGCAAAAGATGTAAAGCCAAGGTTGTTGTTATAAGTGCGAACAATGGTCCTAAAGTGAGCACTCTCTTCATCGTTGCCAATGAATAAACGTTTCAAATCGTAAGGCATTGGAGGAGCAACGATAGAAATCTCTCCTCCTGAACAGCAAAAGGAAGGAGGTTCCAAATGGAACCTTTTCGCTCCACAATGCTGACAATCAGGAACACGAGGTAGAACCAGAGATGCATCGGGAATATTGCCAAGACGAGACATGGTTGAACGTGCACGAGTTCGTTTTTTCGCTGCAGTTTTATTGCGCGTACAAACGAGTTTATTAATTATGACTGGTGAGCTGGATAAATCAGGATGGAAGGCAACAAACGGTTAAAGAGAATCAGGAGCAAATCCAAACCTGAGCTGCGGTTGTTTACAGATTCAGGGGTGCTGCGTTTTTTGTAACGGGAGCGAACAATAGATGGATCAGAAGAATGAGCTACTTCTCTGGTTTTTTTCTTCAAGTGACCAGATGTCGGCTCACACCTGGACACCTCCTCTGTGTGAGCAGGAAAGTTGTCTGCGAATTGCACAACCGAATAAGGTAGGCAAAAGAGTTCCAATTCCCTTAAAGGAACACCGGCTAACAAAGGAAGAAGGCTCCCGGAAGGCCAGGATATAAAGTTGTTTATTGAGTATTTATAGCCTGGCCGAAACAGACCAGGAGGTTTGCAAACACAGCGTATATGGTAAGGCAAGACAGTACCTTCGCAAGGCTGTTCTAAAGGAGAATCTGGGATTTCAGCAGGGAAAGAATGATGCGCAGAAGCATTTTCTTTTGGAATCGATCGTTCAGAGTTCTTAAGAGATGAATCCAAAGGAAATAAGCCTAGCATAATTTCAGGATGTGAAAGGTTAACAGATTGTTCATTTTCAGGCGGAAGGGAGAATACGAGCTTATGTTTTCCTCTACCTGGTTCATCACTGAGTTTTGTTCCAAAGGCGGGGATAGGATGACCAGTAAATGAACCAGATGGCTGACACGACATGAAATCTAATCCCTCTCTAATCGCAAAGTCATCATCAGCTGGAAACACAACATGTGTATTTCCCAATGGCTGAGAATGAGCAGCCGTAGGATCCTCACTATGACATGGCATATGATGAGCATTTGGGAATGACACACCAGTTTGCACATATCCTAATGGGACCTTGCGAACACGAGGAGCTGGAGTTTTTCCAGCTTTCTTGGAGGCCCGAGCTTGCCTTCGAGAGCGCAGAAGCTCCGCTTTCTTCAGAGGCGGTATTTCTGCATATTTTTTGCGGCGGATAGCATTCCTATCCATCTGATTGGTACACACTTGAGTAGGCGAAAAGAAAGCCAAACGTACACGTCTAATACATGACCACAGCGGTAACTAAATAAGTAAGAAGCAGGGCAAAGCTCAACCAAGATCGACGCATAAAAACAGAGGAAGAAAAGCTAAAGTGCAGCTCTCACACAGGAGAATGAAACTCAGCAGACATAAAAAAAGAAAGATAAGTGCAGTCCTTACACAGAACCATGGAATTCAGTAAGTATTATTATTATTTAAAAGGATAAGAGTGAAGCAAAGTTAAAGCACAGGCCTCGGACAGGAGCATGGAACAGAGCACATAAGGAAAAGCAGATAAAAGTTCGAGCCAAGCTGGTAACATTTAAAAGTGAACCAATAAAACCACGTAACAAATAATTATTGGACAGGAGCAAGGTAAAAGCACATACGAAAGGGAGGATAAGTAATGTCACCTTAACCTTAAGCCTCTATCAGCCAACAGCAGAGCAACAAAGAAGAGGCCAGAACCTGCTTCAGCATCCAATAAACCAACAAGAGGAAAAAAGGGTAAGAAGATACAATTCCAAAGAGTAAAATGCGGTAGAACAAGCATTTCTTGCAGGCAATTCTGAAACCTCTTAATAAGATGGATGGCAGGTTTATTTTTGCAAGCATTTCTGAAGGGGGGGGGGAAGATAACCTCTTAATAAGTATTTCTGAAACAGTAATCCTTACAAGCATTTCTCACAAAATAGATCCCTCCTGTAAGAGAGGGAGGGGTACGCTTCAGAATGCTGTCTGAAAATATATGGCGTATAATATAAGAAATGCTTACTAAGAGGTTCAAAATAGGTAGAAGGCGGGGAAGGATAACTTGCACGCAGTAAGAGTAGCAGGACAAAACGTGAAGAAAGCACAGCAATGCAAGAATTGTTCACAGGGGGAACACGGGAAAAGCAGGGGAAAAGGTTCTGGCAGAAAAAACCAAATTAAATTAGGGCGAATGAGTGAAAAGGGAAGAAGTAAAATGAGATGAAAAGCAAATCAAAGAGGCAACTAAACAGTAACAACTCAAGAGAGCATAAAATTTAGCCGCTAAAAAAAACAAATAACCACAACAATGCAGACAAGGGTTTCAGAAGGAGCTAAAATTAAATAATAACAACAGAAATAAACCTTATGCAAGAAGGCAGCAAGACAGCAGCTCTCAGAAAGGCTTGGAAAAGCGGGGGAAAGAAAGAAGACAATAGCTCAGAATGAAGAAGAAAGCAGCTGAAGGGCAAGGAAAAAAGAGCAATGGAAATGAGGCACAATTACCGCGGTGCATGATGACGAGCGCTGGAAAAGGCCAAATTAGGAGGTTAGAAACCCCTGCATACATCGGACAAACAAAGAGCTCCTAGTCTTGTCAATCATCAAAGAAGAAAGAAAAGAGGGAAAAGTGTTTTTTCGGCAGCTCTATAGAGCAGAGCTGAAGTTTTCTCTGACCAAAGCGCAGAGAGAAGGAAGAAGGAAGAAACTCAGTCAGATGTAACGGTGAATCTGATTTTAAAAGAAGGGCAGTATCGTCAAAGCACACCAACCACATTGAGCCCATCACCAAACAGCTATCATCATCAATCAAACCATCAGCAGGCGCCAATCTCACTCAGCTGGCAACGTTTATATATATTGTCAAAACCGAAGGTCCTTCTGCTTCTCTCTCGGACAAAAGCAAGACAACAAGAATTACACTTCCCAGCAAGAGCACACAAGCCCCACGCGATTGACGACCAAATCTCAGCCAAAAAACCGAAGGTCCTTCTTCTTCTCTCTTGGACAAACAAAAGCAAGAGAAGAAGAATTACACTTCCCAGCAAGAGCACACAAGCCCCACGCGATTGACGACCAAATTTCAGCCAATAAAAGCGAGCCACGTCAGCACAAAACCACCACACTTGACAACCCCATTTGCGCTTTTACTATATAGGTAGAAGAAAATCTACCTTGTATATAAGAAAAGAGCAAGGTTTAGTGTTTTTCTTTCCTCTTGCCACATGGCTTCTTAATTATCTGACAAGTGGCAAGGTAAAATGTTTCTTGCAAATTGTCTAAATCTAAAGCTTCTCTTGTCCGAAGCCTTCTATTTCTTTGCCTTCTTTTGCCATTGCACTGTTACTGTAGCATGCTGTCTCATTGACACATGGTATCCTTGGTGAATTTTTGAGCTTTCATTCTTTCCTTTTCTTTTTATAGGCAACGGTAGATAGATAGATTGGACTGCATTGCACAATGACCAAATTTGGTCTGGCCTTGGCATTCAAGTATGAGGTCCAATTATTTTTATTGAATTTTTCAATTTGTAAGCTTTTGATAGATGTAATTCAATTACAAATTATTATTATTATTATCATTATTTCAATTTATATTTATTATGATGCCAATTTGAGAGAGTATTTTTCAGATCATCGTATTTTCAAAAACAAAAAGAAATATTTAAAATTGATTTCAAGCTCTAGGTCTTGGACAGATGTAATCCAATTATAATATTATTATCATTATCATTATTTGAATTTATATTTATTACGATTTGAAATATCATTTAAACTTATATTTCACAGATTAACTTGACTTTATTAAAAATCATAGAATTCTATTCGTCTTTTTGAAAGTTTATATTTTTTTTATTTTTTTGCTACGTTGTTAATATAACTTTTGCTATTTTAGAAGCCGTCAAAAAATGATAGAAAAATTGTCACATTTTCAAAAATTAAAAGAAATATCCAAATTTGATAGAAAGAATTTTATTATTTTAATCTACATGCTAAAAAAATATTTAAATTTTCTTAATCAAACCTTGGCTATTTTTGAACTCGGAGGAAAAGAAAAAGATATCTTCAAAGTGGGAAAATGATAAAAAAAAAAAAGAAGAAAAGAAATTGGTTCCAATTTGTTATAAATGCAAAAATGAAATAGCCAACTAACAGAATACACACTTTCGAATAAATTTTATTTTAATTTATTGATATGTGAACATTTGTCTTTTATTTTGACAACAAAAATTTTTGTTGAGCAAATGAATGCAATAATTTCTGAATGACAAAAAATATATGCTTTTGTTTTTTTAAGGAATGGCAGGGTAAAATGTTTCTTGCAAATTGTCTGAATCTAAAGCTTCTCTTGTCCGAAGCCTTCTATTTCTCTTCTTTCTTTTGCCATTGCAATGTTTTTTTTCTCAAATTGCCGTTGAATCACTTCGTAGCAGCAGAAAAAAGGACGAATTCACTGGTAAATTCAAACCAAGTACAATCCCTAAAAGAAGCTGATTCTTGGGGCAAGTGCAATCACGTGCATGTGGAGGGTTTTTGTGGTTCTAACTGAGAGAAAGTACAATGCTTTGTTCAGAAAATTGGTAGAACAGTAGCATCTTTTGCAGGTTCATATTCGGCTATCTGAGTGGAAGAAACGGAGAAGAGGAGATTTTGCTACCAAACCCAGCAGGTCAACACCCCTCTTCAAGCCTTCTATTTCTTTTCCTTCTTTTGCCATTGCACTGTTTCTTTCCCAAATTGCCGTTGAACCCTTTTCCTCCTTTCTCTCTACCACACGGCTTTTCTGAGCACAAATTCGGCACATTTATCCTCAGCAAGTCCAATTCCAGCCGCCTATGCTACCAAACCTAGCAGGTCAACAACCCTCTTCAAACATGCAAAAAGTTTGGATATGACAACAGATTATAGGGGCCTAGGCTGTGCTTAGCACAGCCAATAACCTCCTAGTACTATAACATAAACAAAAGGCCATAGTTACTGTAGCAATCCCTTTTGCTGACACATGGCACTTTGCGTGAATTTTGAGCTTTCTCTTTTGCTTTCTTTATGGACTTGGCATTGCTTTAAATGTAGTCAACGACCCAAATTAGATCGCATTTACCATTTCTTTATAAGGTTGAATTATTTTTAGTAGACTTTTCAACCTCTATATTTTGAACCGATGTAATTCAATTAGAATTTATATTTATTTCTATTTACATTAATATTTCAACTTATATTTGACAAATTAACTTAAAATTTAATTATTTCTATTCGAGTTTTCAACCTTATCATTTAAATTTATATTTGTCAAAATAAGTTATCATTTAAAGTTAATGTAAAGTAAAAGATTATTTAAAATTTATTCTATCCTATAATAAAGAACAAGATTATTATTTTTGCTCAATGCAATGTACATTTCTCTGTGTCAATTTTATTTTGATTTGTTCATGTTCAAATATTTAGTAACATTTGACTTTATGTTTATTCATATTTTTATTGTCTGAATTTTGAGTTTTCTCTTTTGCTTTCTCTATGGATTTGCATTGCTTTAAATGTGCTCAATGATCCAAATTATATTGCATTTACCATTTCTTTATAAGGTTGAATTATTTTGAGTAGACTTTTCAATCTCTCTATTTTGAACACATATAATTCAATTAGAATTTATATTTATTACTATTTACATTAACATTTCAACTTATATTTGACAAATTAACTTAAGATTTAATTATTTCTATTCGAGTTTTCAACCTTATTATTTAAAATTATATTTGTCAAAATAAGTTATCGTTTAAAGTTAATGTAAAGAAAAATATTATTTAAAATTTATTCTATCCTATTATAAAGAACAAGATTATTATTTTTGCTTAATGCAATGTACATTTTTCTGTGTCAAATTTATTTTGATTTGTTCATGTTCAAATATTTAGTAACATTTGACTTTATGTTTATTCATGTTTTTATTGTCATTTAAAGTTATACAATTGAACTAACATTGCCACTTAATATATTCCAAAGAAAGAGACTCCTGTGCTTTGTTAAGAAAACAACTCCAAGAGAAAAAGTAATCAAAGGAACATCTTTTACCATTGTCATAAGCTATGAAGCTAGGACTGCAAACGAGCCGAGTCGAATCGAGTTTTGGGCTAATCGAGCCGAGTCTCGACTAAATTTTACCAAGCTCGACGAGCCGGCAATTTCGAGCTCGAGCTCGAAAAAATAAAAAAAAAAATTATTTTATTTTTTAAAAAATAAATAAAATAATATTTTTTAATAAATAATAAAAATATTAAGGATATATATATATAATTTTACTATTAAAATAAAAAATATATATATACTTAAAATAAAAAATATATATATACTTAAAATAAAAAAATAAAAAATATTATATATATATACTCTGGCTCGCGAGCTAACGAACTTAATATTTTGAGCTCGATTTCGACTCGAGCCAGTTCCAGCTCGAGCTCGACTCGAGCTTGAATCGAGCCGCTCGCGAGCGGCTCGATTCGTTTTTAACCCTAATGAAGCTGAACAAGTCCCAGCTGGCCAGAAGACTTAAATGAACCTTCACAATGATTATGCATAAAATTAGTTTCGAACGAGCGGCTCGATTCGTTTTTAACCCTAATGAAGCTTCGAACGAGCGGCTCGATTCGTTTTTAACCCTAATGAAGCTGAACAAGTCCCAGCTGGCCAGAAGACTTAAATGAACCTTCACAATGATTATGCATAAAATTAGTTTCGAACAATATAATGCTTATGTGCTTAATAATTGAACTACTTGTTTTTTAATTTAATTATCTTGTATCTATTTATCATTTGTGTTAATGTACTTCGACTTAGCTGCTTTGACTTGCTACCTATCGTATGTTTTAATTCTGTTATCTTGTATTTGTCTATCCTTTATGTTAATGTACTTCAATTTATTCTCTTTTGCCTTGAAAAGCAAATTTACTGATAAGCTATAAATCCAATTCATATATAGATGTCCCTCTATCAAACAAAAAAAAAACTTCTGCAAAAATGCTAACCATTATTAATCCTACTGTTTTTCAATTTCTCAATGTATATTTGCTAAACAAATTATACATATAATTTTAAAACAAAAGAGTATATAAGTATATTATTAATTTGGACACTGAATTAAATTTGTTAAATGAAAAATGTAGCCAATTATAAATCCAGTAACAATGACAAAAAAATGTATATTTGAAAGCTATCATTAAAAGAGGAAAAAAAAGTATCTTAATGAAATGTAATAAAGACGTATATATTTTTCTCATCAAATTTGCATGGTATACTTGGTGGTAATTTCAGTTAGCATTAATGACTCATATTTTAACTAAATATTAATATATTAATGACTCAAAAAAATTGACAAAAAAATGACAAAGTTAATTTGTTCAAATTTAAATACTGATAATCCAATTTCTCTCAATTTCAGTAATATACATATTTTACGTATTCTTTCACACTCGAGACTCTACTGACAAACATTCCATCAAATTTTGCTAACCTTAAACGCTTCAAGGCTTCAAGCGTTTGGAAAAAAAAAAAAAAAAACGCTTCAAGGCGGGCACTGGCTGTGCCAACCCTTACTAGTACATTTTTATATCAATTGGAGTGTGGTTGACTCAACTAACTGCTGCATGACACCTATACAACTTTAAAGCGGACATGGTTCAGCCAGTCAAGAACCACAAAATTGCAGAAAAGCACGCTGTAATTTAACGATATTGAACCCGGAATCACTATGGTAGATTTGACAATGACATTGAGCCCCAAAGGGGATATTAACAATATCATTACTAGAAAAGTTAATATGTCTATTTCTTGGAATAACATTCAAGCACCAGAGTTAAATATAATGTTGGCATCAAGCATCAGAACAGCTGATTGCTTCTGATGCTTGGCTTGAAGAGATAGAGAATGTTCTTTATTATTGGTAGAAGAACTAAAGGGAACCATATCTCATCATCTCCTTTTTTTTTTTCCCTTTGTTTAGTCCTCACAGGCATCAGAAGAAATGCTGCATAGCATCAGAGTCCCGAAGTGATGAAAAAGACATCCTTAAAAGGTGTCCCATCTTCGCAGTTCGTACAGTACATAATAGAATTTGATTAGCAACTGCTTCTTCCCTGTAAATGAATAATAGCCCATTAATACTAGTAGACTACTACTCTGGTTTCATTCTGATTGATTTTCTGCTCCAAAAGTTAAATCCAATTCGCCATGGAATAGAACCCACCAGAAGTTTGATCCGCTGCTGTAGAATTTCTTCTTTGATCACTTGCAGAATCAAATGGATTCCGCAAAGCATCTGAGGAACCACGACAACTGTTTCCTCCTGGCCGCCAAGCATCTGAGGATCTCTCTATACAATATGGAGGAACATAAATTAAACATTAGAGGATGATACCTGTTCTGAAAATTCAGAGCTACATCTTCAATTATGATGCTTGTTCTGAATATTGGGAAAATTGAAGCAAATATTAGACCTCAACACGCGGAATTTGCCAATTTAATTGTATAAGTTTTACTAGAGGTTGATCCTGTAGTTGTAGAAGAGCTGTTTGAAATTAAATGTTTAACATGCTAACCAGTGCCATGACAAAGGTTAAGTATTGGGTCTCTAGTTTTTCCTGTGCTATATCTGCCAAACAAAACCTAAAAAATTAGGGGAAGTCCAGTGACACTTCCACTGACGCAACCAAAATATTACTGCTAGCAACAAAATAAATTCTCTGTCTCATTATCAAAAGCTAACACTATTGCTTATGGAGCATTTCCATGTATAAATTCGGCGGGCGATGCAAAAACACTGATTATTTCCATCCACAATTTTTTCTACTTAATTTCTTTTTTATTTATGTATTTGGATAATATATTATTTTCATGGTTTTATATATATATGACCCTGACACTGAAACTGTGAAGGCGCAACACTCCAACATACCTTGCCATTTGCCCAGCTTCCTCTGGTGTGTTTGTTCTTCCTCGACTTTTCGTTTCCAAAGATTATAACATGGGAGATAGGTTGCGTTTGGCTGTGGGAATTATGGGTATACCTACGTATCTTCTTTTTTTTTTCATCTTGTCTTCCAGGTAATTATTATGACATGGAATTTCAATTGGTTTTTGTGTCTAGGAATTTATTGGCTGCACGGTGTTTCTTATTGCAGGGAATGCCGCCTCCATGTTACTCTATGCTGCTCCTATGTAACTCAAACTGATTTGCTCTGATGTTTATTTGAAGTTAATATTTTGGTTTGGGAAAGAATAGCTTCAACGGGCAAATTGAATCTCATAAAGTTTTACCATTCTTTTTGTTTGAAAGATCCAAACATGCTCGTGCATGTGTTAATTTTTTACAAGTTTCCAAAATATTTCAAGAAATTTATAACATTCTACTGATTTGATATATATTTTATCTTCATACTTATTCTTGCAGATTGACTTTTTCTCGAGTCATGAGAAAGAGAAGTACTGAAGAGTTTTCTTGCATTCCATACACCATTGCGTTATTGAACTGTTTCCTCTATACATGGTACGGCTTGCCGGTTGTGAGTAATGGCTGGGAAAACGTCCCTGTGGTCACGATCAATGGCTTAGGAATTCTTTTGGAGCTCTCCTTCGTATTCATATACTTCTGTTTTGCCCCCGCAAATGCCAAGGCAAGCTACTTCTAGCCCAGGAATAATGGAAAGCACCCTGCGACAACACAATTCCATTGTGATGATTTTGCACTGTAACATTTGGCCTTTTCTTGAAACAAACAAAGTTCTGATCTTTCTTTGTTTTGATGAGCGCTGTGCAGAAGAAGGTTGCAATGTTAACAACATCAGTTATCCTTGGATTCTGCGTCATTGCTTTACTATCAGTCTTTGCATTTCACGATCATTCCCACCGAAAGATACTCGTAGGAACCATTGGATTGATAGCATCAGTGGCAATGTATGGTTCTCCTCTGGTGGTTGTGGTGAGTCATTTTCCAATGCAAAATCCAGTTTCAGGTCTTTCAGCTTCTTCAAAATCGACATGTTTATAGTGGTTTTAACGATTTTTGTTGTTGTTGTTGTTTTGGAAAAGGCTGGGGGGGGGGGGGTTCATTTCAAGGGAAGTTCTGGAAACAAGGCACATTTTTATCAGCTGGGTTGTTATTATTATTATTATTATTATTATTATCATTAGTATTTAATTTGACCACTAATATTTGTTGTGTGGTGCGACAGAAACAAGTGATACAAACCAAGAGCGTTGAATTTATGCCGTTCTACTTGTCCCTTTTCTCGTTTCTTGCCAGTTCCCTTTGGATGACTTACGGATTACTGAGCCATGATCTTTTCCTCGCGGTTTGTCTCAATATCAGGAGCTCAACGAATAGTTTTTCTCCTTATGGATTTTCCAGCCGAATTTGTTACTTAAGAAAGTAATTCAATTATGATATTTGCAGTCCCCAAATCTGGTTGGCAGCCCTTTAGGCATCTTTCAGCTTTTGCTCTACTGCAAGTACAGGAAAAATGGATTCATGGAAGAAGCATTGAAACGGGATGCAGCAAAAGGATGGCGAAAAAGTGAAGCGACAGATGTTGAGAAGCCAAAAGAGCAACTCCATGCAGCTTCTGCTCAGTGAGGTTGCCGAGTCCAAGATATGAAATTAATCTACTGCTACTTCTCCCTGAATAAGGGCTATGTGAAATTCAGTTCAAATGTTAAGGATTCAAGAATTTTGTACCGCTTGTCCATAAAGTTTACTAAACTACTAAGAAGATGATGACTGTGTACGTTCGTTCGGTTTTTAAAGGAAGTCATGGTTTAAGAAATCCATGAACTAATATTGTCAATCAAAGCTAGCTTGGAGAAGTATCGAATGAATTTGAGACAAGAGAGGAGTAGAGTTAATTGGTGTATCTAAACACAAAATTCTCAAGATAACACATAAGTGTCTTAAGTACTGGTGTAGTATTTAATCGGAATCCCGGGTTCAGGTTTTTTCTTTTCTTTTTTTTTTTTCGATTTATAATATTGGAAGAAAAAAAAAAAACCGTGAGGGATGAGGAGGAGGATGCTTTGATGTACTACATGCACGAAGACACGTAACCCCCCCCCAAGCTTCTCAATTCTTTCTTCCATTTGAAGCGGATATTGCATTCCAGTTCCTCTGGCTCGCAAGACTCGATCTCTGACTAATTCTACATTCATCTGCTGCACTCTTTTTTTTTCCTCCTCGCGAAATCACATTCACAATCCCTCGCGTGTTTGCTGAGTATGGTGAAGCTTGCATCAGCCCGGGAGAGCCGAATGTACGGGCCAAGATCTTCCCGGAACAGGCTAGAGTACATCAACGCTGGGCTATACGCGTTTGCTACCGTCGTGCTTTTGAGTGGGTTTGCCGCTCAGCTTTCCGGAGAGCCCAGATCAGGGCTGGTTCTTTTACTCGTAGCCCTCCCGGTTATTGCTTTAGTGAATGTACACGATCTTATTGCTCACCTTTCTGGGATCGATTGTAGATTGAACATATTGAAGTTTGATACCCAGTTCGCAGCTGTGGAGTTTGCTGCACCTGTACTTCAGACATTCGGGACCGTTCTCTTTTTCCTAGGAATTTTGTTTCTTTTCTTGCGGGTAACTCTCCGACTTCGCTACGTCTTTATTTATTTGTTTGTTTGTTTTGGTAAATCCAAAGGATAGGGAACCAATTATACTCTCCCTGCCGGTGAATTGGTTAGCAAATACCGATTGGCTTCAGCCAAAATGACGGCACTGTAATTCACTGCACTTCCTGTTTTTATTGCTCATCATTTGAGGAATGCATGGACATCTTATTCTCCAAGGGCTTCGAATTTAAAAGATGCCCCTTTCTTCAGCGTCAAAAGCATCAAATCTGACGCTACAGTCTGGTTACATGTAAGCAGAGCAGACTGTCTGACGGGGTAAATCAAGAAGTTATACTACGACTAGGAGAAGATCATCAGCTTTTCTTTAAGCAGAGAAAGCCTTTCCAGTTGCTAGTTAGGATCAATTAGATCAATTTCTGTTTGCAGCTTTAATAGTTTTTGGGATTGAGATGTTTTATATTCCAACTCGAACCCCATAATGGGCTTACATGTGGAGGAAATTTGCCAATTTAGGGTTTATCATTTCTGATTATAGCTGCTTTTTTTTTTGGCCGGTAGGAACATATAGCTGCAATATTGATTCCCAATTTCAGTGATCTCCTGGAATTCGATCATATAATTGCATTATCAACTTTTTTTCCAAGCTAATCCCTTACACTACATTTGACTGTTAGCTCCTGTCTATTGCATCCAATGCGTGGTGACTGTTGATAAATGTTGCAACACAATTTTTCAGTTCTTGAAGAGTTGCGAGACTGCATTTCGTTGATTTTTTTCATACGCACAATTTATGCCTTGAAAGGCATGTGTAAATGTTAGCTAATTAAGCTGCTTTTTAGGTTCGTAACCATTTTTAATTATATTGAAGCTGTGTGAAGGTTATAATAAAGGTCGAAGACGTTTATTACACATTGCTTCTGTACTCGATAACTTAATTTGGTAATTCCTTCGTGTGGAAACCTTTTCACAAGCGTAGGATGAAAGAGGCTATGGCTACTACTACAAGGAAGAGCGGCATGCGTTGAACATGCTGATTGCTGGCTCAGCGTTATGGCTACTTGGTTCAATCCAAAACTCCTGTCAGATCTATGAGAGAGCTGGTGGGCATGTTCAGATCTTGCAAGAGAGCATCCAGATTCCATTCTTGATGGGAAGCTTGTTGTTTCTGGTAGGAGCAATCCTTAACAGCAGAGAGCAGACAGGACATATCCATCACGGTATGAAATTATTGGTAAGTCAAATTGTTTATGGCTGAGCACAAAATCCTGGGCCAGAGACAAGAGTAGTACCCATGCTTGAAACTTTTTTGACTGATCTTCCGGCTTTGCTTCTATTCGGGAAGTTGATCTCTATATTTCACGTATTGGTTCGCAGGGTTTGACGTGGGTATGGATTGGCATATTTGGGAGCCTGTTATTCTTCGCTGGGGGCCTAGCAAATCTTGTAAAAGTGTTCAAGATGCAGCAAGGTGATGGATTAGAGTTGGAGAAACTGCGAGGTGGAGCACAAGAGCGACTGCTTGACTTGAGAGAAGGCCAGGTGCCGTTCATCTTAGAGGAGTCCTCTAGGAGGAGGGAAAGGCCTGCGGAGGAAGGGAAGATTGCTATTGTCCCTGCAACTCCTTACAAAGATGTTCTCCTTAGTCAGACCTGAGTATTTGGTGCTTCAATATCGTCTGTCTATACCTGTTTTTTCTCCGCATGATTCTGAAGTAGTAATATTTTAGAAATATGTAACCAATCATACTGCCCAATTTGTTCCTAGCGCTCGTTTGTACATGCAATTTCCTTATGATTAATCATTTGAATGCTTCTCCAAGTTGGCTCTTCGTAATGTGCCATTGGTGGCGAGAATGAGAACACTCGTTAATTTCCTTCATATTTATTTGTGAAAAAAAAAATAATTGATGAGTTTAGGATTCAATATAATATTGAAGTTATTGCATAATAGTGGATTCAACATAAACTATGTCAGACTCAAATAATAATAGTGAATTAAATATTTCATATGTTTAATACTTATACATGTTGCAAAATAAATAAGAGTGTGTAAAATAATTGTGTGCTTATCTTAAAGCATTATTCTTTTAATTAAGTAATATATAATTAATAAATTTAAAATTATACTTCATAAATATATAAGCTTAGTATTTTTTGCATATAATATATTTAATAATAGGTTGAGTTCGGGGCAAAAAGTGAACCCTTTTTCCTTATTTTGGGTTTCCGCTCGTTGAAGCCCAATTAGAGAAATTTAACAGGGAATGGGCCGAGCAAAGCTGTAGCAGATCAAGTAAGAGGGATATCCATAATGGCTGAGCGCGTGTGAAATGAAACAATTTACAGTATCGATCGATATATTATTGATTTTACAACATCTTGTTAAAATTCCTGTTTCAATTTTTTCCCATAAAAGTACCCAACAAATGACAACATCTTGTTAATATGCAGAACATGGAAAGGATGAACTCTAACTGGTAAGTTGGTTAATGAAATTGAAAGATTTAATTTGTACCCTAATGACTTATTTATCAGATTTTAGTCTCATAACACCACACAATATCTTCGGTATAATAGTAATTTTGCATTATATGATGTCAGCAATTGGGTTCCAAGTTCTGTCAGGGGAGGTCAGTGTAATTGTGGAAACCTCAGGGGAGGTCAATGAAATTGTCAGAAATCTCAAGGGAGGTTTCTGAAATTATCCCAAGAAACAACTAGGTATTAGGTATTAGGACTCTCATTCCATAAGGCCGGGCCTCCTGTGCTTGGAAACTCCAGCTTCGAGATTCCTATCTCATTGCGCTAACCTCCGCAGGGTGCATACCTACGCCCCACCCGGCGCCAAGTTTCGCATCTCGACTCCCACTTCCGATTCGGCAATTCCGACCTACCGATTTACAGCCGTCTATATCCTCGCAGCTTCCATCGACTTTTACGTTCGTCTCTAATCTCTCAGGTAAAAGTTCCCTCAGCCGAATTTTTCCAATTTCCTCCTTTCTCCCCTTTGGTGCCCTAATTTCAGTTATTCCAATTTATTCTCCTTTCCGCCTAAGCACCGCCTCCCGGTCCCGTCTACGGACTTGTATATTGTTTGCCGTTGAATGTGGAAGTCTTTATCCAAGATCGATTTTGGATTGACGTCGATAATCTGTCAATTCTTAAATATTTGCTATGTACCGAAGTAATTTGCTGCTTATTGTTCAGTTTTATGTGTCGATTGCTTTCTTTCTTTGAATTAGTTTTTTGGTTTCTCTACTTGAGGTTATTGACGTGGTCTGATTTTCATTTTTCGTCCTTCTTTTACCGCTGAACTATACCATCGACTTTGACATATTCGTATTAATCTGAGTGTGGTGGCTTTGGTGGGGGTCACTGTAGTAAGAGAATCTGTAATGCATAACTTGCGATGTAATTTGTGATTGATTTATTGATTGGTCAAACGATTCTAAGTTTCAATTTTCATGGATGATATATGAGTTTTAACGATCTTTAGTACAAGTAAGATAAAACCATGAATTTCTCTTGTTTGTAGCTAGGCTTTGTGGTGCGGAATGGCATCTGTTTCCAGTCAGCCTCAATTCCGCTACACACAGCCCCCATCCAAGGTTCTCCACTTAAGAAATTTACCATGGGAGTGTACAGAGGAGGAACTGATTGAATTGGGGAAGCCATTTGGTAAAGTCGTCAATACAAAGTGTAATGTTGGATCAAATCGTAATCAAGCTTTTATAGAGTTTGTAAGTTTTCCCACTCATTGTTTTTTTTTGGTTGCCCTAGTTCTTTCTGCTCTACTTTCGACCTTAATCTTCTTACTTCTCTCTATCAATGGTGCAGGCAGAATTGAATCAAGCAATTGCAATGATATCATACTATGCTTCATCTTCCGAACCAGCTCAGGTACGAGGGAAAACCGTCTACCTACAGTATTCGAACAGGCAAGAAATAGTGAACAACAAAACTACTGCAGATGTTGCTGGGAATGTACTCTTGGTGACAATTGAGGGTAATGATGCACGCCTCGTAAGCATTGATGTTCTTCACTTGGTAAGCAATAACGTACCTTTTGTTATTAGTTCCTGATTAGAAGGTTTATCTTCAGTAGAACCAAATGTCTAGGGTTTTTGGTGGTTTGGCTGTAGTATATGTCCTGCTTTGTGAAGCTGTTGTTTGACTAGAATGTGAATGGATCAGCAGGCTTATGTCAAGGAAATATCTTCAATGGCAGCTTATTGCATCGGGAGAAAGAGCGAATGTGTGTTTGTCTTCTTTCTCTTTCCTGGCTCTTTCTACCCTACTTCCTACTCATATTTCCGTGACTAGTTCTTTTGAAGGGTGTGAAATACTTTTAACTCTTTTTCTTGTTTCCTGTATACGCCCTGTCTCTCCCGTCACCTCGTTGCAGAATTATTAGATGCTGAATATAAACAATGTGATTGTTCCATCTCTTTGTAGGGTAATGTCGTAGTCCTCTTTTTTGTTGCAATTTTCTTGCTCTTTAGTTTGATAGACTTCATTGTGCAGCTGTTAAGTTTAATGATCCAGGTGCAGTGTTATCCTTAGATTCTGGATTAATTATCATTCAAGTTTCAAACTTTATTTGACAGAACTAGGAACAGGGAAAAAGATCTAATGAAGAGAAGTCATGAGACACAAATTGGTCTTTTAGTGAAATTTTTTATTTTCTTCATTACCAATGCCACTGAAATAAATCTTTTTTCGATCAAGAAAAACTATATACAGAAAAAGAATATTTCAACACTTTATTCTCTTAACTTTTAACATTTGTAAAGGAGAATTATTTTTTTCTTCTCTCTGGTAGTCTAAATAATTTCTTACTATCGCTTCTTTTTTCTTGTTAAAACCATTTCTTTCATTTCCTTGGGTATGGTTAAGTTGGTTTATTTGTTGTTTGCCTTTTCTCGGTTTCATGTGTTCTTCCTTCTATATTGTTCTGCTTCCATTGTAGTAAATGCTTGTTGTGGAAGCTGAATGTTCAATTATGGTAATGGGACTAAAATTGGAACTTCCACAAGTTTCTGGTTTGTTTGGGTACTATATCCTCAGCATGGTCATGGATGAAAAGTTGTCTTAACTGCAGAGGATATTTTCGTACTTCTTGTTTTATTCTCTGGAAAATTTTTCCCACTCGGATAACCCTCCTGAAACTTAAAATTTCTTTCATTTCCTTTGGCTTGGGTACAGTTAAGTTGGTCTATTTGCCCTTCATCTTTTTCCAGTTGCATGTTACCAGCTTTCTGCCTTGTTTCTGTTTCCGTTGTAGTTAATACTTCTTGTGGAAGCTGAATGTTCAATTATGATTATGGCACTGAAATTGGAACTTCCACAAGTTTTCTGGTTTCTTTGGGTACGATATCCTCAGCGTGGTCATGGATAAAAACCTGTTTAACTGCAGAGGATGTGTTGTGTACTTCTGGTTGTTTTATTCTCTCGAAAATTTCCAACTTGGATTATTCTCCTGAAAGTTAAATTTATCTTTCAGGTATTCTCTGCCTTTGGATTTGTGCACAAAATTACAACGTTTGAGAAGACAGCTGGATTTCAGGTTTGCGTAACTGCTACGACTTTGGAATTTAATACTAGGTACTTTTGGTTCCAACTTGTCACATTTATGAATTATTTTCTTTTCCAGGCTTTAGTCCAATTTTCTGATGCTCAAACTGCTTCTTCTGCGAAGGATGCCCTTGATGGAAGAAGCATTCCCAGGTGATGTTGAATTTAATTTTGGGCTTGGGGTGTAGCCCAGTCTTGTGGATCATTAATGTGTAGGGGCTGGACATCTTTCGGGAGCTTTTTTTAAGAATCTACCATAACGGGGTACATGCATGCTCCTTACCCCATTTTACCTCTTGCTCTTTTATCATTTCACATCACTTTATTGAGTAATGATAATTATTATTGGTTTAGCATACCCCCTGTTGCCCTGTAACTCCACATTTCTGCTATGGTAAACTGATAGAGAGGCCTTTATAACTTTCTGGTTGATGTAGTCTTCACAGTTGCCTTCTTTTGTGCATGCTCCTTGTGTGTGGAATGATCTTGATTATAAATCATTTCTTCCATCATCATGTTTCCGTGGAAAATATACCTGATAGGTTATCCAAGTGATTTTCGTTCATTGCTTGAAAATGAACTGCCATTTTCCTGTTGTTTAACTTATCTGCGTCCTGCATCCCAATTATGTGCTCAGAGTACATTCTTAACCTTATTTTTGCTAGTAAATGCTCAGCCTGTTGACACGTGCATTAATTGACTCTTTTTTTTTTTGTCCATGTATCAGGTATTTAATTCCGCAGCTGGGACCTTGTACCCTTAGAATCACATATTCTGCACATACTGATTTGAGTGTTAAATTTCAGTCCCATCGTAGCAGGTATTGTTAATGGTAATTTCTTCTGTCAATCATTTCATACTTTTTTCATCCTGTTTCATGTTTTTTATTTTCTCTTATGCCTGTCTTATGCTGGATGTCTCTTGATTGAAGTGTTGCACCATAACTTCTTTTATTCAGGGATTACACCAATCCTAACCTCCCTGTGGCACCTTCTGCAATAGATGCTAGTGGTCAGGTAAGCAATTGGAAGAGCTGTTTCTTACAATACTTGAAGTTTGTTTAGTCATGGATAGTAAGTATCACCTGGGGGATAGCATTTGGGACTATGCCCTCTATTTTGCGTCTTATTGCCTCTTTGTCCACCCGTTGTAGCATGAAACAGGCTTAATAACCATCATATGTTATTTTTATTACTTTTGCATACTTGCAAAATTAGATTTCGACCAACTTAAATTGGTAATCTAATTTTTTTCCTTTTTGGATACAGTAGTTTAATTGCACTTATTCTTTCAGCCTTGGATGTCTTCTTCTAATTTCTAAACTTACATGCTTGCTTTTGGTGATATAAGTATATATAGCAAATGGCCTCTTCAATATTGGACTCCATTGGTACTATAATCTAATTAATGTTTTTCTGACTTCAGCTCAGTTTAGGGTTAGATGGGAAGAAATTAGAGCCTGAGAGTAATGTTCTTCTTGCTTCCATTGAGAACATGCAATATGCTGTGACCTTGGATGTTTTGCATATGGTAAGCCCTATGGCTGTGAGAAAGCTTTAAAATAATTCGTAACTTTCAACTTTGCTTAATTGTTGATTGTTGTATTTAATCTGCTTTCAGGTTTTTTCTGCTTTTGGCCCTGTGTTAAAGATTGCGATGTTTGATAAGAATGGTGGCGTTCAGGCATTGATACAGTATCCTGGTAATAAAACATAGAGCCTATACTTATTCTTTTGGTTATTGGGATTAGATTTCTTTGGTTCTCTTTAGCATTGAGACTAACCAAATAAGTCTGCACAGGTCGTAATGAGTTTGAAATAGTAGTAATCTTCAGTAAGATGATGTGTTTAGTTCCTATTTTCATGGTTGCTTTCCTGAGAAAAGAGCTTAGATGCTTGTTATTATGGTTTCTTGATTGCTTTAAGGGGAAAAATATTAACAGAGTAATCTGATCATCTAACTTCAGTTTGTCAGTTTTATTTCATTCTTCTGATGTCTAAAACTCTTGGTACTTTTATCTGAATATCATGTTTTCTTAAACATCAATCATTGGTCCAATCAACTTTAGAAAGAAAAGGAACATATAAAATGCAAAAACTGTTTTTTGATTGCTAGCATATCTTTAGATTGTGCAGTAAGTACTAACCAATAGTCTTCCAGATGTCCAGACTGCTGTTGTTGCAAAGGAAGCCCTAGAGGGACACTGCATATATGATGGTGGGTATTGCAAGCTTCATATTTCCTATTCTCGCCACACTGATCTCAGTATAAAGGTACATCACTCTTTTCTCTTTCGTTCCATTTTTTTTGGTGGCTGAACAGTTAGATCAATTGTCTTATCTTGAATCCATTAGTCAGCAAGAAAGTATTTTCATCTTTCATGAAAATCCTTTATGAAATGCTTTTCCTATGAGAGAAAGGTTAGCACTTGATGCATATTTCCTTTTCTGGTCTCCACATCCTACGATGGTTGGCATTTTGCACCTAGTTCTTATCATGAAGGCAAGAAACCTCAGAGATGGTACTACAATTAAGCTTTAATGATATGGCTTTGCATCTCCATATTTGAGCAATATAGTAGTGAACATGCTGTGTTATATTTCTTAAACTGGGGAAGTAGCCTGGAGTTTTGATTAGGCTATTCTTGTTTCTTATCAGCAACAATTTACTAGAATTTTATGTGCTCTATCTTTGCATTTTTTTATTTAAAGTGGAAGAAGAATTCCCCCTCATCCTTATTCCTCTTCTCCTGCCCAACAAAAAAGGAAACAAGAAGGGAAAGAGACAGAAAATTTCTTAATATATAAAAAAGAAGAAAATTGAAAGGAGGAAAAGGGAAATTAGAGTCAGATGTTTCTTTTGCTGTTAGGAGAAGGATATGGAGTTACATCAGCGAGATCTTCCATGTGTCCTAGATGTTTTTTGGTTAAAATTTTTGTCAGACTTTGTTCTGCTGCTACATTCAGGTGGCCTAGGATTTGATAATAAATGACATGACAACTTAATAATCGAATTTTGTTTCTGCCTGTAAATCTGACTCATCTCCAGCAAATTGAAAGAATTAAGGCTTACCTGTTCACTGTTTCCCCAGAGTTACTTTTCTTGAATGAGCAGAACATTTCTTTCAGATACACTGCAGTTTGATGCTGCATCTCATATGTATCACTCTTCCTCCTCGATCTTGTTGCCAGATAATCCACAGATCGGGAGGTTTACAGTGTCATTTCATGAGATGTATCTTGAGTAGGGGAATATTTCTGTCAACCTTGATGCTAGTCCACCTGAGATGCAGCATCTAAATATCACGATCAAGGATAGTTTTCCTGCATGATTTATCGGTTCAATAAAAGACTAGGCAAACAAATCAGCTTGCTTACATCTTTCTGGTGTGGTTTACATAATCATGTCTAGCTCTTCACACAGATGCATGGCAAAATTTGAGCTCAGGCTTACGTGGATAATCTACGACTGTTTCTGCATGAAAGTGAATTGTTGGCATTATAAATTATTGTTTAAATTAATAATGGAGAATTGTGGTGCAAAATCTTTAGGCAAAGAAAGCCTTCTCTTTACAACTTCAATTTATTTGTTACGATCCTTGGTACCTAAATTTTGCGTAAGCTGATTTCAGGTCAACAACGATCGCAGTAGAGATTACACAATTCCAAATGCCCCCATGATGAGCTCTCAGCCTTCAATTTTGGGGCAGCAGCCAATTGCAATGGGTGGTCCTGCTGCTCACCAATATAATGGAGCCCACTATCCTCCACCTCCTGAAAGTACTGCAATGCCGCAGCCTTCAGTAGGCTGGAACACTTCTGCCCCGGCAGTACCTCCACCAATGCCCATGCAAATGCATAATCACCCTTACATGCCACCTGAAATGGGCCCTGGGATGATGCCATTGCACGGCCAGAACGGTCTGCCACATTCTGCAGCAATGCCTCCTTATCATCCACAGTAGCATTGCAATTAATTGCATCTTCTTGATATCATAGATTTGTGTGTTGTTTGGAGCAGGCTGAAGTGATTCGTCTGATAAGCAGAGTTCGAAGAGGTAAAGTGAAGCCTGGCTGATATGGGGAGATGTCAATTTAAAATATAAAATATTTTTTCCTTTTTACCTGTTATCTAGGATTTCAACGGCAAGATTCTGCTCTTCAACTTCTTGTGGATTTAAATGGGTTTTGAAAACTCTCGGTAGACTTGGGTGTAATGTATATTAACTTTTATAACTTTCTCGCCGTCAGGCGTACTAGTTTGCAGTTAATTTATTACTTTTCGCCTCTTCCCGGCTACGTTTAGTTGTAGTCCCCGCACGGCCGCATTTGTTACTTGGACCAGCTTCTGGGAGGGAATTCTCCTATTTATATTCCCAGATTCAGCTTTCCAAGTAGTAGTAAGCATGCATTTTGGTTCATAGTGCTTGACAAAGCGGTAGACCTTGGCTGGCAAGCTCAAATTTTCTTAGTCCCTCGGCATATCTGCTGTTTCTAATTTTATGCTCTGACTCGTTCTGGCTCATTGGTGAACCAATTGAGTATCATGACGGGGCACTTGAAGTTTTCTTTGTGTGCGTTTTGTGTACGTAGCTATGCTGAATGTTCGGTCGAGATGTAAGATTGATGCTAAGGAGGTGTTTGGTTAAAGTTCTTCAATCACAATCACTATAGGTATGATTAATTAGTTAATCACAATGGTTTTGCATAAAAACTCATAAAGTGTTTGGTAATTATATAAATTCAGGAGAAAGTTTCAAGAGTTTTGATTTTGCTTTTGCTCTTTTCCCCGCCTTTTTATTCTCTTTCCTCCTCCTCCCCTTTGACCATTAAACATTACAAGTACTATAACCTCCACAAGTGCAACTACCAGTGGCGGCCATAGATCGTCGGATATTTCCCAACGCCATCGATTCTGACTTCGATATACATATTTGATTTCTTGAAAAAAAATAAAAATCTTTAACACAATCATGAATTTCAGCAGCATCACTAACGCTCCAACTAAATTAAGACCAAACTCTTGAAATTTCGAACAAAAATGGTCCTCACCGTACAAAGTAAAATCCATAGCCAATTAGGCATCAAAATCAACCCAAATAATAAGATTCAATCATAAAAATTTGAAACCAAAACAACGGTCCATCAAGCTTGCGAAATTTGCCTCTGGTTGATAAAATTTTGTTTGTCATCCACCCGAAGGTGTTTAGAGAGAGAGAGAGGGGGGGGGGGGAATTTCACAAGTGGAAGAAAGGGGAGAAAAAAGATAGGAAGGTCAACAAGAGTGGCATAGAGAAAGGGGAGAAAATACTAAAATTTAAAAAAAAATGAGGGAGTAAACAAATAAAAATCGCGTGATGAGAGGAGGCGAGGGAGAGAGAGATTGGAGGAGAGGGAAGGAAATAGAGGAGAGGGGTAGAGAGATAAAGATTGGGGAAGAGTGGCGATGGGGTGAGAGAGATCGAGGTAGAGGGAAAGGGAGAAAATAAATTGGATCAGAGAGTAGAAAGAGGGGAGCTTTTTCTGAATTTTTTTTTGTTTTTCATATTTTATAAAGTAAGGTGAATGAGGTTGAAAGTAGACAAAAAAGTAGGTAATCAAAAAACCCACAGTGGAGGGTAATCAATCCGATTAATTCATTCCAATCGACATTAACCAAACAAAAATTCCGTCTATCATTGCCTTTGATACCCCATTAATGGACCTGAAACTCATTTACCAAACAACTCCTGAGATTTACAAAAATTATGCAATACCTCTTTCTGTGTAAGCAGAGATGTAAGATTGACTTTAACATTTAAAGAAATTACGTAACACTCTTTCATTGTGATAGTCGTGTTAACGAGTAGACAGCAGTTAAATCACTTGTGCCTTGAGGTGAATGAATCAGAGCTATAAGAACCCCGAGTTTTAACTTCAGAAGAAGACTCAAGAAAATGCCGCTGGTAAAATTTAGAGAAGTACCAAAGTATCAGGGGTTGAGACTAACAGTTGTATACATTACAACGGTTAATTGTTACAGTCTAAAAATCGAAGGATATGATGAGAATTGACACCAAAAAAAAAATCAAGGGCAACTTTCCTTTTTCAACTTTTTTTTTTTTAATTCTCTTGTTAAGCACAGGATTTGAACTTGAACTTCATAAAAGAAAACCCTAAGAACTCTCCTTTAATCACTAGGCGAAAGGACAAGTTAAATAGAACGCAATAAGCTTAATAAAAAAACAAAAGAAGAGTAGAATAGAACAAATGGGACGTACCCATCACCTAATTGATTGAGTTGGCTGGGACTATCATGTGGCGAGGTTCTTGTATTCACTAGGGTGGGGGGAAAAAAGGGATTTTGGAGGTAGCAGTGATGTGCGCTTGGAAATCAATGGTAGGATTAGCTTAAGTTAAAGAAACGACAAAGGAAACCAGAAAGAAAATGAAGAAGTAAAGAGAAAGGAGCACGAAGGCAGACCGCCAATTTCAGTCAGTCGAGTTAAAAGAGTAGGGGATAAGGTTTCTTCTCTGGCTGTCCATCTCAATTCTCAAGCGACTAGCGAGTAGTAGAAGATTTTCCTCACCGGATCCGCTCCCCAGCCTCCAGTCCCCACTCCACTTTGCCTGTTAAGCGTTGAACAAAGAAAATATTTCGTGTGGGTCGTCTGGCTCGCACTGCAAAACCCTCTCCTCCTCCTCCTCCACTCGCTTCCTATATACTTCCACTGGTGAAACCAAAATTCTATTTATTGCTTTGGGAATTCAATTAAGTGACCCCACCCTATTAGTTCTTCTTCTTCTTCTTCTTCTTCTTCTTCCTAAAACCCTAATTACCGTCGGTAATCACATTAATTATTCCGGCATTCAACTAATTTAAAAACCTACGAACAAGTGAAGGCCTAGGCATGACCACTACGCTTCAGGCTTCTATTCTCTACAAACCCCCTTCTCTCCCTATCCCCTCTAGCCGTAACGTATCTTCTTCGTCATCTTCCTATAAACGCCTCCACCATCTTAGTCCCTTACCTCCTCCTCCTTTTGATCATCATTTGTATCTACTTTCTAAACTATATTTCACTAATCATCTTCATCGTTATCCTGCTTCAACTTCTCGATTTTGCCGCCATTGTCCGTTGCTTGTCGCCTGTGCGTTTCATCCCGATGACCTTACTGACTTAACTTCTTCTTCTTCCGATAAGAATGATTTGTATTCAGGTTCTGAAAAACAACTACTTAATGTTAATACTAGTAGTAATGAATCCTTATTTAGTAGTCAACTTTCTTCTGGTGAAGCTACGGGGACTGAACCGGCACCGCCTCAGGCCACCGAGGGGCCACCTGATGATAATGCCAGCGGCGCCACGGGGGTGAGGAGTAAGTTGCCAATTGTGGTGTTTTTCATGGGACTTTTTGCAACGGCGAGGAAAGGGCTCGAGAAGCTTATGTTGCCAGCCTGGTTTAGTTGGTGGCCCTTCTGGCGCCAAGAGAAGCGCCTCGAGCGCTTGATTGCAGAGGCGGACTCAAATCCCAAGGATGCAGCCAAGCAGAGTGCTTTGTTAGCCGAGCTCAATAAGCACAGGTTTGGCCCCTGGCTTTTCTATATTGTTGTTACTTATTGGTTTCGGAGCTTGAATTAAGGGTGGACTTTTAAAAAAAAAAAAAAAATTTAACTGGAGTATTGTATTGCTTACATTAATAGGATGATATGTTGACTGCATATCCTTTTTTGTTATTTACTTTGGTTTTGATGTTTGGACAAAGAAACTGAGCGAAAGCAAATACCCTGCAGCTAGAATATTATTCCCTTTGATTTGGTTCTTAGGTTCTGGTGGTAATTTTCTGTTCTGGTATTTCAGCCCTGAGTCAGTTATTCGCCGTTTTGAGCAAAGAGATCATGCAGTTGATAGTAGGGGGGTTGCAGAGTACATCCGAGCTCTTGTGGCAACTAATGCCATTGCTGATTATCTTCCTGATGAGCAATCTGGAAAGCCTTCTAGTCTTCCTTCCTTGGTATTAGCTTGTAGATTGTCTATTCCATTTTTGCTTCAGTCACTCCATTCCTTTTCTCTGACTTAATGGCAACGTCAAAAGTGGAAGGAAGTGATAGGGACTGCTCGTTGAGCCCAATCTCATCTAAATCAAAGTCCATTTGTGTCTTGATGTGTCTCAGTTATGAGCTTTTGTTGCAATGCCTTGGATAGAAACCATCAAATTTTCAATTAATATTTCCACTGCTGCCATTGCTCCTATTCAATTAGCCGAAGATGTTCCATTGTTGTTCGTCTAACTAGTTCCATTTATCTGCCAGTTTTCTCTCATTTGGTTACCTTTGAATTTATGTAGTTGCAAGAGCTGAAACAACGTGCCTCAGGCAACATGGATGAACCTTTTCTTAGCCCTGGCATATCTGATAAGCAGCCACTACATGTTGTAATGGTAATGATTATAATGAGTGCAATTGCAGGAATTTCCTGTCACCAATTCTTCATTTAAGAGCAAAGTCTTGTGCATTTTGTGTTGTTAAAAGAACTCTTTAGCATAACTCTGGTCATTGGAGTAGGATTCTTATATTTTCCTCGTTCTCCTTCTAGTTGCTCCACATAGTTTTTGATCTACATTTCACTATCTGTTATATTGAATCTTGGTTGTAACTGCTTTCTGTTGTAGGTTGATCCTAAAGTCTCCAACAGATCATCACGTTTTGCACAAGAGCTTATCTCTACTATCTTGTTCACTATAGCTGTTGGTTTGGTGTGGTAAGGTTTTGTGTTTATTCCTCAAATTTGTTTTGATATATGCGCAATTATAATGTCTATGGAATCTTGAGTTGGTTTTAGGTTGATGGGTGCTGCTGCGCTTCAGAAATATATTGGGAGCTTAGGTGGGATAGGAACTTCAGGTGTTGGATCTAGTTCTTCCTATGCCCCGAAAGAATTGAATAAAGAAGTAATGCCTGAAAAGGTGGGTATTTGGACCTGTTATTGTCAAACTCTCTTCACTTGTTTCCTTCATCCAATTCATATGAAGTCAAAGTCTACTTTTCCATTTTTGGCAGAGTCCACTGCCTCACATTATTTTAAATTATTGGTATTTTATATAAGAGAACTGCTTGGTAATTTAACTGATCTGATTCAAAAATCTCTGGATTCATCCCCTCAAGAGGAATTGCCAAGCCATTTGACCCTTCACCCATTCCAATATAAAGGATTAGTCAATCAAATAATAGATAGTAAATGGGTCGGTTTGAAAATAAATGAATTGTTAGTCGTAGAATATTATTCTCGACAGACTTAAACCTAACTAAACTAAAAAAGGGTTTGGACATTTTTCTGCCCTTTCGTCAAAGTAAATTAACCTAAAGTTAAGTAAGAAAATTCGGGTTTGACCTGAATTTTCTCGCTTTTATTTATCATAAAGGAATATTTTCATTCCTTCTTTACTCTTGATAGTTACATATATATATATATATATATATATATATATATATATATATATATGAAAGTAGCAGAAGAGAGCTGGAAATTTCACCTGTTTAAAATTCCCCCTTCTTTCGATCTGATTTTTCATTTACACTTTCCACTTGAAAATGCTTCACAGCAAGGCATGCTTCAATATCTTAAAATGTGATGATTGCACAGCATGTTATGCCATGTGGATTCTTAACTTGACAATTGTCATATCTTTTTGGTTCTATTCTATAATAAATTACAAAATTTTTGCTCTTACGAATTCTACTGCTCATGGTGATTTGATAAAGTACTGCATTGCATCTGATAATTTGCAAAGGTAGTGCATGTGATCTGAATTGATATGGGATTTTAATTCAGTTTATAGCACGTATTGGACTACTAAACTGAAATTCAAATTTCCATATTTCTTTTAATTGCAGAATGTTAAAACTTTCAAGGATGTTAAAGGTTGTGATGATGCTAAACAAGAGCTTGAGGAGGTTGTTGAGTACCTCAAGAGCCCCTCAAAGTTTACTCGACTAGGAGGCAAATTGCCAAAGGTCTGTCCATTTGTATATTGTTGTCCATTATCAAAGCTGTCTGTCTAAGTTGTTATCCACTAGATTGCAATGGGTTTCAGGGAATTCTTTTAACTGGAGCACCTGGGACTGGAAAAACTTTACTGGCCAAGGTAAGCTGTTGCATTCCTGAAATTTTTGTTTATAATGGATTGTGTGTGCTTGAACATCTGGATGCGGCTATCGCTAGGTTTATCATTCAGCTTCCTGCTTTCCCCTGATATAGCTTCAGTCATACGTTGGTGCAGTTGCCTTTTTTGTGATGTTTCATTGGTCCATGGTATTTTACAATTTCAATTCATAGGATCTTATGTGTTTGGAATCTATTCTTGGCTAACGGAACTATTGTATGAAAAAGAAAAAAAAACAGAACTGCTTTATCTACACTTGAACAATTTGAAATTCTCGTATCAGTGTAAATCATGTTCCCGAAATAATGAAAATAAATATAAAAAAAGATAGGAACTCCTGAAGAAGTATATGGAATCAGTGTAGACTTCATGACCTTATGAAAATATTTACTAGACTTCATGACCTTAGATCACTGCCAAGTGTGTGTGTGTGTTTCATGACCTTAGATCAGTGCCAAGTGTGTGTGTGTGTGTGTGTGTTTTGCCAAAGTGTTATTGTGATCCATTTAGGGTAGCAACTGTTAGCTCATACAATTGGTATTTTCTTTTAGTGTTCATGTGCGGGTTATTTGCTCCCTGCCTTTTGTTCCTTTGCTCGTGCTTTATGAATTAGTGCATGCCTATTTATAGTTTTGAAAGTTTTGATATGCCAAATCTCTTGTTTATTTCCCTTTTAGAGTAAGAACTTTTTCCAAGGTTACCCATTTTATCAATTGAAATTTTTGATCTTGCTTTGTCTTTTTCACTTTTAGAGTAATTTCTTTTCTTTTTCCCTTTTTTTACCATTCTGAAACACAGTACATTTTTAAGCAGTTAAACTTATGTGGCTTAAGATTTGCTAATTTGAGGATTCTGAAACAAAGTACACTTTTCTGGAAAGTGCAAGGAATTCAAGATTATTTTTGTATAAAAACCACAATCTCAAACTACAAGTGTATGCTTAAAAATTTATCTGTGGTAAATGGCAAGAAATTGGAGTTGGAGTAACACATTTATTCAAGCTTAGTTGAGAGACATGCTTTTTCCTTACTTTGTTATTGGTGCTAAAATAATTTCTCATGTTCTCATTTTGGATACTTAATCAAAACTTCCATTTTTGAAATTTCTATCGTCCTTTTCTTGATATTTTGATTACCTTCTAAGAGTTTTGGTTTGTGTGTCTCAATTGAAGGCAATCGCTGGAGAAGCGGGGGTACCGTTCTTTTATAGAGCAGGCTCTGAATTTGAAGAGATGTAAGCCACTTGTTTGATTATTTTATTTTCTTTTTTACATGTCTTTGTGGCTTGGAGTAATTTCTTTTGTAAGTCATGATGATTTAGTGAGACCATTCAATAATGACCCTTGATATCTTGCTTGTTCATGTTGCCATATGCGTTTTGGATGTTTTGTATGAGTCCCAGAATTTAAGTTTTCATTTTGTTGCCATGTTCGATAGTATCTGTCTTAAAAATTAAAGATTAAGGAATGAGCATCGACTTTTGATGCTTTACTGGAAATGAAAATGAATATCATTCATTAAGTAATTCCATATCTGGTGGAATAGCCTCCTTTTAAGTCATTCCAACAATGGGAATATATTTTCAGTTAATGGAACTATGGAAGACAAGAATGCCGCCAATTGCTGGATTACTACATGCATCAGTTTCACAGGACTTTTAAATTCATGTATTCCAATATTTCCGGTGATTGGGTTTAATTAATTTCCATTTTATTGGGAAAAAGTTTCATTTTTCTTCTTTATCCTAGGTTTGTCGGAGTTGGTGCCCGACGTGTAAGATCCTTGTTCCAAGCAGCTAAGAAAAAGGTAAATTTTGTCTCTGCTTCTTTCTTTGATATATGAATGAAACTAATCATCATAAAAAGTGTTTCTTTCTCTAAATAAACCGTTTGAATGTTTTACTTTGAGATGCGCTAAATCCCTTTGACTGCATGAGAAACATGTGAAACATTTTTTTTTGAGATGTGCAATTTCCCAAAATTTAAACCTTAACTTCTTGGCTCACCAGGCTCCGTGCATTATTTTTATTGATGAAATTGATGCCGTTGGATCAACTCGAAAGCAATGGGAAGGTCACACGAAGAAAACACTTCATCAACTACTTGTTGAAATGGATGGTTTTGAACAGAATGAGGTACACTGATTTAGACATTAAGAAATTTAGCTCTTTCCAACCTTTGTGGAGTACAAATATGTTCCTTGTGCATTACAGGGAATAATAGTGATGGCTGCCACAAACTTGCCTGATATACTTGATCCAGCTTTAACAAGACCTGGTAGATTTGATCGTCATGTAAGTCTTTTGATAAACCTGGTCATGCAAGTCTTTTAATAAACCTACAAAGACGATGACATGAGATCTTGAGTATTTCTTGTTTCATCGTTGATTACTATCGAACTTGATATAGGGCATTGTCAGGTCAATTTTAAAGTTTAGTCAATATCTGTTTTGTTCTACATCTGCAAGATGGTACACCGAAAATTTTTTGCTGTCATTCTAAAAAGTTCTTTATCTTTATTTCATTAGCCCATCTTTTGTCATTTCAAGAATGACTTGTAATCTCTACTGACGTACCTGTTATTTGAAAAGATTTCACTGCATTAAAATTTCTTTTACTTCCTTGCTCTGACAGTGAAATCTTGATGTAAGTTCCAAAATTTTATTTCTTCAGGTATTTTATTTTATTGAGCATCTCTCTTGAACAATTTATTGGGCTGCAGTAAATTGGCATTCTGGTTTTACCCTCTTTACCTGTTGAGGGAACTGTTAGGCTCGTCTTTCTGAGTTCTCCAGCAATAACCACCTTGCAACGTTGTTAGATGTTTGTATTGAATTTAGTAATTTTATTTACCAAAAATAAAAATGAAAGTGAGATACAATTAAATCATTATCTTCAGGTCTCTTTAACTAACAATGAGATGAAATATTTCTAGATTGTTGTTCCAAGTCCAGATGTGCGGGGTCGCCAAGAGATATTGGAGCTTTACTTACAGGATAAACCATTAGCTGATGATGTTGATGTGAAAGCAATTGCTCGCGGTACACCAGGGTTCAATGGGGCAGGCATGTTTTTGTTCATGTTTTTCATTTTCTTTTTTCCTCACTAAGTTCTGCAAGGTGAACCATCTCTGCAACTTGAGTTAATTTGAAGTTCCGGGCCTGAATTACTTTTCCTTCCTAAAGTCAGTATCTCGCCAATGATGTCATTGTTACTTTCACCATATAGTGGTATTAGGGCCACATAAGAGACCAGTTGCTTGATCTGGGTCATTTTATCTGTCTAGACATGGTTGAGGTTCGTTGGCAACAAAACTAGTTATGCTTGATCACATCCCTGATCCTTTAATTTCTGTCAATTGCCTCCAAACCCAACTACTTTGCTAATAATCTGTCTAAAAAGGGTATAAAAATCAGTTACCTGGACATAGTTTGAATTTTACTTCTGTGAATTTGGTCTGGTTCACCCTTTCTTTTGAAGGGGTTGTGATCATGTGAGTCACTTGAGGAACTACATCTGATCTTATTTCTTAAAACATGACTATGGAGCAGATCTTGCAAACTTGGTTAACATTGCTGCTATCAAGGCTGCAGTTGAAGGTGCTGAGAAGTTAACATCAACGCAGTTGGAGTTTGCTAAAGACAGGATCATCATGGGTACGGAACGGAAAACTATGTATCTGTCTGAAGAGTCAAAAAAGGTGTGCCAAATCCCTATTACAAACAGTAGGTTCTAAGAATATAGACAGCTTTTCTGAAGTTTAGCTTTTCATTCTTTTAAGCTAGTTTGTACTTGAAATTCAAGATGCTTCTTGCTTCCTCCTGTATCTGTTCTGGATTAGGCTTCAGGACCAACATAGACAGCTTAAGTGTACTGCAGATTCTTTGTATTAATTTTTGCTGGATAAATTGGAGATGGTACAGAGAAAGTATTAATGGTCAAAGAATATGGTAAAGAAGGATTTGTTGAAAACAGGAGTATTTAAAAGACTTGTTTGATGCGTTGCGGTGGACTTATATTAAATAGCATCAGTTAAGGCCTGAATTTATCATTTTTGCTTTACCTTTATTTTAATGCTTGAATGATGTAGGTTATGTGGCATTATAATGTTACATTATTTTGAACTTATCTTTCCAGCTCACTGCATATCATGAGAGTGGCCATGCAATTGTTGCTTTTAATACTGAAGGTGCACATCCAATTCACAAAGCAACAATCATGCCTCGTGGATCTGCTTTGGGCATGGTTACACAGCTTCCATCAAATGATGAGACCTCAATCAGCAAGAAGCAGTTGTTAGCTCGACTTGATGTTTGTATGGGAGGAAGGGTTGCAGAAGAGCTTATCTTTGGTCAGGACCATGTTACTACTGGAGCTAGTAGTGACCTCCACACAGCTACAGAATTAGCTCAATATATGGTTGATGCTTGTTTCATGTTCCTATCTCTCTCCAAACTTAGTGGCTAATATTAGTTTTGTTCTTCTGTCTGCCTCATCTAAGAAAAAGCTCCATTGTTCTTCTGTATGAGATGTACTTCCTTTACTTTTCAGGTATCTACCTGTGGGATGAGTGATGCAATTGGACCAATCCACATCAAAGAGCGGCCGGGTTCAGAAATGCAATCACGGATTGATGCTGAAGTATGCTTTTGGATTTTGATGCTTTTAGGGTGTAGTGAAATGTTTTTCACTGGTAATCAATTTGTATTTTTGGTCATTTACAGGTGGTTAAGCTCTTGAGAGAAGCTTATGATCGTGTAAAAGCACTGCTAAAAAAGGTTGGTCTTAGATACATATGACTATATGACCTTTCTTCTTTGATTCTTGCAAACGTTGTAAAGTGCTTTTCATGCAAAATGCATTACACATTAGCAAATTTTCACTCTGAATCTCTGTAGTAGTCAAATTAGTAATTTTGTCACCATCATGGCAAAATGCCTAATTGGGAAGTAGTAAATATCCTTGAGCATTTAAACATGGGCTATTTCTTTTAAGATTAGAAAACAAAAACATGTGCATTTATCAAAAGTAGGATAAGGGAGTGGATGGTTACGCTCTAGGTTGCTATATGCTTTTTTCCAATGCCAACAAGGTACGGTTTTCACGTCTCTGTATCTGTGAAAGGGAGTTTTGGGGGAAGATGGCCAAAAGAGATGCTATATTTGTGTTTGGAAAACTTTTGATGTCCGAGTCTTAACAATTTCATTGACTAATGTAGAGGAAAAAGAGCTTATATTTTAATGTTGACAACAACGTTGCAGCAATGATTGATCCCATGTATTACATCTTGCTGGCCAGTCAAACTTCAACTGGTAGAATCCTTTTGTCAGGTTTCAGGATTGTAATTAAGAGAAAAGTTGTAGTCTTCCTGCACGGATGCGGTTATTGAGTCAAAGGTGAAGTTCTGATATTTGAAATGTGTTTGAACTGATCGAAAGAGTGAGAGCCAGGAAGAGAGACATTCTTTTGGCATAGTAAATCTGTCTGCAGATCTAAGAGTCAAGAGACGACTGAAAATAAGTAGTCAGTACCTTGAAACTGATTGGCCAAAACATTGTCACCCAAGGAATTGCATGTTACGTCACATATCGTTGCATGTGTATTTGTTTGTAGCATCAACTTTATCTGATTATTAACTGGACATTAATTGATCTTTCTCGATGTTCTTTTTGCCAGCATGAGAAAGCATTGCATGTCCTAGCCAATGCACTTCTTGAGTACGAGACCTTAACTTCTGAGCAAATTAAACGGCTTCTCCTTCCATATGGTGAAGGATTGTTAACAGATCAACAGCAGCAGCAACAAAACGAAGAAGAGGAGCTTGTTTTGGCTTAATTGGGCACTGCATCTCTTCTGGTTGTTTTGCAGCGGCAGGCAGACGTGTACAGCGTATAGAAACCCCACAGCAATATTCATATAAAACGTCTATAGTTGTTCCTGCCCTCTTTGTTGTTATAGCATATTTAAGGAACTTCTTCATGGCAAAATTGTAAATGAACGATTAGGTTGATAGAGTTTTGATATTCGTTTATAATACGCCCACCTTTAGGGTAGAAATTTTGACGCTTACAGTTTGACGAAATTGAAATTATTTACTAAGAATAGAATCTTTTTTTTTTTTTTGTCAAAATGTCATCATTTAATATATATGTGAGCAAGGTTACAATATTCCTAGTATATACATACCACTGGCACACGGCCAGGACATCTTTTTGGGCTTCAATTCTAAGCCACACAGGGAAGTCAAGCTCTTACCTTGTTTCATCAATTAGGTTAATGGCAAATTTTGTCAAACCATAACTAGTGCGATTGTATTCCCTTCCAATAAATATGAAGGAACATCGCCAAAAGGATCGACTAAGATGTACGTATCATCTATCAACACATCTAACAGAGATAGTCCAAAACATCTGTGATTAATTTTACTCACTAGACACTTACAATCTGAATGTATGAGTAGAGATGTCCACCCTTCTTCCAGAGCTTTGAGCATGGCTGATCTGATTGCTTCAGCTTCTAGTATGGCAGCATCCTTCATCATTCCAGTAGGGATTGCCCAAGTTTTCACAAGTTCTTCCAGAGCTTTGAGCATGGCTGATCTGATTGCTTCAGCTTCTAGTATGGCAGCATCCTTCATCATTCCAGTAGGGATTGCCCAAGTTTTCACAAGTTTTCCATTATGGTCCTTTGCTGCGATGCCCAATCCCCCTCTACTTCTCTTTTTGTCCATTGCTGCATCCGTGAACATAAGAATGGCATGTTGATTTTGAAGTTCTTTTGTGATGGTCATCGTTGGTGCTTCTGGATCATCCTTTTTGCTTTCCCCTTTCTCCAAGTCTCACATCTGTTTGTACTCCAGCCATTCTTCTAGAGCTCTACTTGAGATCAGGTTACCTTTTATACTTTCCTTGTTGAAGTTGCAGGCATTCCTTGCTTTCCACAATTGCCACAAGAAGTTTGTTGTGGCTTCTATATGACTGATGCCGTTAACTCCATTTCTAGCACCCTGTAACGCTTCCCACCACTTCCAGAAATTCCACGAGCTTTCTTGAATACCATCCCGTTTGATAGGGAATGTCTTCCAAGCCTCTTCTCTAGCTTTACAGTTGAAAAAAATGTGCTCTAATGTTTCAACCTCTTCTTACTAAGAATAGAATCTTACATGAGCTTATCTCTACTTTGTTCGCCTTTGAGTAAAGAGTTCAGTGGTCGGACATCTAGAGAATCGTGAAATATTTGACTTGACTTTCATGGTTTTGTTGATAAGTCTTTTTTTCACAATCACAAGGGATGATAAACAACTATTGCGGTTGATTAAATGGTTAACTGTTACAGCATTAATTAGTTATGTTGATTGTTGAGGGAGAAGATGACTAATTCTTTTAGTATTTGAGGGAGAAGATGACTAATTCTTTTAGTATTTGGGCCTTTTTTGTCATTTTGGTTCAATTACTTTTTCTTTCGTCTTTTTTTTCGGAAATTTTTTTTTTTTGGTTATTTTGATTCAATTACATTTTTTAGTCGAATGCTAATAAGATCGAGGACAATTCAAGAGAGTGCGGCCCTTTGTTGCCTGTTTTCTTCATCCAGCATAACCCCAAGGGTTTAGGGTTTATAAAGTGCATGATCTTTAAATTGATTCAAGTACAAAAAAAATTTAAAAGTCGAGTCTCAAGCTACTGATAAAGAATGGATATTATAAGACACGGGTACAGCAAGTCGACGATGTAGCTGTTCACATAGTGCCACAAATCACTAAATTGCATGCAAGTAGACGCATGTACAACATTACTCCGACACCCAGAATAGTTTCCTCCAAACTGCAATTGTAACGCGAAGTAAAAGTTCAGCAGAGAGAATATAGCTACATTAGTACCCTCCGCCACATACATCTATATTTACAACTCTTAAAAAGTATGACATACCAACAGAGTCAAAACCAGAAAGACAGACACATCAAGCATTGCTTTGCTCGTGCATTTGACATTCTTTTTGGGGTTTGAAACCTTTATAAAATCTGTGGTTCTTGGGCTACTACAAACAGAGAGTTCAATAAGACTTGAAATAAAAAAAAGTGTAACATAGTGAACAAAAGAGGAACGAGAAAGCAGCATAAGCCTCTGCAATATGGACAACCAGCTTCCACCAGTCAGCCTCCGAAGCCTCAGAAAATCATAACTCTTGATAGAAGCTTCATCCTTGGCGAATATAGCCTAAAATAGATCTTCCCAGTTTCCTCATTCCCGATCAATGGGTTCACTCCTGTCCTGCACAGCAAGCCTCTCTGAAACATCAGCAAGTGATTTAAGATTGCACTTGATCACTGCTTCAACGAAATAGCAAGTCTCATCATTGGTGTTTCCTTCAGGCACATCCACAACAAAAGACTCAATGACGAGGGTTCCTGGTCGTCCCTCAATGACTTCTGGATGGACTGAAATAATTGAGGAATAGTTCTGAAAGAGGGCAGGGAACATGAAATTATGTGTTAAGCCATGGATGTATTACTGAAGAAGGAAGGCAAGCAACTTGAAGTCTAACAGAATTTCAAGGAACTAATACAAGTTGCCAGAATACAAAAAGGAAAACGTTCACACTTAAGCATTAGAAGGCCAACCACCCCCCCCCCCTTTCTTCTTCCTTTAACAAACTCTGTAAATATAATACTATGTTCAATGAACTTCATGAAAGTAGGAAAACTGATACACAAATGAATCATCATTATGTTCAAGCCATTTCAAACTGTGCTAGAAAACTGTTATACAAATGCATCAACATAAGGCCCAAACTATTGCACACTCCACTAGAAAGCTGATACACAAGTACGTATCAATCACCATAACGCTCAAGAAAAAGTGACCACTCCATCAAGAGAGTATGTATCAATCACCATAATGGTAAAACATCTAGTCATTGTGAAGAGGTCATAAGAAAGAGAAATTCAAGAGCAGAGATGGGGAACTATACCTTGAGTCTATGATCACCTCCAATGAATCTCACACTGAGCACATGCTCTTCATCATCAAGAAGCTCTAACCTCTCAGTGCTGGTAGTGGCGGGAAGCCCTGACTTGACATCCACTTCCCTAAGGCTTCCAATCTCAAGATTTCCCCGTACAACACACCTGCTGACAAATGGTTTATATTTCTGGGGCTGATCAAACCTCCTAACCAGAGACCAAACCTTAAGAAACCAGCATATACCAAATGTTAGACCATAAAAGAGACTCTGGGAAGAAAAGAATTACCAGAAAAGATTAATATCTATTCATGTTTAGATAAAAATTAAATACACAGGGTAACAAATTTGAAAATTACACATATTGGCCTTCCAAATGAACTACGACTTTCATCTGCACTTCTTCAACAAATTTATAAGTGATTCTCAACAAATATGGCATATCATGGTAAAAATTCTCAATCTATTTTTGATATAAATTACAATATTGTCTTCGTATGAATTTCATGAAATGTAGTACAGTGTCAAGAATTTGTAATTGTCCCCGTAGAAAAAGCCAATGCATGCCGCTCATCACGTTTAATAAGTACACGAACTCTGAATCTCTCCCTTCATCTCCTATTTTACGGAATTTAATGAACACAAAAGAGGAAAGCAATAATTTCAGATTAGCAGCACTTGATCCAAATCCTTGGCTTCTATTTTAACTTTATCACAATATATTGAAAAAATAGAAAGGATAGAAGAATTTCCTAATCTTTCTTTCAATTCCAATTGGTCGCAGGTTCTAATCAAACCCGTTCTAGCAAACAGAGAGCACCGGGTAAAAGTAGGTCAACGGATGAAACACAAACATCAAGACTCAAGAACAAGAAAATCATCCAAAACTCACGAATCGCAAAGTAAAACGTGAAGAAATCTCGTCGAAAAGAACAAAAAACAAAGCCTCATCCGAATCTGCTCAATCTAGAAATCAAACTAATCAATCAGCCGATCCAACAAGAAGCAGTCACAGAGCAGACAAACAAACAAGAGTCCTATAACGGAAGACAGAAAGGACTTAAAAGGATAAGGAAAACATACGAGATGAACGGGAGCTTTGATGCGCTTGATGAGAATGGAACTGCATTGATTGTCAGCCGGATGATGACTGTGATGCTTCCTAATGTACTCTCTCTCGGCTCCGCTAAATCCGTTCTCGGCCGCGTTCATCTTGACATCCAACAATCAACGACCCGCCGGCGAAATTATTCCGTATCCGTAATGCACGAAGCCGAAAGACTGCTCCTAAAGAAGAAACGACTGAGGAGGAAAGTACGGTTGAATCTTGGACGCTGCAAAGGAGACGAGAACAGAGGAGACGAGTCAACTCAACTCAGACGAAGGCTTGCAAACTCAGCAGCAGCAGTAAGCAGCAAGGACTTGAATCTGTAATTGAATTCACCAATTCATCGCCAATTCCCAATAATACTTGCTACTAACTGCTTAAAATTATCATTATTATTCTATCACTTCAGGAATTAAAAATATATAAATTGCGGGCACTCAATAACATTCACGCAATCACGCTTTTATTTATCAAAATATATATATTTTTTATTCCATGTATGTACTCATCAATATCTATTCAACTAACGGGACCGAAATTTTTATTGGAGGATACATACTATTTTATTTATGATTATAATACCAGACTGCTACTACACATTCGTTAGTATTCTATATGAGAGAATGAATAATAATATACTTCTTACTCTGGTGTGGTCGAGTCTTATGCATAAATCGTCGCCGTCGTCTTTGCTAGTAGTAGCAGTATTTGCTGCCGCCGATGCTTCTCATCTCACTCAATCCACAATCATCCATTCCGTTTCCTTGTATGGGAGGGAGGGAGGGAGGGAGATAGAGAGACTGGCCGCGGCTTTTCTTGCCTTTCCCCGTTTTGCCCTTCAATACCTTCCTAATACACTTTATATCTGTTGAGGCGAGCCACTGTTTTTGTCGTCTTGCGCTGCCATTGAGATTAAATCTCATGGAGACCAAAATAACCCCGACCTCGCCCTGTATTTACGTCTTCGGTTCACGTGGCTTTCCTCTTTTTTTGGCTGGCTCGTGCTCGTGGTCATGGCTGGCTCATTCTGATTATTCACCGTTACGGTTACATCCAAACCCAGCCCCCCGGGGGCGGCGGGGGGACTGCAGCTCATTTTGTCGTTTTCCGCCGCCGAGAGCGTTAAGTTTGAGATTGCCACGCTCTACCGCTGTTAGTTGTATTTCATATTTATTCTCCCAATCCCTATCCCCGCTCCACCAATACGGAATTACTTGTGCTCTGTTTTATTTATTTATTTTTTCCTTGTTCCTAAAGGAAGGCTATTGCATGCTCCTTTTAAGCAGGTACCACATTGTTAGCGCCGTTGACACGTTATTGTATCAATACTATTTTTTTATTATTATTAGTAAGTGCGCCATTAAATGTATTAATAATTACTGATTTTTCTTTTCTTTTTTTTTAGGAAAAACCAGATGTCCATTCTTTCATCGAATCGTTTATGGGAAGGAAAATTATCACCGTATCATGGCACAACCAACTCCAAAGGCATATATATTAAGCAAGTAAATGGGATGAAAGATTTTCAATCCCACAAACACGAGGCACTTTACAAAAACTGAAACTCCTTAATCACTTCCTCAACCTCATGCACCAGACGACTTATATAGGTGATAAGTCCTTCCTATGGCTTGTTAATTTTCTAGCTGTGTTACGGATTTGTTTGATAAAACTGAAATCTGTCTGAAATTTGAAATCTGAACCCGCTAACATATTGAATTATTCAGCACTAAGACACTATTTGGTATAACTTACTCCATCACTTAAATTTAATGAATTCAAATTTTAACATGTTGAAATGCATTTGATAACAAAAGATAGAACATTTGAATTAAATAAATAAAACTAAGTTTTTTAGGCGAGTTGAAACTCGCTTCAATTTATCACTCTCAAGTAAATATATAACGTGTTCAGCATGCATTCAACACATGCAATTTGCCTGCCGCGCCCAAGAAATATAGAAAAGTAGTACTACCTTTTTTTGGGCGGCTCTTCTCACGTTCCTTGGCGTACATGAAATGTATGTTTAACAGATGAAATGTATTGCATGGTTGGACAAGAGTCGATTTTTTTTTGCAATAAAAGTAACTAACTCATCGTTTATTTATTTATTTATTTATTTTGGGCGAGAAAAAGGGAATATGTTAATTAGTTGGTAATATAGTTGTTAGCAACCATGTGAGGAAACCCGACTCCTCTAATATCATCACTACGTACAATTAATTTCCTAACCCAAAAAAAAAAAAAGAAAAAGATGCATAACAAAAAAAATCCTCTTCTTGTAATTACTTGACTCGTTGTTTACGGTAAAGAAAGGTTTTTTAAAGCAGAATTGACCGCGAATTCAACTTGGGTTAGAATTGGAATGGTAGGTCCTTTGTCATCCGTTATTTCCACTCTTTGTTCGGATGAGACTGGCACTTGAGTACCATTTGTTTGATTGTCAACAAGCGGACACGGACTTGCTCCATTGACTAGACTAGATTCTGCGGCAGAACAAACGGATGATAACCCTTTCTAACAGGTAATCCATTCATTGGACATACATGAAATGCGTTTGTTTGAAAGTCTTTTACAATTGTACCTTAGGTTCTGTTCTAGAAGAGAAAATGAGGATTGAATCGATAATCAATCCACAAGTGGACTTGGTAAATCACCAAATTAATCATACTCGCTTTATTTATTATTATTATTTTTTTTTTTAAAAAAAAAAGCAAAGAAAAAATTAGTTAAATTACTTACTTCAAGAATTAATGGGAATCATAGTCGCTGGTAGTTATGTGTCAGCTGCCTTAGCTTGAGCTGCGATTGCTGAAGACACGAGGATCCTGAGTGGGGTGCTTGGGTGGGAAAGGCAAAAGAGTCAAAACGTGTCCAACCCAAGAAAGAGTTCCAAGTTGGGCCAGGGGCCAATGGCCTTGCTTAGCCGCCCTTGCTTTTTTTAGCATCCGAGTATAGAAGGGTAGTTCTAATTTTTGATACATCCCAAGCGGTGGTTGGGAGGAGCATCCACGATGTACAACTACGACTTGTTATTATTAGTTACTAGTATAGTAGGCTACAAAAGAGAATGAAGTGAGCTAAAATTATTTGATTGATGTTGTCCCCATGACATGACAATAAAGAAAAAAAATATATATATATATACCCTTTTCTGAGTCCCCAAAAAAAAAAAAAAAAGGGAAGAATACGCTATTGCGTTTGGATTAACTGTTTTTGAAATTTTTTGAAAAATTTTACTGTAACAGAGTTTTTATAATATATTTTGAAATATTTTTAGAAAATATTTTGGAGTATTCAAGAGTAGAAGAGTTTTTAGAATATATTTTGAGATATTTTTTAAAAATTTTAATAATAGTATTTGAAAAACTAGTTTTTGAAAAAATCAGCGATCCAAACAATTTTGAACTTTTGTAATTTGGGTATCATCACTCTTTGTTTTCTGAAACGGACAGGTTTTGAAAGAACTACCAATTGACAATGACAATCGATCGGTTATCACGCGTGCCGTTGCAAATCATACAAAGAAAAATATTTGGTGGGTGAAGTGATTAATCAAAGGCAAGTGACGACAGGTAAGAGACAGTAGTAGTGAAATCATACACATACGTTATTCTACATAGAAGATGGAACTACCACCCTTTTTCTTCTTCTTCTTTTTTTTTTATAAAAAAAAGCGTGTAGCCTGTAGCCTGTAGATGGAGAAGACAAGTGAGAATACGTGACATTGATGCTGGGCTTCATCCAACCCAATCATTGGAGGGTACACATCCTCACCGTACCACCCGCCATACGTAGGTTTTTCTAGAGGGGGTTGAGGGTTGATTATGATTCGCCCACGTTTCCTTCTCTTGCCCAAGCTAATAATAAAACGATTGATGCCTATTTGGCGTAGATTTATACCCAGAGCTTCAAGCTCCGTTTGTCCAAATCTAGTGAACAGAACAAGAACATGGGCCGCCAGTGAAAATCTGATCATTGCTGAATTAATACCCACTTCAAAAATGTTAAAGATGCTCTTATAGCGCAAGGCGATAAACTGGACAAAATCTCCACAGATTCGTCATCAGCAGGACTTCCAAAACCAGCCCAGACTTCTTGACCCAAATAGAAAATTGTACAAGGAAGAAACCTGCATCCATGGGCATCGCAAATCTTTGCTGCCAAGAGTTGTTCTATACTTGAATACAGCCAACTTCAAATATATATATATATATTACAAAGAGCATGGAAATGGATAGTTTAGCATCAGGAGTTCAGGATGGTTGATAAATTTAATTAAAATTCAGCTCAGACATAATACTAAGGACAGGGGGTGTTGTTTCTTCTTTATTCTTGTTGTCATGGGTTCATCCATCAAAGTCTTGGGTTGAAAAACTTCAGGCTGCTGCTGATATCTGCACTAGACCAAAAACCGCAGTGCAGACCTTCCGATTGCTGTACACGAAATAATAACCTAGTGTCTATTGGGACTTGCCTAAAACTTCAAGTCCCATGATATGCTGCTGTCACCATATGAAGATGTATCTCTCATCTATGTACACCAGCCACATCCCCGAAAACACTTCTGAAGAGAAAATTAATCAGAAGCTGACACCCACCTCGCCAGACGTATCAAGAAAGATAACACTTCTGAAGGATCTTGCAAGGAGCATAAAGCCAGAGTGTCTCTTGGGGCCGAAGAGACGATAATAGGATATCCCAGTCCCCTGCGTCGAAGTACCTGGACAATCCAATCAAGAATTAAACTTTCGTGTTTCGTGTGCCTTAACAGCCATCAAACAGTCTAATCTCGACAATTTACCAGTACATATTAAGCAGTAAAAATCACGGTTCTTCAAAAAATACTACTGATTACCTTGAAAGCGTCTTCATCAGTTTTGTCATCTCCAATATAAATTGGGAGAACACTGCTGGAACTTGCAAAGCCAAGGGTATCAAGCAAGTAAACCAGTGCATTGCCTTTGTTCCACTGTATCGATGGCCTGATTTCTAAAACCTTTTTGCCTCTCGTCAGATGAAAGCGTGGGTACCCTGCAAGTACCGACAGAACCTTCTTTTCTAATGGACCATAATCCTGCGGAAAACCCCAAAAAAAAAAAAATTTTTTTTTTTGAGCATTAAGTACGTATAATTAATGGGTATTTATTACAAAGTCCGAATTTGTCATCATTTTTGGGCTGATTATTCAAGTGACAAGAACGATGCTGTAAAACTTACAACGTGGGCAACATGTCGGTAGTGAACAGAAATGCAGAACCCATTATCCTCGATTAAGACACCTTCGATGTCACTGGTTCCCTTCTTCATCTTATCTAATATCTGGTGAAGCACAAGAAATTTGCTTGATTGAATCCGAACAAGTAACAAAATATAGCAGTTGTATCACCATCACAGGAAATTCAAAGCAAAATTCGCCACAAAACATCAAAGGTCGGCCCTTCATATTTACTACTGTAGTTGTCAACGTCAAGATTTAAGCTTAGAACGAATAACGGGGAAAAAAAAACCTATATTGTGTTTTTGAGTCAGCTCACCTCCCGAATTGCAGGCAGAAACTCCTTGGCAGGTTGGAAGATGGATAGTTCATCACCCTGCAAATTTTTATCCAGCGGTATTAGCTAGTTTGTCAATATATATATATATATATATACATACAAGTATTTTCATTATACGGTCAACCCCTGTTTTACATACTTTCTTATCAAGGGCGTTTGTGTGATACTTGCCCTCATAGGACTTCAATTTCGTAGGAGGCCCCATGATGTCCATCCCATGGCTCCCAGCGTAGTATACCTCATCTAGCTTAACAAATTGATATACCTGAAAAGCGAAAAAACAAATTAAACACAAGAAACAAAATAACATACTGTAATTAAATATTTGGATCTAAATGTAGGAAAGAAGAAGCAAATTATGTTTTGCTTCCTTTCGGATAAGAAGTAGGTAAATGAATAAAAAATATTTTTTTTTTTTAATGAACGTAAATATTGCTGCATTATTACATGCAGTTTATTACCTTGTTGCGGCTCCTACCACTTATTATAGCGGTCGGAAAGTGCTTGGCAACTCCCCCTACAGCCGAACGCATCTGCATATCACAACATTTCAAAACTGTATAAGCGAAAAGAGTCATGGGCGGTTGCGCTGATGATATCGATATCGATAGGCGGTTAGTGGTGGACTGATGGCTATAACTTCTTATCAAATGCTGTCTGAATAATTCCAAATGTTTACCGCATCAGACATAAATGCACGGTCGGGCTCATCCACAATCGGCGTTAGAGTCCCGTCGTAATCTAAAAAAATGACAATTTGCTTTCCCACTGCTGCTTTCATGATCCCTTGGAATGCTCTCAATGCAGAAGGGTGCTCTTTCTACGTTCAAATTAAAACATAATAAATAATATACCCAGATCCCAAGAAAAAAATAAATAAATAAAGGAAGTTAAGGAATTGAATTCCAAAGGAAAACATCATCTTGGATTCTTCTTTGCTATCTGAGGAGATGAGCACAATGCTTTATTTACTCACCAACCAATAACTGTACTTGGAATCAGCTGCATTGAGTTCGTCGGGGTTACCATCCTCAATGTATTCGTGGGGTTCAATCTTATCGGTTCTTGCTCTTGAGAAGTAACCTACACCATACCTCGCCGTCGTGCCAAACAATCTGCTGAATCCCATATAGAGCCTGTCAAAATTATCCCTCATCTTCTACTACCTGTAGCAAGAGTTTAACATGCACAACTTCATCAAATTTTTGACGAGCGCATTTGCAAAGGAGAGAGAAGAGTTCTTAAAATTTGCCTGCGCTGCGTGCCACCAAGAGTTGGGTTAAAGGCTTTCTAGGCCATTTACTCATCTGAACCAGGGAACATTTTTTGACCATAGCGTTCGTTCGGGCTAGTTGTCAGGCATTGTACTATTCATTCGTTGGGCCTTACAATGGTAAACGTCCATACGGGTCTTCTACATGACCCAGGTATTGTATTTCTACTTAGGGGGAAAAGAATATTCTACAGTATATAACTGCCATCTCAACAACAACAACAATTCCATCACGGCTAAGAAACAGGAAAGAAACCGACCAAACCTTTAACAGAAAACAGATTTTTTTTCCCACGTTCGGAGAAACCCAACTTAAAGAAACCATCAATGGACTAGACCCAAAAGAAAAATTAATAACATGGATTGTATTGGGCTTCAGCCTTAAATGGATAATATCTTACGAATGGAAAACACACAGGATATCCAGTAAATTAGACGAAGAACTTCTTCATGAAAAATTCCGAATGTACTCCTGTATATATATATATATGTATGTATATACTAGTAAGAATTCAACTTAAGATAGCAAAAGTAAAGATTGGAGCATAAGAGGAAAAGAAAGTTGTGGTGAGCATACCAGTTAATGGAGAGACTTTTTAAGTTGGGGCAAACGTAACCGACAATAAAACTGGAGGATGAAAGAGACGGAATAAGAAGAAGGCTGAGGCAGGCGCTAAATACGCTCGTGCGCCTCGGATATCTTATATAATACTTCGGGGCTACCAATCCTAACCAAGTTCGAACACCTACCTACACTAAATTGGTTTCTTCAAAATTAGATTTAAAAAAAAAGAAAGAAAGGAAAAGAAGAGGAAAAAGCCCCAACTAATATATTGAAACGGACCCCACTATTTAAAAAAAAGAATTCAAAAAGGAGTTCCACTTTAATCATACTTCCTAAATAAGGAACGAACGATTTTTCCAACCAGCTGCTAAATTGGACACGGTAGTCCTCCACTTCAATATCTAATTCACTGGAGCGATTTAGATGCAATGCACCACCCCACTTCTACGTACTGTGAATAAAGCAAGCAATATGTTGGGGGGTGGGTGCACCAATTTCGGGAGGTTCATCATTAAACCGACCACAATTCTCACCTCAACATATGATGTCATATATGTGGAGTAACTCAAAATCGAACAATAATGAGAAATTCGTTAGAAGACGCACCTGGATTCTCCGGAGCAAGCACTTGCCAAATGAACCTACTAAATACTCAACCCTGGTGAGGAGTTAAAACCCAAAAAGTAGTCGTTAACTTTTTGCCAAACGAGTTGAGTGGACGATAAGCTTCCGAGTACTCACACCTCACAAACAGTAGTGCTAATAACGAGTCCCTGCATCTATGAGACTATATATATATATATGAAAAATAGTGTATAATAAGCTTCAATAAAAAGAACTTCTTTGACGTGTGAGTCGAACGAAAATCCAAATAGAGTAGTAGAAGAAAGACGCAGCAAGGTTACAAGTGGTTCCAGGTGATTAGCTGTGTGACCATTGTACGGGACCCCTATTATTATTATTATAGTTTCAGAAGTCATTTTACGACAAAAGTTTAACTCGAGGAGACCAAGAAGAAGGGAGAGGTGGAACCACAGCAGGACGATGCGGAAATTAGATTTGATGACTCGACCTGATATGGAAAAAGTAGAAAACTTTGCTTTAGTCAAGTAAGGTCTTAATCAAATGGCTGAGGTTACACCGACATGAGCTACAGGTTTAATCGCCAGACCCCATCGAATACCCAAAAAAAGGACTCATACGATGCGATAAATGCCGCTGGCTCCACTTAACTACCGTCTTGACCCTGATTCCATTTAACTGAATGCCAAACCGTTGGGAGATCTAAACATATGTCTCTACCGCGCAGAATGAAAATGACAGGCATAATTTCTTGCGCGTTTTCAGCATCTTTCGCAAGATTATTACATGTTTCTAAGTTGCTTCTCTTACCGGTACGGCGATAATAAGTCCGTGCAACAGTGCGGTTTTAAGATAAAATTTATATGGGTCTTTTTGACCCGTATCTATTGGACAATCGTCAAGATGTAATATTTTAGCACGTTAGACTTTTAAAAATATAAAATTAATTACAAAAAGTATAAAAATATAAAAGAGAGTAATAGTAATTGTTAGTATTGGCATATATACAGTAGGTCGGGTGGAATTTAAATTTGTTAACGAGTACTCATAGGTGTAACCCTCAATAGGTGGATTAAATGGAGATGTGGTGCAAGATTCTTAATAGGCAAAGTTAAATGGAAGAAGGGTTCATACATATATATATATATATGATAGGGATGAACAAAAGGTAAGTGTCCGCATTCAAATTGATTATGAAAATTACGTTTACTTAAAAAGAAAGAAAAGACTGCATTGGTAAAATTAACAAGAAGATTCTTAAGAACAAATAACGGAAGCATGTTAATAATGCATCCGAAGCTGAGCATGGAAAGTCGGTAAAGGAAATTATATTGTAGTAGAAGCTGCCAGGGGGGACTTAGTATGGATCGTACAATCAGATTTTTCTCATCAAAAGACAAAACCCCAAAAATTTTTTACTTGTAAAGCTGATCAAGTGAACACAACACTGTTTAACAAGTGCATGAATCTTTAGTAAAACCATTCGTAGAATAAACCAAAGTTCATCATGGAAACCAGAAGTCTTTTTTCTCTTTCTTTTTCTTTTTTGTCAGAGCCGAAATGATAAGATCAGCATATACGTCAATGCTTACGGCACACCATTCTACCACCACCTGTCATTTAGTGTCATAAAACTAGCATGCAACATGCATGATGATCCTTTTTTTTTTTTAATTCCGAACATACTTGCGACTCGAGCCCTTTTTTTTTTTTTTGATAATTCGAAACATGTCCCAACTTGAGCGCTTAGGACTCGAGTCGGCACATCAAACCAGAGGAGTACGTTATGGCCCTACACAACAACCCCAAACGAGTTACGAAAGTTCAAATCCAGAGTAATATTCAAATTCAAAATCATAAGAGTCCTTAAGAACTCGTTTATTACTGGACCATCTCCGTAAGGGCAACATGCATGATGATACGCCCCTCAAACTCCCCCCCCCACCTCCGCCTCCCCCGACAAATTCTTGATTCCCATGCTTTCATTAATGGCTCCGGTTAGCACCGAGACGGCTAGACGAAAACAAAATGGAACAAATTATAAAGCCTCGCTCGCGTCTGCATTTTATCCTCTATATATATATATATATATATATATATATATATATATGCATATAAGATAAACATACAAGTGACAAAAGTAAAGGGTAATTCCGGACCCGCAACTTACCCAACAATCGCTTGCTCTCACAAGGCCAGAGCCCTGTCATCGTGGACGTCTTTAAGAAGGAAAAATGACGGATAGACAGCATCAATTCTTTTGTGATGAAAAACAATTAGGGAAAAACTTCACGTTGATCTTAATTTCAGTAGGGAAATCTATCTAACGAAAATTGTTGTAAAAAATAAATATTCTTAGCATAACTCTCATACTTCGCCACTACGCCAAGAGGGAAAAAATAAAAAGAAATAATTTAGCACTACACCGTGGTCGGCAGAGTCATTACCACCACTACCAACAAGTCACAATCTGAAGCCAACAAGAAGCCCAAGGGTCAAACCAGTACAGCGTAGTTTTACTTTTAACCCTTTCTATCACATCGAAGGAAACTACTGCAGCCATCAGCATGCAGCAGATTCACGTATAGTGTAGACACGTGCTTCTATAACGCCCACAGATTCTTTTGGTTTTCGCGGGCCGGGTTGGGAGGAGGGGGTCTGGGTATGGTATCTAACCGAAGACGCAGAGATTGTAGCTAACTAGCTACTATTATATAGCCCACAGATTGTAGTTACTATATATATATATTTTTTTTCAATACAGGGGTGTCCGGGTCAATTTTTACGGGGCCTGACTAATCCCTGCGGCCCAGAAGAGGAGGCCCCATCCCACACCCAGCACGTTAACAACGGGACTTGAACCCTGGACAAGTCAGGAAGGTCGTCATACCCTAAGGGGGGGGAGGGAACCGTTCGAGCTATCCCGTGGGGGCAGAAGACCAGCCACGTAAGGTGGCAAGTTTGTGGGAGGCAGGGGTTGAACCCCTGACCTCCAGCATCACCAAAGAGAGTGATGACCACTGGACCAAATAGCCAGTGGCTTGTAGTTACCATATAGTTTTCGATAAAAGTAAGGGATAATTTCAGATACCTCCCCTGAAGTTTCTGACAGTCTCACTCCCCTTTCTTGTGGTTTTAAAAATACCACAAACTTCCCCTAAAACTAAATATGCAGTCTCAAAGTAGACCCAATTCAAAAATACAAACAATAAAAAATGGGGAGTTGGAGAGAGAAACAACTATATACCACAAATGCCCTGATTATCTTGCATTAGTGATTTACTAATACTAATTTACCTATAAACACCTTACACGGGGTGATTTATAAGGTACAATCAGTTTACAAACATGTACATTATGTTAGATGTTAGTTACTTATCTGTTTCTATATTGGTTAAAGAATTCTAATTTATCTTTAATTACATTAATTGTGTTTATAACTAATTTCACCAAATTTGTCCTAATAATCACGAAATGTTAGCTAACTTGTGAGGGTATTTAAGTCTTTTTGGCCATGATGATGTAAGAAATGGGACCTAAAATTCTGACAGGGAAGGTTTGTGATTTTTTGAAACTACATGAGAGGAGAGTGAGACTGTAAAAAACTTGAGGAGAGTTATCGGAAATTATCCCTAAAAGTAATGAGGAAGCGAAGACTTAAAAATTATACTATAGCGCATTGGCTTGACGTGGCAAATTTCCAAGTAGCAAGTGTGTCTGTAAAGTAAGTGTGAACGGAGAGAAAAAAAATGGTCTTGGGGGTCTTTGGATGGGAAGTGGGTTTAAACCTCCGACAAAAAAGTGCAACATGACAAAGATTACGTGTCAGCAGGTGGACCGTTTCATCATTCTATTAGTTATTCCATGCACGACATATTGGGGTGTGCTTTGTACAGGTCAGAATTAGATTAAGAAAACGACTTTTTAACTCCCTGTCTCGCAGAAAGAAGGTCACAACAGAACGGGACGACACAACCTCAGACGAGGAGAGGCCTCTTGTTGGTCTGCCCAGAACTCAATATGCCAAACACATCGTACGCGGATAGGTGGATTTCATATGATTATATTCAAATGAGGCAATAATTATGCCACAAGATGAGATGGAGAACTTCAACGAGATTCGAAGTCGTATTATATTTTGAACCGTTAAGCATCCGGTTTGTGTAACTAGTATCCTGATGGAGTAGGGCACCCGTTACCCGCGGGCGGTTTGATTGACTTGTCTGCAAGTGCAAGAAAAGACATGGTTTGGTCTTCTACGTACATGGAAAGCTAAATGAGAACGACAAAGTGGTTAATCGAACATAAAGGGTGCCTTTGAGAGTTGAGGATTGGAACGGAAAAGAAAGGGAAAGAAGAGAAAGTTCGATTTTTCTTTATTTGTAAGTTTTAAGTAAAAGAGAAAAGAAAGGAAATGAGAGAATGAATAGTGAGCAAAATTTTTCCTCTTAAATTGGAAAGAAATGAAGAGAAAGTTAGAGGAAACTTGTAAAAAAATTTTAAAATATCTCTTTTATCCTTAAAAATACCTTGAACAAATATTTAATAACTTTCATATCCAAAATCATTTCACTAATTATTAAAACTCTCAAACAACATAACAATCCTTTCTCTTCTCTTCTCTCGTAGCCTTAAGTTTTCCATTCTTCTCTTTTCTATCATAAACTCCCAAACTTAGCCAAAGTGATGGACTAGACTAGATCCGCCAGCGAAAGTAGATTGAAGTGGTTTCTGGCCTACCAATTTATGGTCTTAGGCATCGCAAACTCTTTCTTTTTTTCTTTTTTTTTTTTGCGCCCATTGTTTCAAAAACCGTCTTATACGTGGAATCATGTATGAAAACTTAGCATGACCAAATCAAAAGATAATATGCTTTCCACTTCCTTTTTCCTGAGATGGTTACCAAATCTCAGGGAAAAAAATTAAACTTTTCCGTAAACAGGAGATGAACGAAAACACGAGTGACAAGAAAAGATTCCTGTTTCATGTGGAAACTCGTAGGAAGTTACAAGGAAAGCGTACTTACTTTGAATGGACCAAACTGCCAAACAAAAATTTGAAGAAAGGAAAGCAGAATCATGGAGAGGAAATCAACAAGAACATTTGCAAAGAAAGAAAATGGTCGTGATCCTGGTAAATTAGGACAGGGACATATTTTAAAAAGTTGAAAATGGTGATTGAAATGATAGACAAATTAAAAACAACCAATCAATTCAAACAATTATTACACTACTAGGGAGTAGTGGGCAAATTTGCGAACAACGGAAAATGGTGATTGGAATGATGGACAAAATGGGCTACCAAACCAATTTTGTGTGCATCACGGGCACGCAAGCATCATGTAGAAGGTCTGCATGAGCATTTTATGAGGAAAGCGACACCTAAAGGCTAAACACGGGCAAGAATGACCACTATTTAAACGGACTATCATGATGAGCCTAGGAGCCTAGGACAATAAAGACATTCGATTCAATCATGGACTACTGGGAAGTGGAAAGATGACAAATCTGTGTTTTAGAACAGGTTCACTTGAGCATTCTCTGTGATGGAAGGGGTGGAGCCCGTAAAGGCCGGGTGAGACATCTGTTTAAGCTACCGTAAGCTAGTAGGGGAGTGGAAAGACGAAAAAGTTACTAATGTTTGGAGAAGTTCTTTGCATGTATAAGTTACTAATCAATTGGACGTCCTTAAACAGGACCCAGTCTTGAAGACACTGTGTGTGTATGTGCTTGTTACGGTATTACAGGTTAAATGTCGATTCAGACATTTCAGAGTCGGCGGCGGGGACTAAATCTTTCAAATCCCAATACCCGAAGCGCGCCAGCCGCCGCCGACTGCGAGAAAGAGCGGATCCTACAGGCTCTAATCCTCCTAGGACCACTACACAGGTACCATCTCAACCGGTGGTTGGCACAGCTGCCTCCCGGTCTCAGATACGCTTGTGGGCCTGGAAGAACTTAGAGGAGAGGGTTTTCAGGCCCAGTCAACAACACGGGGCCTATGCAAACCCACGTGTGCGGTGCATGTACAATACGGATCAACCTTTTACAGAAAAGAAGCCAGTACTGGAACCTCTCGCAATCGAAAACGTGTTCGAGTCGAGCTTGGTGAATATCGAATTCCAATCGAGTTCGACTTGAACTCGAATTCAAAAATATCAAACTCATTAGTTCGCAAGCTCGATTATATATATATATATTTATTTATTTTAATAATAAAATATATATATCCCTAATATTTATTATTTATTTAAAAATTATTATTTTTATTTATTTAAAAAAACTAATTATTTTTTTATTTTTTTAAACTCGAGCTCGAACTTGACATTTTGAGCTCGTTGAACTCGAACTCGAGTTCGAGTTTCGTAAAATTAACTTAAGGTTTTACTCGATTAAATTAAAGTTCGATTCGACTCGACTCGTTTGCACCCCTATTCGAACCAAAAGAAAGAGTAGTGCATATGTGGGGCTGGTGCTAGTCGGACTGAAAGAGCCGTGATGTCCAACACTGCTCATTTACGATGATCCACCTAAATCCGTTCACTAATTAGCGAATTTGAGTATGTAATAAATTTTGAATGGATTTATTTAATTAAATTCATTTAATAAATATTTGGTGGATTGACTTGAGTCATCCATTTATATTTATTTAAATGCGATTGTACATTTTCTTCAAAAAAAAAAAGTGATTATACATTTAAACTTAATTTTTAATGAATATTAAACAGATAATTTGAATTCCCTACTAATCTAATAACAATAAAATATCATTATTTCTTATCCAAAAATAAATAAAATTTCAAGTGAGTCATAAATGAATAATTGAGTGCATTCATACTCATTTATTAAATGCCTATAAATGAGTTGAATCATTTTAATCCATTCATTAAATAAATATAAATAAATTGATCTAATTATATTCCTTACGTGATTGCACCCAATTATGACCGTCCAAACTTTTTTTTTATATATATAGGGACCGTCCAAACTCAGCCACTCGACACCTCTACCACGCGTCTCTCTTTGTCAATACTTAAACTAGTAGATTCCATGCGGCCCTTTTTTTATTGGTTCGTTCCTGCTACCGTTAGTATTAGTTCCTAACCTCGCCAAAATAATAATAATAATAAAGTTTGAGATTCTCTGCCTGTGGTTGCACATAACCGTTCATGATTGGAGATGAATAAATTTAAATTTAGATGGTTAAATTGCGCCGGGCACACCAAACCCAAACAACTCTTAAAGACATAAAAGAATAAAATCCAGTTGAGCTTAACAAGACGACGGTATCGGAAACTAAAAGAAGATTTAAGAGCCAAACCTATTGATAGTTTAATTTTTATTTTTGTGCAGGATGACTTTATTAGAAAAACAATGTTGAACGATATTGGGAAAAAGAAAGTGGAATATCATATTCCAGCATTGCTAAAAACCGGTGAAAGAGGAAAAGAAGAAGGGAGAAGAGAAGGAAACAAGCACAAGAGCGGGGAAAGGGTATTTACAGATAGTGGAAAGGGTTCAGGGGTTGGAACTTGGGAAGATTTATTGTCTTAACTGTCAATTTTTCGAATTTATTTGGTCAAGATTCTCATCATCCTTTATTAACATCGAAATCAATGTGACAAAGAAAAGTTGACCATCAAAAGGGATTTAAAATCCTTTTTAAACTGTAGGTCAAGATTTAAACCTTACACCGTACAATTAATAAAATTCAAAAAAGTGTGCTAGAGCACATTTTGATTTAGATCAGTTTATCTTTCCTCTAATCCCTTGTACAATCCAATTAGGTTTCCCCTATGTTGTTGATTTACATTAAAACAAAAAAAAAAAGTGATTTAGATCGATGATACATCAATCGATGAAGACCTTAAAGAGGCATGGTATATACCATTATGATAGTGACTGGGATTGACATCGATAATTGTGTATCGTATTTCCCTAAGAATGCATTTGGATTGCAATTTTTCAAAGCTACGTTTTCAATTAACACATTTTTCAATCACTTTTTTTAATTTATATATATCAAATCGTTACTGTAATTTTTTACAAAAAATCCACAAAAATGCAATCAAAATAAAACAAACTGCTATAAGACCAAGATCAACTAAGAGTTCCTTTTTTACCATAGTACCTGGTCCGACATTTTATAAGCCTATTAATTACTACTCCCTCCGTCCCACTTTGATAGTTCTGGTTCTTTTTTCACACAGTTTAATAAAAAGTAGTTAACTTTATTGGAACAATCAATTTAGGTAGCTATTTTCCTAAAATACCCTCACATTAATTACTGTAGAATACAACTTTATGGAAACTTGAATTGATGGTAAAAAAAGAATCAACTCTCATTAATTGGAGTAGGTTTATAGTAACAACAACTTACATTGAATAAGGGTATTTTAGGAAAATTAAAATACAATACATTCTTCAATTGGAAAGTGGACTACAATTTGGGATAGACGAAAAAGGAAAACAAAACTATCAAAATAGGACGGAGGGAGTATAAAGATTGGTCATTGTATCAGTTGTATATATGACACCTATATACAAATCCCCACTTCAACGTTCTCAGAGAAATCAGGCAATGTTTGGGGAAGGAATGGGAGTGCAGATTTGAAAGCGAGAGGGCAACAAAAGTATAGATGGTCAAGCAAAGCTGAGCTTAAAGCTTGAACTGGGTCCCAAAGTCGGAACCCTCTAATTGTTTTAGAAAACTTTTGACACGTGATTAGGGATGGCAATGGGGGCGGGTGCCCGCGGGTACCCGCCCCGCGGGGGGCTCTCGGGGCGGGGGTTGGGGCGGGGGCGGGGGGGAATTTTTTCCCCCCGCTTAGAAACGGGGCGGGGGGTGGGGGAGTATACCCCCGCCCCATTCCCCGCCCCGCCACCCGCCAAAAAAAAAAAATATATATATATATATATAATTATATATAATATGTAAGTTAATTAGTTATAAACTTATGATAATGATATTATTAGTTAGATGTATTATATAATGTATATTAGTTTATGTAATATAATTGATATTATCAATTATATGAATAATTATACATGTCTACTAATAAAATTTATTAATTAGTTATACTAAATTTACTAATACATTTATACTAAATTTCTAATTACACTTAATAGAATAACACTTTTTTCTCAAAAAAAAGCACAAACACAATAATGAATTAGTGATTGCATTTGTACTAAAAGTGAAAACTTGATTATTTTAATTATATTTATTTTATCATATTGGATTGTATTCAAATAACTTCTGTTTAATTGTTTTTATGAGTTTCAATTGTAAAATTACAATGAATAATAATTTGGTGATGTGTTGATATTTTAGTACTTGATTATTTATTAAAATTTAATTATAATAAAATTTTTTTAACCCCGCGGGGGAAGCGGGGCGGGGCGGGGGGACGGGGGAACTAATAGGCAACGGGGCGGGGGGCGGGGGAGGGGTCCCCCGCCCCAACCCCGCCCCGTTGCCATCCCTACACGTGATGTAATAGGAGTGGCATCCCCTTCCGCCCACTTAGTTTGTGCATAACGGGCTGATGGCTCTCCGTAGGACCCCGAAAAACAAAAAAAAGAAGCCTCTTTTGGATTTAAAAAAAAAAGTCTCAAATGATTTGAAATTCACTTAAACGGATCTAATTGTTTTTAATTGCTTAAAAGTGATCTGGATTTGTAATTCAGTAATTATCTAAATATATTTTAAATATTAGAATAATCGGTGATTTATAAATTTAAATACCTCGTAAGTAATCTAAATAACTAGAAAGATTTGAAAGAATTTAAAATGTTTCATCAAATTCTTTAATTTAACCCCTTATTTGGTACACAGAAATTGCTAGAAAGAAAAGGTCTTTTCTGGATTCCAATTCCTAAAAAACTTAGGGAAAGCCTTTCCATCTTTATCCTAAAATGGCGAAATAGTAGAACGTCATATTTATCCTTATAAATTCTTATACTACATCATGATATCCTAGACTATTTGTAAGGTAAATTAATATTTGAATATAAGTTTTCATAATAATTAATTTTCCTTATATTTAAAATTTTTTTGTACTAGAAAACAAATGTTTTAAGATGCTTTATTTTTTGACTTTTAAACAATTGTGCAAGAAATTTTTTTGAATCTTATCAAAACTGAAAATAAATTAAATATAAATTATAATCATTTGACTTCATGTAATTCATATTTTACATTATTAATTATGTTGCTAGTAACTATAAAATTTTAACTTAAAAATCTATATATTAGAATGACTCAAGTATTACAATTGAAGAATTTTGATATTAATTTTCATTTATTTTTGAAGTAAAAGTATCAAAATTTCACATAAGTATACAAATACTATAGATCAAATAAAATGAAAAGCAATAAGATATATTATGTCCTATAAACTAATTCAGGGAAATTAAGTCAAATTTGTATTTAGTATATTCCATTTTGATATCTAAACGTTGATTACACCAAATATTGAAGATCGAGAAAACATTCAATTTTGACTTTTTCACCAAACTCTGGAACAATAAATTCTTTTTCCGCCATTCTAGGACGAAATATATTTTGGATGGAAAAGCCTTTCCATTTTGAGCATTCTTTCCTACCAAATGAGAGTAAACGCGGTCTAAAAGATCTATGTTTGTTTGGATTGCTTCATATTTCCTCAATTTTATTTGCTTACATCATCTTTACAATTTTCAATACACCTTTTTATCTTCCCAATATCTTTTTATCTCACATACATCACATCACAAAAAGTGCTACAGTAAAAATATCCCAAATAATCCCAAATAACTTACACAGTTTACCTAAAAGGTGTTCAATAGGCACTTCTTAATATAAGAAGAGAGTCTCCCATGTTAGTTGTTTGGAAAGTACAAACTCTGTACGGATTGTTTTTAAAATTTCAAATATTGTTATAATACTCTGTATGGGAGTGTTTTTAAAATTTCAAATATTGTTATAATACTTTTAAAAACTTGAAAAAAAAAATTCCAAACCTACCACCACCCTTCCCCTCCCTCCTCCACCATTGAAACCTTGTAGCCCTTTCCCCCCCCCCTCTCTCTCTCTCTCTCTCTTCCTTCGTTTTACCTCTCTATTTTTCTCCTTCCTCCCTCTTCTCTCTTCTTCTTTCTTTCTCTTCCTTCCCTCCCTTTCCTTGCCAAAGGTCGCTACCTGCTGATCGCAACCAGAGAGAGAGGATAGGGGTTTGTGAAGGGGAAGGGAAGGAAATAAATAGGGTGGCAGGGGAAGGAAGGGGAGGAGGGAATGAGAGAATAGAGAGAAGAGAGGAAAAAAGAGAGAAAGAATGAAAGAGGAGAGAGGATTGGGAGAAGCAACAAGGGTGGTGATGGTGGAGAAGAGGGAAGGGAAAGGGGTCGTCGGTGGTGACGGGTGAAAAAAAAATAGAGGTGATAGATTTTATTTATTTATCTATTTATTTTGTTAGTTGTATTTAAGATTTGTAACAATTATGTCCTTTTGAAAGTGTTCTTAAGAGTGTATTACTGTAGCATTGTATTTGGTATACAAACCCATAGTTAAGTTAAGAAGGTGGCTAAATGCTTGTCATTGTGTGTATTCATATAATAAATTAGATGAGCTAAAAAATGCCTGCGGAGCCCGTCATTGTTATTGAAGAAGAAAATCCATACTTAATTTTCTCAAACTCTGATTGTAAGATCCTGGTTTTAGTGTTCATTTAATAGTCAATCTTTTAAATCCAAGTGCAACGTTTCTTGTAGGATCCTGATTTAACTAAATCCAAGTGCACGTTTCTTGAATGCTTGATCAATTTGCAAATGCAAAGCCTGAAGCCATGTTATGAAACCCGAACTAATATTTCAGCCATAACATCACGTGGCCATGTGTGTTGAGAAGATTTTAAGTTCGTTCTAAATCCACCTTCACAGGCTCGCTTGAGAACGGGTTCAACCCAAAAGGCACCTTTCTGGTTTTAATTAATTCTTGGGCAAAAGAAAAGAAGGCGGATTCCTAAAGGACTAAGGTTCTGTTTAACAAGGTAAGTATGTGACTTATATGGCACGCGGAATTTCAATGCAGAAAGAGCAAAAGAGCATTCTCAAGTATGAAATATGTGCTGGGAATGGATGAATTCTTACAAAGTATGCGTCTTTGCTGAGCAAGGTAGAAAAGTGCACAGGTGGTGAACGAACGAAGCAGACGGAACCTGCACCCTAGTAGGAGAAAAGGGTTTAAACAGCAGAAGAACCTGCACCAAAGTAGGAAAAACTGTCTACTTTAGCACGGGAGTAAAAGACAATAATAAAATGTGATCTACAGAGCGGCAATATACAAACAAGATCCACATCATGTCAGAATGAAAAGGAAGGAAGCTCACGAATCTTGGTCCCAGTTCTTGTAGTAGTCGGGAAGTAAAATCTTTTGAATTTTCTAAGGATAGATCCAGTAACGAATTACAAAAGGAAAAAAAAAAAAAAAAACAAAAAGTATAGACACATCTGCAAAAGGCATATGCTACAGTGAGTAATTACCCTATGACCTGATGGGAACTCAATATCACTGGTTGAGTGAATTCACTTTTCTGTCAAAAAAATGGTGTTAGACTCAACTTGACGATGGGAAGGATAATTCCCGTGAGTCCCGGCTCTCAGAAATTCTAACGCAGGTAGAATAAATTTGTATTTCGTTCTCCTCGCATCGTGAGCATCAATATTTAGTAGTATGCTGCTTCAGCGACCTACACAAAACGTCAATCCCATTGCTATGGTCTAATTATCATTTATAACCAGACTGGACATAATTGCAGCAATCCCCACATGCTGCATAGCCCTTAAACAAAATCTGGGACAATCTTTGTTGCTCTGGTCGGCTCCTTTCTTCTTACTCTTCTTTCTTCACAGCTTCCCCAATCTCTACCTTCTCTTCTTTTTCAGCTTCAGAAGCCCTGTCAGCAATTTCATCTGCCCTAGTGCCTGGAACATTCTGCATGACCTGTTTCTGAACCTCAGAGTCATCAGTTATAACCTGAAGAAGATCCAATGGGGTAGCCGCAGGGTCCAGCTCCAGGCAACCCTCAGGGGCGTTTTGAGCTTCTTTACCTGTAAGCTGGTAATTTGGGACCTGATGAGAGAACCGAAACATCTCCTCTTTAGGTATTTTCATTACCTTTTCTGGCTCCAAATTTGGAAGAAATACCGTCTTGAAACCAGCAACCTTGACTAGAGGGGCAACAGACACACCTCGTTCCTCATCGTAGTCAACAAGCACTACCATCATGTCATACTTGTGTATCAACTCCTCAGGTGTATCCTCGTTCCAATCAGTGGACCAATTTTTATACAGTGCCCAAACTTCTCCCTTTTTGGGAAATATGTGAACAACGCCACGTACTTTTGACCACTTAACCTTGTGGGAAAATGAATTGATGGACTTGTTGATTTCATATCTACCAAGTCTGAACTCCCCACATGTTTTATAGAAACCAGAACCAATCCAGTCCATTTTACCAAATTCGTTACTGGTTTTAGAGTTAAGCCAGCTAATTCTCAGCTTAAATGGATTCCTTGATATCACCTTATTAACCATAGCATAGAAACGAGGCATGCCATCATCGTCATCATATGCAGCCCAAACCTCATTTTCTCCAAAGGAACTCTCTGCCCTGTCCTGATCAAAATCATGAAAATCAGGATCTGGGACATTCATTGCTTCTGCCACAACATGTTCTTCATCAACGTCACCAGCAGTGGGGGTACCAGCACTCTTCTCTGCATGGTCAGCCAGTCGGGTAGCAGAAGACTCACCAGACCCATTTAGATCACGACCATGATCATTCCTGGAGTTTCTTTCTTTTTCTTTCTTTGTATCTGTCGCCTTCATTTTCTCTGTCTGGACAGCTTTGCTTGCATTCTGTGATCTCCATTCAGTTAGTTTCTTTAATATCTCCTTGCGTGCCTTTGCCATTAGCATGTTCCTGTTTTCAACTGGAGTCAGTTCTCTCATGCAGTTGGGCTTACTGTAAGCAAAAGAAAAACCATGAACCTTATCATGTTCAAATCCAGCTTTTCTTGGTGCTGATGTACCAGCAAAACTGGAACCACCATTTACTGTGGTTCGGTGATATGCCGTGTTTGCTCCATAACAATAACCATCATCATCTAGTCGTGTCTTTTTGTAAACCCTCTCTCCATCAAAAGCAGAATTGTAGCTGGAATTTCCGTCCCACCCTGCAGCAGCAGCCTGTGATGCATCACGCTCTCTCTTCATTCTCTCCTGTGCCTGCTGAATGACATTGGCTGCCTTTGCTGCAATTGAAGGATCTGTGCTGCCAACACTACCAGTCCTAGAAAATCTATCCTGGGGGAAGTTACCTGTATAAGTCGACGACTGAAGCCCTGCTGGTCCAGGTCCTGAATCCTTAGCAGAAGCAGTAGCATTTCTTCTTGGATCAAATAAATTACTAGTAGGTGCATGATTACTTGAATTTTGATGCCGATGCCTTGAAGCCAAGTTCGACGACTTGGAATAATTGAAGGGTGGAGCAGTCTCTGATGCATAAAAAGCCTCGTGACAGTTTGGACAAAGAAGAGTGTGGTTGAGATATTGTTTAAGATATTCATAATGCATCTTGCACCGATGACAAATAGTCCAAAAAGTATCAGTTCTCCTAGTGTTCTGTGTCTTGGGAGCTGAAGTTGTCCTGCCTGAGTGATTGTGGTAACCATTTGATCGTGGAGGTTCAGATGGACCACTAGTCTGAGTTGGAACTTTTTGCTGAAATCCTTTTGGAGACCTCCTCATGTTGTATGCTAACCTCTTAGACTTGTCAGATAACAAGCTCCAGGCCTCACAAAGAAGTTTAAAGGCACCATCAGCACCAACAGATCTATTTTTATCAGGGTGAAGCAGGAGAGCCAATTTCCTATACTGCTTCCTTACTGTTTCATCATCAGCAGAGGGATTTACTCCAAGTACACCATACCAATCAACTTCTCCGCTAATCTTGTTTTCAGCAGAGATATAAACATCAATGGTTGTCAACATTTGGGAAAGACCATCAAGTCCAGGGTATAGACTTTGAGCTTTCGAAGCAAATTTCTTAGCACCAGTGAAGTCCTTGTTCTCTAGCTTCCCCTCAGCAATGGTTTTCGCTCGAAGGGCCTCGTCTTTATTGCACTCCATGATTCAACAATATGTTTCCAAATATGCAGGCTGCTTCTATACTCGGTGTGCCATGAGTGGCAGTCAAAAAACACAAAACCAACAAGCTTCTCAAGAAAAAAGGATCATTTGTTTGAAATAATTGATATCCGATCCCATGCTGAAAGAGGAGGTTTTGACAATCAACACCTGCAGTACATAATAAGACAAATGAAGGACAATAGAGAAAATAACCTTTGGACCGATGAAGTACCAAAAAGAGAGTACTAGAAAAAGAGGGAATGCATATCCAGCTACAAAATACAAGAATTAAACAAAGACCAAATGGAATAATCTGAAGATTAATCAGAAAATATCCGACTTAAGTAAAAAGTTCAAGAACAACGACATTACTATCTAGAATTACAATTGCGATCTTAGATTCCATCATATTTGATGCATTTCCTATAGAACTCTAACCCCACACCACCCCTTCCCCACAGGAAAAAAAAGAAAAAGGAAACAGAAACCCAGAAAGAATCTCCTGAGGGGTTGTCCGGAGAATCATCGAACTAATCAGAGTGAAGGATGAACTCTAATTCACTTGCATTATGTCTAACATGGTTACCTAACATGATTACCAATGCAAAAGATTACGAAAACAGAAATTAATTGTGATAACAAAATGCGGTCATCAAAGCGCTCAAGCTATATGAAAGCCACAATCTTTAACCAAACATTGCAGAATGCAGCAGATAACTATCCAGATGCAAGGACTTTTGTTTCACTAAAACAACTCAGCTCATAAAATCACAAGAAAAGGACTCTAAGCATCCCTGCAACTCTCTTCCCTATACCAAAAGCACTTAGGGGAGGGGAGCCAAAAAAGTACTAGCAATCGGGGAAAAACGAGAGAAGCATATCTAAGTACCAAATACAGTACTAGTGAAGTATCCTTCAAACTCGAAGTATCAATTCCAGAGAAATACAAGTAGCAAAAATGACAATAATCACCGAGTTGATTTGTATAAGCACCAATTACTAACCACAAACAACAAAAATTAATTGGATCACCCATCATAATAGAAGACGAATCATATTCAAATTACGCAATTGGAAGTGGATCTGAAGAATTAGCGATGTCTAACCGTCGAATTGTACTGTTCATATTGAGAAAGATAATCACCAGTGAAAGAAATAGAAAACCCTAGAAATCAGCAGGAAGATTATAATTCGCGTAACAATTGGGGAAATGAAAAAAAGACGAAATTTTTGAATAATTACCCAGGGTATATGAGCACGTGAATCGGCAAATTGTAGGTTTTTTTGCAGGTTGTTGAACTTGGAGGGATTTCCCACCAAATTGAAATGGAAAAAGACCCCCAAGAACTGAAACTTTCGGTCAAAACCCCTCAAAGGCCAGGAAGAACTCTCAAATACCCCCACAAACCCCCAAAAAAAGAAAATTCTCCAATATTTGCTGGAATAACAGGTAGGCAATAGGCATGGGCTTGGTTTTTATACCTTGACCCACTTTTGATTTAACCCTAACCATGATTCTTTAACCGTGGTTGAAATATGACCATGGTTACTTTTTAAACTCTTGAATTTGGAACCTTTTCAGGCTTTTCTTGATCATTTTCCTTTTTCTTTTTTCTTTAATTCAATAGAGGCTCCAAACCTTAAGAGGGAAAAGGGAGAAAATGAAAAGTCGAACCAAAGGCGTTACTAATACTGTTATAAGGGAGAAGGGAGTATTTAAATATGCTGTTATAATCTTTTGTTAACTATCTTTAATTAGTTTTTTTGTTTTTTGAAAATATTATTTGCACCCTATTTTTTATTATTTCCACTCCTACCATTTGTTTTATCATATGGTCTAATAAATGAAAACTATATGATTAACAAAAATGGACACTTGGCATCATTTCTTTTTTACCATGCCCTCGTCTTGTTACTTCCTTCGTCCTATTGAAGGTATCATATTTTTCATTTTGAAATGTTCTAAAATTTTTGTCATTTTACCAAAATCAAAATTACTTTTGATCTCTTTTTTCAATGTTATCTCAACCTGTATCTATATTTCATACTAAATTCAAATTTGAAATTTGAAATTTGAAATTTCAATGGTAATTTTGGAGACAAATCTATTAACATCACTATGAAGCTAATATTTTAAAAAAAATTAAAATCCTAAAATGCAACAAACAATTTGGGACGGAGAGAGTACATTTTAGGAAGGAAGAACTAAACTAGGTTATATAATAGACTATTCTACTTTAGGGGTGTGATTGATAAAACTGAAGTTTAAAAACTGAAACTTGAAATTTGAAATGTGAAGTGTGAATCCATTAAATTATTGAATTGTTAAATATCAAATCCGATACATGTGAATGTATATATCACATTAAGTGATAAGTGATTCACTTATCACTTATTGTTAATAACAAGTTTTATCGAAGAAATTCAATATCATTTAATTAATTTAGATGCTCAATTTTTTTACTATCAAACACGTTTGAACATGTTAAGTTTTGAATCAATAAAGTTAAAATCCTGATTTGAATTATCAAACAAAATTTAAAAATAAGGGAAATTCAACTTAGTTATATAAAGGGATGTAGGAAAAAACCCTTTAGATTAAGGCATTGCATTGACACACCATCTAGATAACAACCCGTGGGGTGTGAGTTTAAACTGACAATCTAGAGATCATAGAGGGATACTAAAACCCTTTGGAGTCAGTGGATAGCACAATCAAAGGTTTGTTTGAGTTCGATTAAATTTGAACATAAGTTGTGGTCGAGTAATTCGAATATATCGAGTATTAAACTAGTTTAATAATCCATGTAAAGTAATATAAACATAATTCTAAAAAGCAAGAAAGTATAATATGTTCAAATATACCGAACCACTAATTTTTTTTAAAACAACTTGTGCATTATTTGTAGAACATTATAGGTCAGAGATTTGGAATTAAAATTGTAGAATGTAGAGATTTTCCGGAAGTTTTGAAATTCAGACCGTGGAGACTTCCAAGTCGAAGTTTGGATATTTGAAATTCTAGGGCAAATGACAGAAAAGGTCACTCACCTGTTTAAATTACACCGTTTAGTGATGAAACTTTTTGTTTGGTCAAAAAGGTCACCAAACTCGTAAAAGGGTACTTTTTTTTTTATTATTTCATTGAAATTCGGTGTTAAGATAGTCAGAAATATATCTACACGAGCAATACACAGAGAATTTCAAGGGTAAAAATGTCTCACAACATTTAGCACGTATTAAAAAAAAGATTAAGAAACTTTTGAGTTTCCAAATTTTACTAATTCTCTCCAAACATCAACTAAAATTTCTAAGCATTGTTAAACATTAGTATTATCATAATCTGGAGAAAAATAGTAAAGTTTGAAAATTAAAAAGGCCCTTAATCTTTTTTTTAGTATGTGCCTAAGTTTGTAAGATATTTTTGTCCTTGAAGTTGTGTTTGGATTGCATTTTTCGTGATTTTTCATAGAAAAATTACTGTAGCGATTTGATGTATGTGAGAGAAAAAGGTAAGAGGAAAATGTGATCACGGAAAACGACGTAATTTTTCGACAGAAACCGGCAATCCAAACAAGGACAACTCTGCTCACGTGGATCCATTTTTTTTAGTATGTGCCTAAGGTCATTGTCGAGTCCGTTGCTGTGAGATTTCTTTCTACCATGTAACTTGAGTTCTAATTTCAGGATTAACCATCCCACCGTCCCAAGAAATTTGGGTCAAAATGTTGAGGTTATAAGTTGGGGGCGTAGAACGAGTGTGTTTCTAGTTACATGCCTGTACATGCTTTTCATTACCTTTCCTTTTTCTTTATTTCTTTTTTTTGGGTCTGAGAACTCATATTTGATTTAGAATCTGATTCGGATCCTCAATTCTGAATAATTTAATTTAATTTTGAAAATTTTGCAAATGAACAACTCTTGTATAGATTCCTACCAAATGATTGAAATGTAAGTTCCACGGAATTAAAAAAAAAATCCACTAGGATTTCTATTATCTGTTGCAAACTAAAGAATTCAAATAATTTAGATATGAGTATCATATTAACAAGACATTAAATTAAAATATTTTGGCATTCTTAAACCATAACTCTCACCAATAACGAGTGATATGCCTAAGAATAAAGGATACCAAATTTGAATACTACAATAGGTGCACAAGTTGTTAGTATCATAATCCTTATATATATATATATATATATATATATATATATATATATATATATATATAAATAATCCTTATTCTTTTTTTTTTTGGCAGCAATAATATTTGTATAATCTAATCTATCCTATTCTATAGAGAGGGGGGAAGGGAAGTCTAAAGAGACTGCGTAACGAGCTAACAGGTGTTCATATTTGACTTAGACCAAATGGGTGTTTTAACACCATTTTTAAATTTTTTTCACTGCAGGTACACCCGACCTACTGTCCAAAAAGGGACTTAGTCTATTTTTGCTGGGCATTGAGCCAAAGTTGTGGTTAAATCGCAATCCTTGTTTTTTTTTTTTTTTTCAATCGTCATCCCTACTTCTACTCCTACTACATCTTAATCTAACTATGGGGAGATCCAACTGGATTTATGGGAGACCGATGGGGGTAGAATCACCATCGGACCAGACGGGTGCATGGATTTTTTTTTAAGAACCACAATTGTGGCAAATTGGTGGGAGGCAAGGGGTTTGTTTGGACAGTAGATTATTTGGTCTACTATATTTGCTGACATCACCATTATAATTTCCAATACAGCTTTTTATCTTTCCAATTATCTCTTTGTCTCACATACTACACATCATAAAAAGTGCTACAGTAATTATTTCAAATAATATTTCAAATAAAACCCTATCCAAACAAACCGGGTTCGAACCCTTGCCTCCCACCCCACGATCGCAATCCTTGTTGGAGAGGCGATTTTGGTGTCACGAGGAAAGACACGGCAATTGATCCCCGGCATGTGCGGAAGCGAAATGCTTGTTGTCTCTGTCAACTGATCACACATGCTAAACATATGACATATATTAACTACCAACAATCATGCAGAGCTAACCGAATAAAATTCCCTGGCTAATTCAGACTGAATGGCATATCAGCAAGATTGACTTGCTTAGGAATTTTCTACATTGACTTAGGAGCCGTTTGGTTCGAATTTCACAATCACTATCAGTATCAGTATCATAAGGTGATCAATGATAATGAGTTTGTTTGGACAGCCAAATAATGGCTAAAAATTATTTGCTTACATTACAAATACAATTTTCAATACATATTTTTATCTTCTCAATTACCTTTTTATCTCACATATCCTGTAATATGAATTTTCATCATATCATAGTGTGGTCAATCAGTGATGATGGATTTTCATCATATCATTGGGTGGTCAATCATAATAGGTTTTGATGAAAACCCATAATGTGTTTGTTAATGCGCAATGAATCTTACAGTCAGATGATTTTGCTTAGGAATTTTCTACATTGACCTAGTGTTTCTCGAAACAGAAAACTGAAACTCTCTTATTACAAAGTGCCAAACAAATAGAAACTTGGAGGATGATGATATTTACAGGCGCTTGGAAGTTTCTGTCGCACCCCTATTAAATTGAGTGCCATCCATATTTTTGTCATTTAGTTTTTTTTTTCATACTTTTGCCATTTAGTTTAAAAGAGGTGTATGAATTGCCACCATTCATTCAAGTCTAGGGCCATGATTTATTATGTCATAGGCTAAGCACCAAAGCACGAGGCATTCACCCCTGCATTCAAACGTCCGGCTCCGATCTGTTATCAGCTCCTATGAGCCTATAATCGGTCTCTAACAGGACAGCCCCGTGTTCTCCAGCTATCAGACGAAACCCATTTCCACATGAGCCACCACAATTTTGGCCCCAACAAATTGTGGGCTTGGACTTGATCTGCCCAGCTTCCTTTACAACGCCAACACACCGGGTCTCCATGGGCCCAAAACTGTAAGAAACTTCGTGATCGACCGTTTCCAGGTTCTTTAGTTTTCGTTTCCCATCCTTGAACTTGTTTCGATGATGGGGCTAGAAGGGGCCTATGTTCTAGATGCATTTCTGCTATGCCCACATAAAACACAAATAACAATCAATGGGAAGAAAAAGATAAATACACAACCGAACACAGAAAAATTTCTATTGAATTTGAATTACATTACACATCCTATAACCAACCAGACAAGACATACATCGCTACAAAGCCAGCATGCCTCAAAAAACCAATGAATGAACAAATCACTGCCTTGCCGATCTGCACATTCAGCAGTTATAAACCGGCAGATTCCCATACTGGAATTCTAAACTGCAAGGTACTGCCCATGTTATGTCAACAAATTCTTCAGTCACGCTGGGATTCCTCTGATTCTGCCTTCTTATGGTGAAACTTCACAACAATGCATGTGATGTTATCAGCACTTCCCCGCGTAAATGCAGTCTCTGTCAACTTTCTAGCAGCTGCTTCTGGTTCCTCTTCTGCTCGTGCAAGTGAAACAGCGTCCTGGCACATCCAAAAGACAACAATATTGAAAAAGGGGGTGGGGAGGGGCAGGTTAGGTTTCCCATCTTTCAGATTTCACTTTTATATATAAAACATGAAGAAGAGCCGTAATCACAACTAACCTCATTAGGAACAACATCCCATATTCCATCACTTGCAAGTACAAGCAATTCTAATTCTTCATCAACCTCCAAGTCCTGAGAAGTAATCAAACAAAAAATTCAACCAAACTAATGTTACAAGTCATTTCAACAAAAGAAAGCAAATAATTATACAGCTTTTATCTTCTGCTTTTAGCACTTTTCTAAATAGAAGTAGATTTGGTCTCCTCAATCCAATGCCTGCTTCTTCCCACCACAAAAAGAACTGAACCAGTGTTACTATTCGTGATTTAGCACAAGTATAATGGTCAAGCTTACTGAAGGAAGGGTGTCTGTTGTCTAAGTTAGAAAAGTTGTGCTTCTTTGTGTCGACATGCTGCTTCAAATTATTCTGCATTTCCCTGTACTAGTAATCTAAGTATGCCCAATGCTAGAAAGAAGTTCCAATTAAAAAATAAACAGAGGGTGAGAACATGGCCATGAAGATATATCAAGTGGGACGAAGTCCGGCAACTGCATGCAGAAAGCCAAAACAGTTTTGCAGATCATGTCTAATGCTTTGTTTCAGTAAGAAATATGCCAAGGTAAGCAAAATAAAGGAAATAGCCAAAAAGGGACAAGCCAATTCCAAATTCATAGTGTAACAGTATAAATCAACAATTCTACATGCATGGAAACCTAATGCAAAACATTTAGTGCCATAAAAAGGTAAGAACAAAGAAAGAAAACAAATTCAGTCAGATGTAACACTACCATACTAGTGTGACAGGAATCTAAATAAACTTGCTTTGACATGAACTAACTTCAAACCAAACAAAAAAGCATAAAAATTTCATGTGAAAACTTATTTCCTAGTTTGACACAGGATGCATATACAACACATGCAGTCAGACTCAGGCATTTCATTATCATACGCACCTTACACTACAAAAGAGAACATAATGATACATGTAACCAAGCAGTTGAGTGCGTCATAAATTTTCTTTGACAGGGACGCGCTGCTCGAAAAAGTACCATCAATACTGCCAGGGGAAATATTATTTGGGTCACGGTTGGAAAGACCCTATGACTCAGTCATATCTAGTCGGCCGCTGTTGTCAAGATTTCATACTACTACTACATGGATTGGGTTCTCACAAATTAGAAAATACTGATAGAATATACTCTCTTAACCTTCAGACTTATGTTGCATATGCAAGTTGATCGTTAGCTAATGGAGTGAAACTTCTGAAGCACGAAACAATGAAAATTCTTTGGCACCCTATGATTTAGCATCATTTAATCTATAAGTTGCTTTCAGCATAACTTTAATGATTCATCCTAGTCCAACCCAAAATGGACTATAGGCCTGGAGTAAGTATTATGCTCAGATCAATCACAAAATGAAATATTTGAAGAGTTGCTCTAATATAATTCCCACAGAATGGCTACAAAAGATTGCCGTTGATTCCATCTTCCAGATCATGCCATTTACAACCAAGAAGTCCACCTCCACTATTGAAACGGCACAAAGTACCTGTATCTCGGGTTCAGCCACCACAAATTGTTTCAGCATCCGGTTGCCAAAAGCACGAGACATTGCCAATACACCTCCAACCCTCCAAGTACCTATCGATCATTCAAGATAAACTGTAAACTGGCAACAACTCAGAAGCTGATGACATGCATTCAAGATTTTCCCAAGCATGTGTAGCTAGGGTTTAAAGGTTCTCTCTAAGTATGCACTTATCAATGCTCCAAGAAACTACTTCACCTTTAATCTCAGATTACATATCAAAAACAAAAAATTGGATGCTAAATTGAATTTGTAAAGCCAGGGTAGCTATCATAGATTTCCAGGCAAAATGTAGATTTAAAACCTTATTTTGGTGCAGATGATTACCCATCAGTAGCAGGATACCAATCATAGAGCTTCATGAAGAATCTAGGATTAGACCTTATTACTGGTAAAGGTAAACTCATCCATCACAAGTTTCAAAAGCCCATTTGTGGAGTTATCTTTTCAAGTATCACAAAACTTCTTGATGAAAGCAAGAAACAATTCAAAGGTCTGATAATCACAAAAGGTTCAATCGCTTAAGATCCAGTATCTTGGTTGACTTCAAACACCACCATCATTTGACATCTGAGTTTGCTAACTACAAAAGATTCAATAGCAATGTTACATCAATTCACAAGTACTTATAAACTAAGATTAGGAATAGTCTAATTTATTCCCACATATTCTACTATATACCTTCTCAAATTAATGTCCACGGTCTTATATTTTGCAAAATTAACAGCTAAACATAGGATAAATGCAAAAATTGGGCCTCACCTGCCCACATGACTACACCTCCAGCACTTTCAATTCTCTTCCTCTCGTCACTCCGGTTGGGTTTATGATCCTCAGAGAGAGGAATTGCTGTGAGGCAGTAAAATAAAGATAATATGAGAAACTAGCGGGGGGAGGCTAAATTTCCAAGAGTAATAAAGTGACACAATCACTGTTATTGTAGTCCATGAATATGAAGAAAGAAAGCAAATTAGTAAGTGCCCAAATAGCTTAAACTCATTTACTACAATATAATGATTCACTCCATTAAAATGAAGTCAAGAGCTTAGGATAAAGTTAATTTCATTACTATTCTTCCTCAACAAACCATTTCTTGTAGAAGGGAGACAAGAACAATGAACATAACAATAGTCGCTCCTGTATGACATTAAAAATTTCCCATAGAAAATTTAAACTTTATGCATTTTTCAAAAACTCTCCACAAGAACAAAAAGAGGCCACTTTATAGACACTCATTTTCCCCCTCATACCCTACAGAAAATCAAGGAACCTGATTTGAAGTAACCAAACTGCATATCAGTATACCAAATTTCTGGCATGATAACTAAGGCAGATACATATTCTTTCAGCATCAGCATTTAAAGGAAGAGACACTCTACTTCATAAATCTCTGAAATAATTGAACTATCTAGTTACCATAATTAATGAGTCAACCATCTATTTACCATACTATCTCAAACCGTACTTCAGCAAGAAACTACTTTAATGCTGCTAATGACTTCCTTGCAAACCTTTATGGTACATTCTATCTTTCCCTAAATCAGTAAAATATTAGCCTCATCAATGCACCAGAAACATCAAATAGGCAAATAGCACTCGTAACCAGTAGTTGAAAATCTTAAAGGCTATATTTCCCAATCAAGCATGAAGTGCATAACTAGGAAATACCTCTCCCAGCTTTGGATATTATAGTTCGAGAATCTCCAACATTGGCCACATATAAATGATTGCCAACTAGAACTGCAGTTGAGGCAGTAGAACCATCATCTCTGAAAGTATCTTTTTCGGATTCCAAAAAGTCCACGTCAGTCCGTTGATAAGTCTCACCTGCAATTTTATGGTATATTTAAACATTTCTCATGGAATGGCATCCAAAATCATAGACAACAAGGTACATGCCCTAACTATCAACAAGATTAAAAGAACATTGTGAAAAACAGAAACTACAAATAAATTACACCAACTCACTTATAGCCAGTTTTGTGTTCGCTATGAATTCTGGATGTTTCATAAGATTTTCAAAAAGATGTTCCCTCAGAAACTCAGCTGCACGAGAGCCCCCATGACCTGCAATAACCAACCACAATTACAGCGGAAAAGTAAGGATATTATAGGTCATGTCTTTGTAAAGGTACAGGCAAGGACAAGCATAGGATTTGGTCTTCAACAAAGAAGCAGGTAGCATTAAATCAGAGACCTGTCTGGCTGTACCAATGTTCATGAATGGACAATATTCTATTTGCAGAAGGAAAAAAAAAATATTGAAGTTGAAAAAAGAGTTAGGTTTTGCGAACCCTGCAGTCCAGCACTACTAGGTGTCAGTCATCAAGTGATTCAACTAGATTTTAAAGTGAGTCCATTTAATGCTTTAAACTTCCACAGAGAGGATTATCATATATCTGCTTCCAATTAACCCAACAGAAAATTCAACCCACTTGACAAGAGAAGTATACTTGGCTTTAAAGACCTTCATGTGTATAAACTACCTCAGATCCATACACGGCAACAGTTAGTCTGACAAGCTAAGATTGCACTTCTTTTTTAATTATGTGATTCACTCTAGTCGCCACAAAATCATGAAGACCTTTCCACAAACATTATCATATTACTCTGTAGGTGCCTGTAAGTAGATCAAGCAGTTCATGCCAGAAACTGGAAATTTCAACATGTATTTTGATAAAACTGTCAATAATCTCAAACTTGTGATGAGAAAAAATCTAACCATCAAATATTCCAAACAAACACACTGTTTGCCCATCAATTTTTGAAGTCTTGATGTCATAGAAATCCTCCATGCTAGCTCTTTTGCCTCGGAAACTTGAATATCCACAACTGAGTCTTCCATCCTCGCTGCCACTCAGAATGACTGGAAGTAAGTCTCCGCATAGACATATACGTGTAAATGAATACATAACATGCATATTTATCTACATAACCAGAGAGTGAAGATTTCATCAACGCCATATATGTGACATCATGCCCAAGTCTAGCAGACCTATAAGCAAATATTATTGAAGAAACCAGCAGATAATCAGAAGAGGAGAATTTTTTGACACTGAGGAGACATAAGCAATTACATTCAAATATTGAGTGCTCTAAGTGAGATGCAGATATTACATGCAGTACATACTTGGGATATTACATAAGCAATTACATGCAGATATTAACTATCCAATTCCAAAGGCTAAAACTAGATACATCTCAGTACATACTTGGGAAGCCAAAAAAGCTGGCCCCCATCATCAATACAAGCAAATAATGCACCTTACTGCATTTAAATTATAATGAGAACGAATATCTTTAGCCATGCCTCAACTAGTAGTCCATATATGGAAATTAAATGTAAGATAACATCTTTATAATCCTACTCTTACTTGAGAACTTGCTCATCTATTAACTAGCACCTTCCCAAAGCTTATGACTACCTTTTTATTTACTGAGACATAATACACATTAGCAACAAAAACCAAAAACCTTCCCAACTGATGAATCATGGGCCAGTTACACAGACCTGCCATGACACATCCGAATATACTGCAAAAAGTTCTGTACGTGTGCAAGAATAAATCTGTAATGCATGTTTGTATAACACGATTACCCGAATCAAGGACCAAGAAGTTCAAGGGCCTCAAGAACGTCTAAAGTAACAATCCATGACAATTTGCAAATACAGCAGGAACATCAGCTAACAATGTTGCCCAGCCTTACAGGAAAGTTTTCTTATTGACATGCCAGCATTATAATGTCATTTGAATCTTCTAAAAAAAGAAAGGTAAAATAGGACAACATTTTAAGCATGCTAGAAAGCTGAATCTCACCTCTTGCATCCTCCACTAGCATATCCGCCATCATCGTCCTTCTCGGGGAAGACGTCACCAACGGGTCCTCCTTTTGCAGTTGCACCAGTGTCCACCATCATCTTTCTTCTTGTTGAAAATTTTAACTCCTCCAGATAACTAAAGCGCCCGGCAGCATTCAACCTTCTCCCACCCCAATTGCTTAAAAGCTTTCCTTCACTATAACTCCTTATTTTCCCACCTTGAATAACCACAGACCTCAACCAGTTATTGCATAACATCTAAAAGCTTTACTCCCTTCGGCTCTGTCACCAATTCTGAACCTAATTCACAAAAGAATAAAATTCCTTTTTAGAACCCCAAAAAAAAAAAAAGAGGAGGAGAAGAGCATTACAAAAAATAATCATTGATATCTTTTTTTTTTTTTTGATCAACTGATTAGCTGCAAAACGTGAACTTTGATATCTTGTTTCCGATAAAATCAATAAAAGTTTCTTTTCCCCCTTTATGGGCTATTATCAGCCATGCAGAACAGTAGTAATGCTGATTCAATCAATTTATTTCAAGAAATCCATTTGATCATTTTCCTAGCAATAAAAGCTAATCAACTATAATTAAATAATACGGAGATAGCTGAAACGGATACGGATCGGATCTTACCGTCAAGGAAGTTGAATCGGCGAGCCCAGGGAGAACATCTTGGCATACGGATCCTATACATAACATAAATACCTCAAAAAAAAATCACCACGGAAATTTAATTAATAGAAAACATAATAAACTCAGAATTTTCTTTTTTTTTAATGTGTAGAAGTTGCAGCCGGAAAGTGTCGGTGCAAGAGTAATCAAATGAATCAAAGAGTGAATATGTGGGAGATCCGAATCAGAGATTCGAATTTGAAAGGAAAAATAAAAAGCATACCTTGAATTAAATTATTAAAGAAAAAGAGATAATAAGTTCTTATTATAATACAACAGCACTTATTAGTTATGGCTTTTGATTCCCATTTCGTAATTCGTATGGAATCGGAATAAATGAATGAAATGTTTCCTCTTTCCTATTTCTTCCTTTCTTTTTTTTTTTTTTGTCTTTTTTGTTCTGGGTGAGGAAGTGGCGAGATAGAGAGTGAGGAAAAAAAGGAGGGGACTGGCAGAGAGACGCCTTTTTTGGGGACCCCGGGGGTGGCGGTGTCTGGGGTCTGTAGCTCCTAAAGCTCGCCACCGAAGATAATTTGGTTACGTGGCACTCCTCGTGCACCCGACCGTTGTTTGGGGTGGGATCTCATGCGATGCACCTGATTTCCTTTTGAAAACCCAAATTCTTAAGCAATGTATTATTGTTAACAATTGATTAACCACATTTAATTTTAAAATTAGATACTACTCTTTATAACACAAGTAATATATGCCTTTTATGTTAGTCTAAAGTTTAATTTCCTTAATTTTATCTATCCTGTTCTTTTTTCTTGCCAAAAGTTGTTTACTATTAATTTTGACTATTAATAAATAATCATAAACGCCAATTATTGTTGGTTTTAGTTGGTTTGTTGCTTTTGGTTTAAAAATCAAGGATATTTAGATACATATATAAAACTTAAAGCTTGCGATTAATCAATTTCTTTAAAAAAAAATTCCAACAAGGGAAGGTTGGGACTTAAAAAGTGGGGAAGAGGCAATGGAATTTGAACCTATAACTTTTAATTTTTAAAACTTTAACCTTACTCACTAGATTAAGACCTCATCGGCACCTGTGATTAATCAATAACTACTAGTAATATAATAGATTTGAAGTGACAAGAATGAACGGGAAAAAATAAAATAAAATCAAAGAAAAAAAGAGAGGGTGAGAAAAGAAATAAAAAGTGAAAATGAAGGAAAAAGAGAGAGAAAAAATAATTAAGAATAAGTGATATTAGCACTTCTATAAAATGTCCCATACACTCTATTCTTTCTTTTTACAATGCGAAGAGATAACATTACCTGTCAGCCAATTTCCTCTATTCTTTTACTAATGCAATTTCCTTTAGGCTCTCTAGAACCATTATTAATTGTTAGTTGCTCTGACGGAAAAAAAAAAATTTCTTCCCTAACTTTAGACCAAATTCCTTTTTGTCTTTCTCTTCAGTGTAAAAACCCATGATCTTTCTCTCTAAATGTATGTTTTATAGAAATGGCAAAAAATAAAAATCACGAGGGCCTAATTAATCACATAGAACCGGAGAAAACCTAAAATTAATATTGTGAACACCACTAATTTAGAAGAATTCTCTGGATATTATCTTCAATCTTTCATAGGTAATGTGTTTCAAGATTGATATTTTTTTGTGTCTTTCATTGACATCTTTCACAGGTAATGTGTTTTTTAATTAAAAGCAAATATGTTCAAAGCAATTCATGAATATACATTTCAACACAAAAAATTACCCGTTTTGACTGGGGATCCTTGTTTAGAATAGTTGAAGGTTAACAAAAATAGAATATAACATATCACAGAACACAAATAATTTGCTATATTATGGAGTGTCTGAAGTTTTTTTTTTTATCATTTGTTTAACTACAATAATTGGGTAAATGGCTTGTAATTTATTTTAGACAGCAAAGTGCAAATAGGGTCATAATTCATCGGATAAACTGCAAATTAAAGTCTTTTTTTTTTTTTATGGTAAAAAGCAAGGGTAATCTTGGAAACTAGACATCTGGTGACAATCAAACGTGATTTTGACTGATACCGGACAAAGTGCCTAAAAGATAACATTGAGAGTCAAAATGGTCCAGGCACCAAGTGTTTGGGGCTTCGTTGCAATTAACATCTTAAGGGAGTTTAAATTACCGAAGCAACCTGATGGAGATGCGTTTGCCATGTCACCAGACCACGTGGAAGCCCATGATTGAGTGCTGCCATGAGCAGCCTAGTTTTTTTTTTTTTTTTTTTTTTTTTTGTCATCACTGGGGTATCCGGGCCTACACCCGACTAATCCCACAGCGCCCCAGCAGAGCGGGCCCGACCGATGCTGAAGAATTTAACAGCTGGGTTGCTGCCCGGGATCGAACCCAGGCGGAGCTCAACCAAGGGGCGTCACTCCACCAGCAGACCAACCCAGCGGGATCGAACCCAGGCTCGCTCTTTTTTCGTCTTGATTGTTGGTGGCAATTGATGGAGGAGGAATTTTGTGCTCCGAATGTTAAAACAAATGATAGAACACAAAGGGAACCCAAAAGAGAAAAAAAATCCCGATCTCAGGAAACAAAATGGAGAGGAGATTTTGTTCATAAATGTTCAAGAACTTGCTCATATTCATTAGCCTTCTGCTTAATGCAACTTAAGGTAGAGAATATCCGCCACTTATCCATCCCACATCGAAAGATTATGGGGTAGTTACCCTAGATTTAAGGTCCTTAATCACACTTCCAGTTACCAATTGACTGGATGATGTTAGTTTGTGGTCTCCACCTTAAATTGTGCTTTGCACCAGGATTTCGATTGCCTCTAAGTGTTAATCTAACTTTGTTGTGTAATTTCCAGTAATTGTGTTAATCTAATTTTGTTGTGTAATTTCCAGTAATTTCGATTGTTGAAAAAAATATCCGCTACTTAATTGTTGGTGTGAGACCTACATGAACGTCTGGAGTCTCATTGAATTAATAATAGCAACTATAAAGAAAATGTTTAGTAAGTTTTCCTAAAACATAATTTATCATTTACTAAGTATAGATTTGTATTTATTGTCTCCTTGCATTTAGTTGCACTTTTCAAAAAAAAAACTAAAATCCCTCTAATCTTAGAAGGGATTTGTACTGAAAACAACCCATTAGTATATTACTTGATGCTTCAATAGCATAACCATGCAATTGGATCATTACGTTTTACACCATGGGATGGAACCTTAATTAGCTGGCTAGCTGCGTTAGTATATATAGGTAAAGAACCCATGCATTTCCATTATTATTCTGAAGCCATGGTTAAAGAAGCGGCAATGCGACATCTGAAACTCGATCAAACAGGAATTAAACCAGCAGATGCCGGCAGTCGTCTTCCTCCATGCAATCCAGAGCAGCAGAGCCGTTTCGGTTACTCGACTCTGGTCGTCTTGTGGCTTAATTGTGCTGCATGGCAGAAGCGTCGGAGTTGTTCCCATTCGCTTCTTGCTGCAGTCGATCAGCTCCTAAGTATCTAGTTGAAGAAATGCCATAGCAGTATCAAATCAAGCGCTGAATAATACTCTCTATTTTTAGAGCGATACACTAGCATCCTTCTTGGCATTTTATTATGCCTTGCGTAATGAAGTAAGTATCTAGTTCACTTTATTACATTCCGATCGATTGAAACATAAGCACGATGTAACAGTTAATTTTTTTAAAAATATTCCACATGCACACCAACACAACACCATAACCTTTTTATATTTGAGGTTTCAACGATTGCATACAATACCTTGTAATTTTTATAATTACACTTACCTCCCTTACTTGCCTGAAATTTCTATCTAAGCCTTTCTGAAAAAAAAAACCAGATATATACTGGGTGTGTTAGGATACAGAATTTATTTTATTTGTATCACAAACACATTTTTAACTGTCTTCAGATCATAAAAAATGTTATAGTAATTATTTCAAAGAAAATGATGCCTAGCAAAAAGATGTGATGCAAACGACATTCCAGTAGTACTTGAAGATGGTTTTCAGGGTGTATAAATATATTTCGTGGTGTATTGTGCAACGGCTATGAAAGTTCGTGGGTTTTCTGCATTTAACCCTAAAAAATAATAATAACTTTGAAAAGTCACGAGTAAGAGACCCACAGAAACCCCCCAGCCAACGGGCACCACCGTTTACGTCTCGTAAGTCGTAACTGTACCTGCGTGGACTCACAATGCTAACACGACTGGGTAGTCGTAACATATAGACTGTCCGCTCCAAGGTGGAAATTTTTACCAGAGAAGAAGATAATATGAAAATGAAGGAGCATCGCATCCATAAATCATAATCCTCCAATCAAATATCCTTTGCACATTCTACTGTTACTACTCTACTGCTGTTTCCATTCTCGTACGTATGCTGCCTGCTAGTACTACTTTTAGAAATAGTGGTGGCACTTATTTATATATATATATGTATGTATGTATCTATATATCTATATATGTATACATATAGCAGAGGAGGGGCGAGTTAAAGAAGCAAAAAGATACTGGTATACTAAAAGAACTCCAGAGAGGAAAGAAATATCCAAAACCAAAATTCGGGCCTTTAAGCAAGTTGTTGACATTCCAACATCCCAAAGCCCCATAACCTGGTCAACATTTGATTTCATCTTCATTTCTCTCTGCTCTCTATTGCCGTCACCATCATCATCTGCAAGCAACTACTGTCTTCCATTCACATAACATTTCTGGGAAAGAAAGATAGTACTAATATATAGCCAAGTTGGAAGGAAGTCTCCGCGAAGCTTCTTCTGAAATTGGACCGTCTTCTTCTTGTCCGTGGTCGTGGATTGCAGCATATTCTCTGTCCGCAATACAAGTTTGTACTAGTACTATTAGGTAGGTAGTGTTTGGAGTTTTTTCCTTCTTTGATTTTGAGTGGTATCTGTTACACACTTGATTTTGCTGCCCAAGGAAAAGCAAAGCGACAACAAGTTTCAAACGGTCTGCTTTTTTGTTCAGAGTCGGTATTTGTTTTCTCTGTGTTTTTCTTGGTTTTTTACTCAAAACTCTTGCACATTTCTCTACCTGTGTATTATATCTCTTTCACTTTCTTTTTTAGTGTATTTTTATTTTGAGTTTTGCGGATCCCATGAATATATGCTTGCTTTTCATTGATGATTTCTTTTTACGATTCCATTTGTTTTAACTCAAATTTGTTAGCTTATTGTATTTTAGAGTGCAAGATTGATTCTTGTTGTCTGGCAATCTAATTTGCACAATATTGTGAGTAAAGACTGCATTTTTTTTCCCCTTTGCTTTTTTAGCTTTCTGGGTTGTTTTTGATGTTCTGGCTAATGGCTGCGCGTAAAATATTTAGTGAAAGCTTTTAGAAATCCGGACTTGACCTGATTGGTTTTAATTCTTGTACTTCATTAAACTCCGATAGTTTCCTATTTGTGTTTGAATTTAAGAGAACTTTAGGGTTACAAGACGGAAAAAGATTAAAAAGGAAATGCTAGTTTTAAAGTCTTTCTTGAAATGAACTTTAGGTTAGCTATTGCAAAACGAAGTTCTTTGATAATTGATATAGTGCTGTATGTCTAAGGTTCCACCCATTTGGGATAATTTGCATGCCATTCTACAAATTTTTAACTACTATATTTTTCATTTTTCATCTGCTTATTCACGCTTCCACTTCATTTTCACGTGCATATATTTCATCAAATCAATTTAACAATTATATTTTTCATTTTTTCTTCAGACCACGTGATGTGAATTTTTTTTTACCACGTCATGTAATTAGTCACTGACATATTGAGTTTTCTCAATTATGTTGATAGCTTGCTATTTTTGGGGTAAAAATGTGATATTAGACGTTACAATTTTCAAGTTGTTTTGGATATGATATATCAAGCTACAAATGTTCCTAACTTGCTGTTTGACAAAATGGTGATAATCTTATAAAGGTTTTGACATCGTCTCAGGGTTCTGTATTTTGCGTGCTTTCTTTCTATCAATCACAACTTTTACATCGAGGACTTCTTAGTACCTATGAGAGTTCTGAGGTTGATTACGCATTGATTCCATTTTCACACGTGAGCTGGAGCTATGAATCACCAGCAGGAGAAGTTTGTTAGGTTGGTTGAGCCTTATCTCATTTACTTCTAGTTCTATGATTTTTCTTATTTCTCCAGGTAGCAGTTTTCGTACTGGTTGGTTTCTTCTTGGTTATAACTTCTCAAAGAGGCAAAGAATCAATAGGAGGCAGGAGAGCGTTACAAGAAGTCGTAGGATATTTATGTTAAGAAGAGAAATGCTTCAGAGATCCCCTTTCCCTATGTAATTGGCTTTCATGGTATCAAGATTTGCAACTAGTTAAAGGGTGCGATCATCACCAGTTTAAGTAGGAATACTATGTTATCCTAGAGGTTTATAGCAATATTGAGATAAGTTCTTTATTTGCACATAATTTGTTAACCCGATTTTGAGTTCCTAGAGGCTTTGAAAGTGGTTTTGAAATGATCAAAAGCTTAGAGCCAAACTATTTTTCAAAGTCTCGGACTTATCAACAAATTTTATATTTAGATCTGTGGTATCTTTCTAAATTAGTCCTTTATACAGGTTCCAGGGTTGGGAATCAATTGCAGGCTCAGAAGGCCAATATGCCAGTAAAGATGTTCTTCATGTTGGAAACTTTAGAACAAAAATAAACTCAGTCTCTGACAAATTTTGTGGAGGCTTTGAGAGTGGCTCTGAAAGGATCAAAAGTTTTAAAGACTCATTGCGATCCTGTTCATTAACTAGCCTTTTGCCTAAAGGCTTCCGATCTAGCAACAGAACTCTTGATCCACAAGGCCTGTTCCTTCAGAAGTGGAACAAGATATTTGTACTCTCGTGTGTGATTGCTGTCTCTTTGGATCCCTTGTTCTTTTACATTCCAGTGATTAATGGCCATAAAAAATGCCTTAGTTTCGATAAAAAGTTGGAGGTCACAGCAAGTGTTTTGCGTTCTTTCACGGACATATTTTACCTCATTCATATTATCTTTCAATTTCGAACTGGTTTTATTGCCCCTTCTTCCCGTGTTTTCGGGAGAGGTGTCTTAGTTGAAGATTCATGGGCAATAGCAAAGAGATATCTATCATCCTACTTTTTGATTGACATTCTTGCCGTTCTTCCACTGCCTCAGGTAAGAGGGATTCTTTTAATGTTGACTATGAGCAGGTTAGGCAGTAGCTCATTGTGGAACTTATATACATGGGTTGAATGAGTAAAAAGTTCTTGTTATGTCTTTGGTATGATGACATTGGAGGTGGTAATGGAGTTTATTATTGGCCGTCTTGTGATCTCATTTTTGTTGTTAGTAGTCTGAGTGCTTTTGTGTGCTCAGGAAGATAGACTTCGAGTCATGAATTTCAGTTAGATGGACTTTATGCTAGGAAGCCTTTTTAGAATGCTTAGTTGACCTTCTGTCGTGTGTCCTAAAGTATATAGTTTATACTGCTCTGTGTTTGAGTGTGTGTGTGTGTGTTTTTTTTTTTGGGGTGGGTGCAAATGGGATGTCTATTTTGTAGTGAATTTAAAAATGGTACTAATTCATGGGACTTGCAAGTTAATTTTTTAAATTAAAAACCTTGTCTTGAATAGCTTGAGATGTATGAGTGGATTCTAATCCTGTTGTCACCTTCACAGGCTGCAATATTGATTGTTATTCCTCGGATGAGGGGTGCAAGATCTTTGAACACAAAGAATATGTTAAAGTTTGTTGTGTTCTTTCAATACATACCAAGGGTTCTTCGTATTTATCCACTCTATAAAGAAGTCACAAGAACTTCTGGTATACTCACGGAAACAGCATGGGCTGGAGCTGCATTTAATCTTTTCTTATACATGCTTGCCAGTCATGTAAGTTCTGTAAGAAAAATTCCTTTTGTTGCTCAAGTTATTCTTTTTCTTTACATGCATTGAACAAATGCAAGTTTTTACTCAAACCTGTTTTTCTTTTACTATTGGTGCCATTAAAATAGTTTTTTCCCCCCAAAATGTTGTGTTTGGCTTTATTTTAATAATCTAATCCAAAGTGAAGCTTATGGCTGTACATTTTCCTTTCCTGTGTGTTTTTAAGTTTAAATAATGACGAAAAAGTTACAGCATGAAAATTTATACGCAATCACTATCGGTTGTCCTATTCTGTTTTTTAGTTTTGTAGTTTACTTGTACAATCACCTTCATTTAATGATTCACTTGTCTACTTTACAGGTTCTTGGAGCCTTTTGGTACTTGTTTTCAATAGAACGTGAAACCACTTGTTGGCAGAGTGCTTGTGGAAATCGGACTGATTGCATTCATGCATCACTCTACTGTCTTGATGATCACTTACGATTTAAACAGTTTCTAAATGATTCCTGCCCCATACAGACACCAGATACCACGCGTTTTGATTTTGGTATATTTCTCAATGCCCTTCAGTCTGGTATAGTGGAATCAATGGATTTTCCTCGAAAGTTCTTCTATTGTTTCTGGTGGGGCCTCCAAAACCTGAGGTACTGCCACTGTAGTTTCTACTTTTCTACTTAAAAGTTCAGTGTGAATGTCAGATCTTCGGATAATAATATGAGAGCTAAGGCAGCATCCCTGGAAAATGTTGGCATTGGCTGTGTTTCACAATAGTATGGTGCCACTTTGGCTGGAGCATTTCTAGTTTGATTGCTTTCATCTCCATCGTTGTCTAATCTATTAACGGTGCCTTAAAAGGAAATCAAATTCACCATTGGTCACTTTGGTCTCTGACATTCGTTTTTATGTTTTGAGGAACAGAATTTTTGAGGAAATCAAATTTATGTTTTGAGGAAATCTAGTATTTGTTTCTTTTTATTTGTAATCTTCCGGTTTATTTGTTTCCATATCTGGCTTGGTCTTGGAAGAAAGAAAGATGTCCAAACTCCCCTCCCCCTCCTCTCTTTCCTCTAAAGCTTTCCGTTCCTTCAAGTGTTTGCTTTCTTTTCTGCTATGGTATGTCCTAACGGAAGTTCCTTTGTCTAATGAGGCCCATGCAGCTCAGGAGTTATTTGTCTTACTTAAATATAGCCCTTGAAATTCTTGTTTGGAAAGAAACTTTGGGAAACATTTTACTATTTATTTTGGTTTCTGTTTTTTTCTCTCTGTCCATTTTGTGAAGATTTCAATTAGATTGTTTCTTATTATAGCTTAATATCTGGTGTTCAGCTTGGTCTTCCATATTCTTCTTTTTATTGGGTAATTCATCTTGAAATTTACCTTGTGCTGGGTTTAAAATATTTGATTTAAATGGGTGTTGTATTATAATGTTGCTCTAATTGCTGCATGTCCTGAAACTTATCTTAGTTTAGTGTCTGTATTCTATTTATAACTTCTAATTTAGCATTACATATGTTGTTTTGATATCTGCAGTTCTCTTGGTCAGAATCTCAAAACAAGTACCTTTGTCTGGGAAATTTGCTTTGCAGTCTTCATTTCCATCTCTGGTTTGGTGTTATTTTCATTTCTCATTGGAAATATGCAGGTGAAGGGATTACCCATATTTTTGAGTTTTAGTTGTTAAAATTATTTTGTTGCATAACAAGCTCTTGCTTAAAACTGGTAGCAGCTGATATTCTTTGATCATTCAAAATCCCAAGAGCCGTGCCTTTTTTTCCCCCTGAAATTGGTTTACCACTTCAAGGCTCCCCTCCCTGGTTTGTTGAATGTGATCTGGGACAGTTTCCACTGAAAAGCAACTTTAGGCTGCATGTCTAGTTTTAGTTTTTAATATATTTTGTAGTACATCGTTTTAGCTGAAGGATTTCTAATTTTTAAAATAAGAAAGTCGGTTTCTGGAAACATTGATCTTATGACTTTTGGGTACTTGTTCTGGGTCCTACTGACTAGAAACACTTATATGCAACAGGCATATTTGCAGTCTACAACATTAAGATTAGAGGAGATGAGGGTAAAACGACGAGATGCGGAACAGTGGATGTCTCATCGTTTGCTCCCTGACAGTTTAAAGGAGCGGATCAGGCGATATGAACAATATAAATGGCAGGAAAATAGGGGTGTTGATGAGGAAAATTTGATTCAAAACCTCCCCAAAGACCTCAGAAGAGATATCAAACGCCATCTTTGTTTGGCTCTTCTAATGAGGGTTAGTTCTTGTCTTCTGCTTTTTTATTCCTTTAATTTCATTTTCTTTCCCTTTCAGAATTAGCATCCTGTCTATCATGAATTTGTTGTGGCATCAAGAAGAAAGTATCGTTCAATTATAAGCTTCTTTTTTTCCGACTTCACCATTTTTAGTAGTTTTTTTCCCTTCCAAATTCTCAGCTAAGTTATCTTAGCTAAAATTTTCCACGGACATGTTTAAATGTATTCAAACAACTAGGAAATTCATTTTTTGTTTCAACTACTAATTTTTTTCCAGTTTTGGACACCGTTGAGTAAAAGAAACTATACCTGATTTTAACTAATACCTGGCATGCTGTTATATTTCCAATTCCAACCCCCCCCCCCCCTTTTTTATTTTTATTTTTATTAATCTCAAGATGCTCTTATATCGATTAGCTGCACTAGTTAACTGCCACCTTTTGTTTTGCCCTCTTTATTGTTTACTATTAAGGTTCCAATGTTCGAAAAATTGGATGAACAACTCTTGGATGCATTGTGTGATCGTCTTAAGCCAGTATTATACACCGAACACAGCTTCATTGTGCGGGAGGGTGACCCAGTTGATGAGATGTTGTTCATAATGCGGGGCAAACTGCTAACTGTGACCACCAATGGAGGAAGGACTGGCTTTTTCAACTCTGATTATCTAAAAGCTGGTGACTTTTGTGGAGAGGAGCTGCTTACTTGGGCACTGGACCCCCATTCATCATCTAATCTCCCAATATCAACTAGAACTGTTCAAGCTCTCTCAGAGGTCGAAGCATTTGCTCTAATAGCAGATGATTTGAAATTTGTGGCCTCACAGTTTCGTCGACTACACAGTAAGCAACTTCGCCACACTTTTAGGTTTTACTCTCAGCAATGGAGGACATGGGCAGCCTGTTTTATACAGGCAGCATGGCGCCGCTATTGTAGAAAGAAGCTAGAAGAATCTCTTCGTGAAGAAGAAAATTGGTTGCAAAATGCATTGGCAAAGAATGAAGGGAGTTCACCCAGTTTGGGTGCCACTATCTATGCCTCAAGGTTTGCTGCTAATGCGCTTCGTGCTTTACGACGCAATGGTGCTACGAATTCAAGGTTGACAGAGAGAGTGCCACCAATAATGCTTCAAAAACCAGCAGAGCCTGATTTTACTGCTGATAATTAGGTAGGTAATATTGTTTGGTTAAATTGTGTATTTGGGGCTTTGCCACAAATGATATTATGTTGTATATGCTTCATATTTGTTTGGTTAATTGTGTATATTATGTATGTTGTATATGCTTCATATCCATGCAAAGGTAATTTTTCGAGTGAGTGAGTAAGAAATGAATGATTTCCAATTTTTCTCTTTGTTTTCTAAATATTTTCAAGTTGTCAATATCGAGACAAGAATGATGTAATGGAACCATTGATGACATCAATGTATTGATAGAAATGTTGTTTTATTTGCCGGGAATATCATAAAGATTCAGAATAATATCATGCATGAAGATGAGACAGCTGTTTGAGAAATTACTCTGCGGGATCACAGAATAAAGTTCTCCTTTTACCTCTGCAGAGGGACACGTCTAAAATTCTGTGCAGTGTTGAAATGGCTTGGAGTATATTTCTCCATTTGTTCAACATGATACAAATTGCAATGCCAAAGCAGAAAAATATTCAGCCATTAGTGCATTTGAAGCGACTAACAGAATAAAATTCAAAAGAAAGAATGACAGGAGTCAGAGAAGCAATTCAATGGGGGCATAAATGGAGCTTGTTTTAGTATAGGAGGCTTCACTGGATAATGCCTGCTGCATCCAATCAAGTGTTTTGAGAACTTGCCTCCCTCCTTGGGCCTCATGGGTAAGTTCTTGTAGGCACTCCTGACTTGATAAGCGACTCCAGAACCGGGCAAATAACCGACTGCAGATGGACAGGATATCTTCTTGTACATCTGCCAGGTCATCCCAACTCCACTCCGATGCAAGATCTCCTCTTCCAATCATAATGCCCAAGGATTTGGCATTTCCATTGCCTCCATAAGCAAAGAGGGCAAATTCTCAAATCTACCTCTTGTTTCATTCTTCAGACACAACACCATCTTCCAAATTTTATGCCTTGCAAGCTCGTGGCACAACATGAGAATATCACCAGCATCTCGGACAAATGAGGACCCCGTGATGTCAGCATCACAAGCAACGAAGTCCCGAACCATGAGATCCTTTGAAGTTAGACATTCACATTGTAAATTACTCCTCGGGACATTTACAGCTTTTTCTAAGCCAAGGTCTAGTTCCCTGAGTGCCGGTTCTTTTGACATCTCCTGATATCTTGCCTGCTGTGCGACCAACAAGATGCTAATGAAGCTGAGCTAGTGGCTTGCAAACACAGCAAGAGAGACACAGGATCGGGGCTTGTCCAATGGGATGACTCTCTCTCTTTTTTTTTTTTTTTTTGTCATTGTCACTTTAACTATATTATCCTACTCTATTCTAATCTAGGGAAGGCTCAATTGCGGCAGGCATCAAATTCGTTAGGGTAAAAACATCATTAGTGGTTGCACACTTGCACATGTTAGTTAACCGAGGCAAATGCATGGTTGCTGAGTTTCTGTTACATAAATTGTGTTTGCAACAAAATGCCCGAGCTTGGTTAAAGGTTACGGCCCCAATCTTGAGCATTTTTGACAGTGCAGCTACAAAACTCTATTAATATCTGTCGGGAAAAGCTTTAAATATAGAAGCATATATCCGATGACACAAATTTAATTTAGAAGCATCCCCATTCCTCTATGGATCATGGTTCAAAGTCACGGTCGCGATTGCGGTTGCGGTCCGGACCGTTCTATATCGGTCACAGTCTCGACGAAACGCGAATTTTTGAAATATTTAATATTCTAAAATTTGTAAAAAATATGATAAACAAAAATAATTAATAAAATTAATAAAAATTCAAATTGACTCGGGATGACTCGAAGTGATTCGGTGTGACTCGACCGTTTCAACTATTCACGGTGACGTTTCGGTGAGTCAAGTATCTCGGAATCATATTGTCCCGATATCCTATCGGGAGGACCAAGACGGTGACGACTCGGCCGAGTTTTTGAACCATGATATAGCATGTAATCGAACTGCCTTTAGTTTGTCTAGAAGGCTCTTTTGGTTTTCTTGATTCTCATCCTTTTGAGTAACAGGTGCGGTTGTTTGCAATGGGGAAGTTCCTCGATCACCTGGAGGTGGCTTGTTCCATGTGAACCGTTTAACTTTTCTGAATTGATTGTTGAGACAATGTGATCCTTCTTCTTCAATTCATCTGCAGGGAGGCATTCGGTTCCTATTCCTTATTAGAACTCACTCTCAGCACTGACACAAATTCTAAAACTATAAAATAAAGGAGAGTTGCACACAAAAGCTCATAAAACAGTGCGCAAAGTGGGGTGATGAAGTGCGGAAGTAGAGATACATGCGCAGAGAGGGACTATGAGAGTTTTTGAGGAACCTGGGTTCCTTCCTCCTAATTAAGTCGTGACTTGAGAATATTGACGAAGTTGGAATACTTTTCTACAGGGTGACAATAACGAAGAAAAAGCGGAGTTCTGAGAGTCGAACCCAGATTACAGATAAAAGTAGCTCTTCAAACTTGAAATACCCAAGTAAACAAGAAATGAAGAAGGTATAAATTAGAGCATACGAGTAGTGGAAAAAAAAAAGTGGATGGATAAATATGAAAAATATCTTATCTTTCTTCATCACAAGACCCGCCTATGGTAGCAGACAAGCAGTACATGTACATAAATAATTCACCAGTAATCGTTGCAGGAGCATATGCCATTGTTGATATGGTGGAACCGGTTTGAATCCCTAACCACTATTTCTCTTCCAGTGGCCAGTGATATATATTTCAATGCAGAATGACAATCTCCACATACTCGGAGATTTTTAAATATCCTAATTGGCTTTGGGTGGAACGTGCTTATAAGGCCAAATGCCACGGCTAATTTCTCACTGTGTTGGAATAGATATTGTTCCTTCTGTTCTTCCTCAGCTTCATGAAGAACAAAGTTGGTATTTGGTACATAACCCATCTCCTTTATTTTGACAGCCAATCGATCTAGTTCTTTATAGATTTCCTTAGCTTGTGGATGTTCGGTATCACCTACATAAAACTTGTGCACCTTATTCTCTGCCTCTATCCAGCTACAACCTGCTTCCTTTACCAAATTTCTTGCTCTCATTCCTTTCCTGATATTTGCTACCTTTTCCCATTGACCACCGGAAGCATACAAGTTTGATAGTAAGACACGTGCTGCCGGATCGTCTGGATCCTGCTCATGGATCATTTCTGCTGCATGTTTTCCTAATTCTACATTTCCATGAACTTGGCAAGCCCCGAGCAATGTCCGCCAGACTAAAGCATCAGCAACAAAAGGCATTGACTTTATGAGCTCAACAGCTCTGTCAAGAAAACCAGATCGACCTAATAGATCAACCATGCATGCATAATGTTCCATCCTTGGACTTATACCATGCTCTTCTGACATAGAATGGAAGTATTTCCATCCCTCGTCTGTCATGCCAGCATGGCTGCAAGCTGATAAAACTGCAACATATGTGACCTCATTGGGTTTGATGCCAGCAGAAAGCATTGCAGTGAACAATTCTAAGGCTCTTTCTGCGAAACCATGTTTTGCGAACCCTGTGATCATAGCAGTCCATGAGATGATACTCTGATCTGACATGTCCCCGAAAACCTGGGAAGCAGCTTCAATGTTACCACACCTGGAATACATGGAGATCAGTGAATTACAAATGCACTCGTTAGACTCAAAACCTGCCTTGAGCAATCGAGCATGAATTTGCTCACCCTTGCCAACTGCACCTACGATTGCTGCTCCACTCAAGAGACTGGCATACGTAAAAGCATCAACCACAACTCCAGAATCTTCAATTCCACTAAAAAACTCGAAAGCCTCATCAGATTTCAAATTCTTAGCATAAGCATCAACAATTGTATTAAAAGAAACCAAATTCTTCTGAAATAGAACTTCAAATGCTCTCCGAGCATCTTCCAGCTTATCACATCTGGCATACAAGCTAATTAAAGCATTTCCCACACAGTCAAAATACGCTAGACCTAACTTCACTGCATGGCCGTAAACTATCTTACCCATACCCAAACTAGTAAGATTTCCACATGCCTTCAATAGAGCAGAAAAAGTAAAATGATTGGGTTTTACTGAACCCTCCTCCACCATCATGCGATACAAATTTATGGCTTCCCAGTCATCGCCTCCACCCTGGACATAACCTGTGATAATTGCTGTCCAAGACATAACATTGTGAACCGGCATCCGGTCAAAAACCTTCCTCGAGTCACTCATAGATCCATCTGCAGTGCTTTTGGCATACATGTCCACTAGACTACAACCAACACAGACATCTGATGAAAGGCCAGACTTGAGCGCAGAAGAGTGCAATTGTTGCCCAAACGATAACCACTCCAGCTCAGCACAAGCTGATAAAACACTACTAAAAGTGAACTTGTCGGGCACAAATCCAGTCAACACCATCTCCAAGAATAGCTGAACCGCACTTGTAGGATCGCTGATTTGAGAAAATCTAGTAATCATAAGTGTCCACGAAACAGAATTCTTCAGGGGCATTTGGTCAAACACTTTCTTAGCAAGGTTCAAATCATGAAACCCTTTGGAAAACAAATCAATCAATGCACACCCCACACACACATCTGAACCGAAATACCCTGATTTTATCACAATCCCGAAGATCACTAGCCCAATTGAAGCATATTTAACATTTGAACATGCCTGGATTGCAGCCGAGAAGCAAAATTGGTTCGGATGCTCTCCATGTTCGATCATATCAAAGAAGGTAAAAATGGCTTCTAGTTCCATATTACTATGCGCAAAGCAGGAAATAATAGCGCTCCAAGAAACCAAGTCTCTCTTCTCACCCATAGTTTCAAATATGTTTCGAGCAGTTAACCAATCGCCGTTCTTGGAGTAGAGGCTAATGAGGGAATTGAGCACAATGGAGTCGAGTTGGAGCTTTGAGTCGAGGATCTTAGAGTGAATAAGCTTCCCGAGATGGAAGTTTCGGGTCCGGATGCAGAATTTGAGGAGTACGGAGTAGGATGTGAGGTCAGGGGTAAGGCCATTTCGGGCCATAAAATCCAGGGTGGAGATTGCTCTTTTGATGTCGCCGGCATCTGCATGGCGGATTAGATTGTCCTTGAGAGTTTCAAATTTGGGTTTTGTCTTGCGGTGATGAGTTGGGGAGAGGCTCTGGTGAGAAGGGGGGGTCCTGGGTCTGCGTATGGGCGATTGAAGAGGAAAGAGCTTGGCGGGAGAGGGAGAAGATAGACTTGTCATGATCTTTTAACGCCCGCATCTTTTCTTTTGTTAAAATTTAATAAGAAGGTTTTAGTGCGTTCGGTGACTCTTTTCCCTCTTTTTTTTTCTTTTTTTTCCTTCTGTATTTTGTAAAGATTACTTTTTGTACACTAACACATCATCATTAAAATTTCTCTCTACACTCACACGTCATCGTCATTAAAATCTCTTGCGTGATAGGTATAAAAAAAAAAAAAAAAAACTCATGCGTGACAAGAAAGTATATATAAGATTAATTTATTTTTTAAATCTAATAAATTTTTCAAAGAAGAGTTTTACTTTTGTGTTATAACAACAAAATTAAACTTAAAAGTACCAACAACTTTATAACTTAATTGATTAGAACGAATCACTTTTACAAAAAAAAATTATGTATTCAAATTCTATTGCTATGTCAGTGGATGATTGATGATTTATGGTTCAAAAAACATTTTTCGTACAAACATCTAATCTATAATGATGATTTGAACCAAAATCATCCAAACTTTTTCTCACCAAACAAAAGAAACAAACCCTTAACGACGTGCTAATAATTTGTTTGGATATTTTTTATTTCAAATAATATTTCGTTTGTATCATAAATACATTTTTTAATTCACATTTTTATATTTTCAACTATATTTTTATCTTACATACATTACATTACAAAAAAATACTACAATAATTAGAACAACTAATACTCTATCCAAACAAACCCGACTTCCTGCCGAGATCAAAATATAAAAGGGATAATTTCAGAAACCTCACAGAAACCTCCCCTGAGGTTTCTAACAGTTTCACTCACCTCCCCTGAACTTTGCAAAATATCAGATACCTCCCCTAAACTTATAGTTGGAGTAACAAGATCAGCCCATGTCAGAAAAATAAGCATTAAAAAAATATTTTGAGGAGTGAGATGATATTTGTGTTCCACATATGCCCTTTTTGCTTATCCACAACTTGAGCTAAAGCAAAAGCAAAAAAAAGAAGTAATAAGTTGAACCAGATAGAGACAAATGCAGATGGCTTCTTCAAGCAATGTTACAATGCTATTTATATTTTTTTGTTTTAGCTATTAGACATTTATTTAGCTAATATGATCATTCAATTAATTGAAACATACTTCTGGTGATATAAAAAAATGTATAGTTTTATAATTTGAGTGATTAAAAGTAAAAATTTTTATTAGTTAAGTCATAAAAAAAATATTATTTGAGTGATTAAAAGTATAAATTTTTACTAGTTAAGTCACAAAAAATTTTTCACTATTTGGTTTATTGAGTGAATGGCAATTGCAGTTAAATAAATAGTGTAACGATCAAACGACCAAATTCTCAATAGTTTAATAACTCTTTTTGCGATTTTCTCTGTGAAAAATGAAATGAAGTAGCAAGATACTTCATTTCATTTAGTGCCACATACTTTAGTTGAGAATTTTTTTTTAAAAAAATTAATTCACACTATAGTTAGTCAAATTTATTCAACAAGCTTCGTTTGAATACCAGAACTTAGGTAGATCCGATTTTCAAAAAATTCAATAACCCAAATTGTGTCGCATCACTTTATGAGATGATGTAATATACAATTTATGTCATTGAATTTTTGAAAACCAAATTTATCTAAATATAAGTAATGAGTTACACTAGATAATTGTCTTACAAATAAAAAAACATAAAATACATGACTTTAGAGAAAGGTAACACTAGTGCTAAACTCTTCATTGGTGATTGTACTACGAATAAAAAGTGTAAAGTTGAATAGAAGATATATCATAAGTTATATCAAAAGTTATATCTCTATTTCTCATTTAACTAATTCTGTCAAAATAGCTTCAAAATATATCATAAGTTATGAGGGTATATCTGTCAATTCTTCATCAATGATATCACAAATAGGACCCAATAATCTGACAAGAGAGGTATCTGATATTTTGCAAAGTTCAGGGGAGGTGAGTGAGACTGTCAGTCTGAAATTATCCTAATATAAAAACATCGTACATACGCTTTGATTTCAAGAGCAACACACGGTGTGCAATCCTCCAGTTGTTACTCACCCCAAATGTATAATAATAACAACAAAAATAAAAATCGTTAAGCTATCTAGATTACCTAGCGGAGGAAGCTGCCAGGCGACCCCGACCTGCACCTACGTTATTATTCCTCTTCTCATCAAACTTCTAAACGGATAATGCAGCTGTTAAAGGTACATCATGCATTGCATCTTTTATCTAGACAGGAATGCTTAAAATGAGGTTAATGCTCCAGTTCACAACCATCCTTGGTATATAATAGAAAGTTCTGTCGATTAATCGAGATCTCTTAGGAATTAACATCAACAATCTTGAAGATCAAACCCTTCATTATATTATGGTGATTTAAATGGCCATACTAGTGGAACTTTCTCAACAACTCGATGAACTAATTGCAGCATCATGAATAATCGTATCTGAAGCCACCACAGAAGCAATAACTAATGATAAAAGATCAACCAAGCCACTGGCGCTCCTGCAGTTTGATATCACGGAGACAGCTAAGTTCCCTCTTGACAAAAGATGGCAAGGCAAAGGCTGCTTTATGGATCTGTCAAAAACGAGCAGCTCATGAGAGAGAGAGAGAGACGGTACTACTCACCCAAGCTTAAGGTTTGGTGAACTCTAACTTTATTGGAAAAAATAAAACAGAAGATTTGGCAATGATGACTACCAGGCCGCAGTTGGCAAAAAGGGAAGTTGATCAAAGCCAAGAACCTCAAGAAAGCCTAAGTTCAAGACCACAGGCAAAGACAGTTCTTAAACCTGTCTATGGCCAGTGTGGATGGGGCTGGTTCAAAGACCTTCAGTCCCATCTCAACCAAACTACTCCCCCAATTGGTGAAGATAACCTAATGCCTTTTTAGGTTTAAGAAACTCTACAAATTAGACTTTAACATCTGAAAATACATTTACTTAATCAATTTATGCAAACTCATTAGAATGCAGCAAGATCCAGTTAAGTAGGCACCAAACGAGAAGTATAGTGAGGGATGGCAAATAAAAATGAACTACCTCTGAATTGTAAAATTTAAGTTCTCTTTGATGCTGTACTGCCCCCTCTAACTTCTCAATGGGATTGATAGGATGTAGAAAATCTACTGGGGGCCCCTCAGTTGAGCATATCAGAAATCCAATGACACCACTGCACAACAAGTACAGTTCCTTAAATATTTTCTTGGAATGTCAGCAGGTCAAGAAACTCCCAGATTTCCTCCCCTCAAATGGAGACACAAGGGCGAAATAGGGAAATCCAGGGGTATCAAGAAATAAGCAAAAAAGAAAAACGATATGATTACACCGGTGGCAACATTAAGGGACGCTTAATTAGCAAATAAAGGAAGAGCTAACTCAATAAATGTCTAGAGAATTTGCAGCAACAGAAAATTCTGCACAATTTTTCACAAGTATTACCTTGGATAAGTAGGAACACTCGTCCATGCATAATGAACAGCACCCTTGAATGTTTCTCGACATATAGATATCATATCCTGTATAAGATGCGTATGAAGCCACATACTTTCTGCCATATTACAAAGAACCCCACCAGGCCTTAGTGCTTTTGCAATTGTCTGAAAGAATGGTCTCTCTACAAGTTCTTGAGCAGGTCCTGCAACCAGAGAGTTAGATTTTGTCTTCTATTTCTCCCAAACTTTACCAAGAAGAAAAAAAAAAAAAAAGTGGATGAGTTCCGACATAAACAGAAACAAAGCTTTTATGCGCAGGGCAAGGCGTTGTGCTTGCATAACCATCCAAATACTCGGATATAAGAAATGAAAAGGGGTACCCAGCACAGAGAGAGGTTGTCAGTGCCACATCTGAAGGGCATATATGAGCAACAAAGCCACTTTCATGTATACGCAAAGATAAACGATAATATATCCAACAACTTGATACCTCAAAATTGTTCCCTAATCTTTTGCAGACAACAAAGGAAACAGATAACCAAAACTCAACGGAGAATAAATAGTTTCCTGAAAAATATAATAATATATACTCAAAGAGACATTAATACTGATGTTGCATAAAACCGAAAAAAAAGGGGGTCATACCTACAGGGTCCGATGAGTCAACAATAATAGCATCGTACTTCCCTTCAGGTGCACTCCTTAGAAACTCAGCAGCTGTAAATATCAGAAAAAAATAACCTTAACAAGACAGTAAAAATACAAAGCTGGACGAAAAGCATGTTTTATCCTACATGAACAAATCAATGCGACCACGATGAAATAAGGGGATCTCCTTACTTAGATCAGTAGGCATATCAAGTAAAGTCTATAAACCAAACTCATCATGGGTAGAACTTTTGACGTTCAAGTAGATACCATGTACCCAGATGCTGAAGAAACATGTGTAATACACCACTAAAAGTGCATATGCAAAAGGGGCACCAGAAATCTGAGCAACAGGAAGACATGTTGCAAGGTTCAGACTTACTGTATGTCTTTTGTTTATTCAATTGATACCATTTATCCAGTTTTTACAATGAAAAAAAAAAAAAAAAGCTACATCAGTGATCCGGGGGATATTTTTTGAAAAATGAGCCCACAAAAAACACTTTTAAACTTGGAAATTTTTGTTTACCACCAACAGGAAAAGAATAGAGAGGGAGAAATTGGAACATTTGACATACCATCACCAACATGAAGATGCACACGAGGATCATCAAAACCAACAGCTAGCTGTGGAAAAAACTTCTTACTAACCTACAAGCAAGAATTGATAGGAATAGAATAATATCACTAATGATACATTCCAAAATCAACGGAATTCACTTTTAAACTTACATCAATAACCATCTTATCTATCTCACAGATGTCGATCAACTTCACAGAACTGTGACGAGAAATTTCCCTGAGAACACCACCATCACCACCACCTACCACAAGAACCTGTGCTTTATAAACTTAATTAGACAAGAATGAACAATGTAGGAACAATACGAAATTGAAGAAAAAACATACTTGCAGGCAAAAAGATAGCGACTATATCTGATCACATCCTGAAGGACTAAATCATACAAGTTTAAGATTTCTTTATTTTATTATCTAAGAACGGAGAGATTTCACATTTAGGAATCAACCAAAAGAAAACCATATGACATCACCCAAGAATAAACCATATGACATAACAAGCTACTATCTATCACCATACTCCTTGAAGCTATCATCTATAAAAAGAAAATTATCCGGCCATGCTTGCCAATGTATTAGACTCCACATTTGCATGGAAGAAAATGGACAATTTACAGGACTATTCAAATTACAAACATGTGAAAAATTATGGGCCTAAAGTCACAAACAGCAGTACAAGGCACACTATCCTATGGTTATAGTAGATTAATACACGGTTTGACTAAAGCGTAGTAAAACCATGATATATAAATTTGAATAGCTAATCAAAAAGTAAATTTCAGACAAGCAACCACAATTCTCAACCTTTACAAACATGTAGGACCAATAAGGAAGATAACATACGGAAGTTTGGAAGGAAGATAACTACTTCATTGAAGGATTTCAAAGAACATTGCCATTTCCTTTGCCAAAGATAATACATAGTTTAGGATAAGAATAACAGATAACTAAGCATGTGGTGATTCTACTTCATTGAAGGATTTCAAAGAACACTGCCATTTCCTTTGCCTAAGATAATACATAGTTTAGGACAAGAATAACAGATAGCTAAGTATGTGGTGATTCTCCAATAGTGTACAGTCATAGTGGGGAAAGGGAAAAAAAGAAAACCCATAGACGACAACAACAGACATTTTTGGGGGATTTAATTGAACAGAGAGGAAGATGAGCTATCATCTCCTGATAAGCACACTCGTCTTTCTCAGTCAACTGAACAATGCCATCTAGCACAAGAACTTTCCCGTATGATGAGGACTGCAAGATTTAAAAAAGAAATATGGAATTAGGCAATAAAGAGTACAACAAAAAGATGACAGTGTCCGACATAAATACTTTTCTCTCTAAAGTTTAAGATCCTGAACCTGGAAAACCAAAACCTCCTGAAACTCTGATCTTTCCTTGAATAAAATCTTTTCCACTCTGAGGGAATGTGCTTCTCCTATGGGCAAACAAAAACAAATTCAAATTGCACGCATAAAACAAGCAACAATACTAGTAACATGCTATTTACATTGTGACATGGGATAGCCAACTTCAAACTCCACATTACATTTTCGTTTTACAAGCAGTCAAGCACTCTTCCAACTAGGTAGTATTGCACACTGATCATACATTCTTTGTTAATACCCTCAATCCTTTTTCTGTAGTTAGGCAACAACTAAATCTGAAAGAAAATGTATAGGTTAATTCCCTTGTTTCTTTCTTTTTCCTTGACACCTGATCAGCAAATTTCTTCAGCAGAAAAAAAAATCTTTGCTTCTAATACTTTTGATGAGCTAAAACGCATTCAAACTGCATAAATATATTTAGCACTTGAAATACAGCAAAAACTTTGGGGAGAAAAAGCCATTTCAAATGTATGTAAATATGAAACTTCAATCGAGTATGTATATCCGGAAAGCATTATCTAACGTTAAGACATTGGATCATGTACTGAATAAGTTCATGAAATTAAAAGAAAAAAAAATAAGGAATTAGCATGCAAGATTATACTCTAAAGAGAAAGGCAGAAGCATATTACTAGATCATATGAAAGTAGGGAAAAAGCAACGCACACCTGGCCACATTGGATTGTTAAAGTACATCTGAATAGGAGTTTTCTCTGTAAAACAACATTAAAAGAAAAAAAAGTCAAGAAAAAACATCAACTTTGACCAAAAATCATTCAAAAAGAGTAGGATAACAAGCTATTTTGTAATAACCAGATGATGTCTGATGTCCAGAGAACCATCCAGAAACAACTGTTGCGTGACATTTGGCATCACATTCAGGGTCAGATGCCCTGGCTTTCAAGCAACAAGAAGGGATGACAGCCTTGTCTGAACCATTGGTTGCATCAATCTTCTCATCCATAGTCTTCTGGCAACCCAAACCTCTTCCTTCGTGGCCCTCCATATACTATCTTTTTCTTCTTCGCCTCCAGTCTCTAATATCCACCATGATATCCAATCAAATACCATGATATCAAAAAAGATTTAAAAAGAAACAGAAAAATAAAGCATGCATAGCCACCATATCTAGATCGTTTTTGAGACCTATGTCTTAGTGGAGCATTTACATTTCAGAATGTTCATTATGCAAATAAACTGTGCAATGTCTAACAAACTAAGCATAAGAAAGCTTACCAAACAAACAAAGTGCATTGAAAAAAAAATAAAAAGGTACTTCCCAAGTTGAATAATTTTGCAGCAGTTACCAGCCAATTACTTGCAATGGGAATGAATGTACAGTATTCGTATATACGGAATTGGCAAGAGTCTTCGAAACACGCCTAGATGCACATGACTAGTTCAAGTCAAAGGCAAATAAACTATAATATAAACTTTTGTTCTGGAGCGCAGACGCAATAAACCAAATGTTACCAATCAACCGTTCAAATGGAATGTAAATCGAACAAAATATCTACTGAACTTTAATCTCTCTCATTTCTTTAAGTCTTTTACCTATTTTTTATGCAAACTTTGGAAACATCACCGCATTAACATCATCCATCAAGGAAAACCCACATGCAACAGAAAAAATATTCCACTTCATGTATTTCTAGGAATCAGCGTAAAATTCACGCAGAAGTAAATCAGGAAAGTTGCGCTCTACAGATCAATAACGAGAGGAGGAAAAAATAGAGAATAGAGCAAGGAATAGTAAAACCGTCATCATTAAATTCGCTTATTCCTCCGAGAAAATAAAGCGTGAAGCAGTTAAATGCTACTCCGTTAACTATGCTTGATTCTAGAGTTAAATCGATTTAAAATTGGTCACAAATGACTGAAGCTTCATTTTCTCTGTTTTGATTATGAATTACAGCTTGGAACACTTGCTTAGAAGTGACAGAAAGACGAAAAACGGGGAGGGCTTAACAAAGAACAGCCATTCATCCGAATATAAACGAAGAAAACATCTAAATAAAAATAACTCATGACACTCGAATTTCATTTAAAGAAAAAAGGAAAAGGATAGGCAAATTTAAATACCACCAGTCCAAACAGAGAGAGAGAGAGCAAGCTATGAAAGACTAAAAAAATTACAAAAGTACCTGATTGTAATGGCTGGATGGCAGCGACGAAATGTGAATATCAAAGGCAAAGCAGACGCAATTATTGAAATATTATTCAACTAAAAATCTGTACAAATATCTTCTGGTGCCCCTGAGGAAAGAAGGAATCTATTCTCTCTATATACTGCACAGAGAGAGAGAGAGAGAGAGAGAGAGAGTGCTTGCGGGGAGTTTCAGTGCTGTTGCGTCGTCGTCACCGAGCGGGATTTGGACTTTTTCCTCTTAATAAGGATTTTGGACGATGAAAATGGCGTAGACAGACGGATACTTACTCGATAATCGATTCTGGAAGTAAGTTGGATGGATGGATGATGGTGATGCTACTGCGTACAGTAGTACTATTATTTATTTATACTGCGCCACAATACCCTCCTGTATTCCACGTTTCAACAATTCAGGCCGGGGGCCGCTACTTTTACTTTAGAGCAAATTGCGCGAAATGTCATTAAACTATTTCAAAGTGCCGGCTCTGGTCACTAAATCTTTTTATTAGCGCGAAATGTCACTGAACTAATAAATCTGTACCGTTTTGATCACTCCGTGTATTTGTGCCGTCAGGAGAGACGGAAATCAACTTTTTGAGGGGCAAATTCGTCTGCACAGCCTTAGTGGGAAGAGTTTCATCTGGTAAGTGAAAGGTTTAAGTGTGGGGCTTTGGAATGTTGGTAAAATTTTGAGAAAGGGTGGTTATATCCAGCAATTTCACAGGTTGATTTCCGTGAAAATAAGTTCACGTATCAAACCAACTATTTTCATGTTTAGATTGATAGTTCAAGAAATTAACATATTTTTAGTTTCCAGACTATTTTGCTAACACTTCTGCTCTCTTATATTTCCGTGAGAAATATAAATTATGCTTTGTAAACGGCACACTTTTTTTTTTAACATTAGGGAATTTTGTGTATGCTGAAGCGAAGGAAGGTATTTGCACTGGGGCATTTACAGAATTCCTAAAATATTCGGTCCTCAATAGCAAGGGGTTTTTGAAGCTTGAAGGGACTGAAGCGAGGGGTTTTATGAAGCGGCAAACTTTTTGCCGAATGGGAAGGGGTTTCGGCTGCCTCAGAGAACCTCGACTCGGGTAACTAAATCGCCGTTCCTCATCCCCTTCGCCGCCGTTAGAGCCAGAAAATTGGACCTTTTGTAACTGCAAAAGGATGATGCGAATAGCTGAGGCTAGAAAAATGAGATCTTTGGGCTCATCATACGCTTGTCTGGAGTCTTTGAGTTATCAATTTCTGCAAAGATGCTTAGTCAGCGGAACTGCAAAAGGGAAATCTAAAATCAAAGGAGCACAGCCATTGAAGAGATCGAAGGTAACAACCAAGAAAGGAACTGGGTCGGGTGATTCGAATCAGAAAGATGGTGGGCCCAGAAGAAAATCCGAATTTGATGAATTGGTCGACGAGTGCTTGGCTTCGACTTCCCCAATTAGATTCTTGAAGCCTAAGGAAAAAGCTAGGGAAGCCGAGAGAGAAAAGATGGGGCTGAAAAGTAAGGTAATGGAAGAACAGGAGAAGAAATGGAAGAAAATGAAGAATGAATTTGATTCCCCATTTTTTATGGGTACCCCAGGATTGGATTTGATAAAAAATTTTGAGAAAGGGTGGTTTACCAACATTTTACCCCTCAACATTTTGAGAAAAGACTGTGCAGACGAATTTGCCCCTCAAAAAGTTGATTTCCGTCTCTCCTGACGGCATAAATACACGGAGTGATCAAAACGGTACAGATTTACTAGTTCGGTGACATTTCGCGCTAATAAAAAAGTTTAGTGACCAGAACCGGCACTTTGAAATAGTTTAGTGACATTTCGCGCAATTCACTCTTTACTTTATTTATTGCTTTGTCCCTGGCGTAGTGCTTACCGTGAGCATTCGTGCTGCATCATCAGGTTCAAATTCAATTTCTGTAATTCACAGATGAATGAAACTCATTAATTATATGTTTGGTAAGTATAAGATTTGCCAAAAAAAAATTTAATTTTGTATGCTTACATTATACATATAATTTTTAATTATAATTTATTTTATATACATCATATTATAAAAAGTATCACAATAATTATTTCAAATAATCTTCTATCTAAACACACTCATTGAGTTCAAGATATCTTATTTAAAAAAAGAATAAAAATATAAGGTACGATCGAGTGCAGTCTTACTTTAAAAGTAGAGGTACCAAAATAGGTGATTCGGGTGAATTTTAATTGGTTAAGATGGATAATGGGTATAAGTAAATCAATTCATTTATACCCATTTAATTAGATACGTATAAATGGATAAGTCAAGAAATAAATTAGATAACCCACCTACCCATTTATAATCCATTTATTTAAATTTTTTGTAAACTCATTTAAATTCATTTTTACAAATTAAGTTATCAATTCATACTACCCTTTATATTCATCATTAGTTTTAAATTTTTATTTATAATGTTTAATAAGCCTTATTATCATTTTTTTTCCATCTGAACTCTGTATCGCAGAATTACATACTATTTAATAATTAAACACTTAAGAATATAAAAATTAGAACTAAATACCATTAAAGTTAACATAAAAAATCAAAAATTTTGAACTACAAGCATTTTTTTCGTGTGTAAATTAAAAATTTCCTTTTGAAAAAGTAAGAAAAGAGGCTAAAATTAGTCTTAAATTGGTAATGCCGAAAAATTAGCAAGTTAACAAATAAAAGTAGCTAACATAATAACAAAATGAAGAATCTGAAAAAAAAAAATGGGTGAGGGAAAAGAACAGGTTTGCGGAAAGACAATTCTAAATGGGTTAATTGGGTTTGATGGATTAATTGAATTTGATGGGTAATATTAGGTAATCCATTTATACCCATATGTAAAAATTTTAAATATTTATATTTATCTATTTATAAACGAGTATGGATAAATTTACTGAAATAGATTTATTTATCACCTATAGATTTATTTATAAATTTTTTTTTTCTTTTAAATTTCCGGGATTTAGGGTTTTAAAGATTCTCGTCCCGACTCCTCCTCTGATAGATGACGAGCCCGGCGGCTGAACTTGTCCTGCGTTAGCGGTACTATCAAACGTAGATTAATTTTATGGTGCATTTTTTTTTTTATTGTTAGATGTGAGCTTTTTCAGAGTTTGATTGTCTGGTACATACACTCCTAAAAATGTATCATTAAAAAGGCGAGGCATTGGGTTCGTGATTGGACGCAAAGCGAATGAGCTAAAGCGATGCTACTAGTACCGACTTTCTACTTTATTCCTTGAAAACAAAAATTATGATTGTTGAATTCCCTCCATATACTAGCATGATTCTGGCCGTGCATTGCACGGCCTACCCACTGATATGATCAAACAACTTAATCACACCTGGGCAATCAGGACCATATATGTATATATATGATATGACCAACTGAAAAATGAAGAGGTAAATAATGAATATGCAAATCACAACCATAGATTACATAAACTCAAACATTCATGTCTTAGCAAAACACACACTTCAGTTCAACCCACAGTTACATATTAGGGGGTTTAAATAGGCTTCATTGCCTATTGAGTTACAACATTGATGGTTAAACCATTCATAGATATATTAGGATCCATTACTTTCTAAGTCAAAAGAATAATGGATCATAATATAATTCAAAAGGCATTGTCTAAGCAATCAAGATAGTCATCAAGGCAATGAACAAAAGATATAACAAAAGTGCAGAAATCAGGCATATCAGTCTTCCTTTGCTTTAGGTTTCTTGGCTGGACTGTCTTTGATATTTGCAGGTGGACCATACGGTTTTGCAGGTTCTTTGGCAAACTCTTCAGGAGCCTTTGTTGGTTGTTTAGGATCTGTGTCTGCTGGTAAATCTTCTGGAAATTCAAGGCTTCTTTTTGCTCCACTGGTTGCAGATGTCTGGCTGTCTTTGTAAGAACTGGCTCCAGCAATTTCTTCAAGTAGCAACTTTGTGCTTGGTGTGAACAATTGATCCTTTGATGATGTTTCTGTATGCCTTGCTGATGAACTGCCAAGTGCAGAAGAAACTTGAGTGTTTTCTGGAAGTTCCAGAGGAATGGGACGGTCTGATAGTTCAGCTGCAGTATAAGCCTTGATGACAGTATTTTTTTTCTGCAGTTGACCTTGGAAAGGAGTCTCATAGGATTTCAGAAAACAGACCACTGTGTACTTTTTCAAGACATCATTAAGTTCAGTATCTATTTGAAAGCCCTGCACCAGAAAATTTTTTTAGTTAGGTTCAGCGAATTCCTTTCTATGTATATCTGTATTTATGCCTGAATATAAGACAGAAAATTCATACTTACATCTTCTTGTGCTTGTTTAAGCTGCAATGGAGTGAACTCAATCAATTTTTCAGCATCTTCTCCAGATATAATGCAATGTATTGAGCTCGAAGCATCAGTTATAATAATTGGAATGCGAGCCCTTTAATTGAGTGGAGGAATTAAGATTAATATATGGTAACAAATGCGAATAATATTTAATTTAGAAGCATAAGTTAATGATCTAACCTGAGTTCAACTTCACTTTGCTGTTTGCATGAAGGACAGTGGATGATCCAGTCAATGTCAGCATTCACAATTTTGTGACAATTCGCACAAGCTGTAGTCCAATATTTGCTGAATCCATATGCAAGTTTGACAGTTCCTTGCACCCAAGCTGCCTTTTGCTGAGGCAGGCAACCATGAATGGTATTTGAATGTGAATTAGACAGAAAATAGTTATATTTAACCAAAATTGTAGAATAACAATATGGTACTTACAACTGGAAATGATGCCTGAAAATTGCTGATTGCTTTGATATCTTCTTCATTTGGAGGAGGAAGTAAACAGTTTGCATCATTGTATGTTTTAGCATCAAGCAAATTCCTGATTTCTTCCTTGTTCAAGCTGAACCTGAATGATTATGTTTAGAGCACAAATACAAAATTTATCAGTAAAATAAGTTGATAATTTATGGAAAAAACTAAAAAGAAAATTATACTTACCATTGCCTCAAAGATAGGTCATCTGGAAGTGGAGGACTAATCAGAATTCCAGATGAATACCTTGTAGTGAATGACAAAGCTGTAAAAATGATGAAATGGTTTAGTAATTATAACATCAAGTACTTAAAAGACACACAATAAAGAAATCATAATGCATAATGAAAAATTTACTATTGAATGTGGTAACTTTAACACGGAGAGCTATGATTAGAGGGGCAGTGCTAATCATGTCTGCTATTTTGCTCCCTTCATCATGTTCAAATTCATTCCAGAGAGTCATAAGCATCAGTTTCTTCCTGTCAGGTATAACAAATAAATTATAACTACTGCCATTAATCTAAAATGAGTTAATAAAATGGTAGTATTCAGGTTTGATTACTCTTCATTCACTATTATAATGTCTCTAGAAATAGAAGCCGGATCTGGCTGTTTTATTGGGAATGCGTGAATGACAAAGCCTCTAATATCTGAAACAAAAGTGTTGATATGAATGTAAGAAATCAATAAAATGTCAAATGACTGTCAAGTAAATTAAAAAATAATGTAACAAAAATTACTGCAAAGGTTATCTGAATCAGCATATTTGTGCAGATCAGAGAAGTTTGTCAGCTCAAATATGCAAGGCAGCATAGGTGGCACAGGTTCAGCATAATTTTCAATCAAAGTCTTGTAGTTCAAAATCCAGGAGCATTCATAAGTCCCAACTCTGTATGTTGGGTCAGCAGGAACCACAATTGCATTAGAAACATAATATCTTTGATAAGGCTGCAGAAATTTGCTGAAGGTCTTGATGTGTTGTTCATAAGTCACAACAGAAACTTTTGTTCCCTGATTAGGATTAGGAAAAGTTAGTTATATATATATTATGAGTTATAGCTATAACTATAATGTTGATGGCTAACACTATATTTATGACACAGAAATTAAAATTATAGGAATGCATACTTTAATAGTTAGGCAAGTATTCACTTGTAATGAAACTATAGTTTTGATATCAGTAGATGAAACTATGGTTTGTATAGATGAAAAGGTTAACTGCCATAAGTATATCAATTGTTCCAGTTCATTAGTCCTGTGCAAATTTAGAGAATTAACATATTATACTCCCACATGCTGTCTGGTACAGCGTGTCTTGATGACCAGCAGAAATATGCAATTTTTTCTCCCCTTAAGCTTTTACAATTCCATTATCTGTTTAGTGTGTGTGTTTTTTGTGAGATGTAATAAGCAATAATATGACAGGGTAAACTGGAATTGCATATGTATATGTTTGTGATATGCTCATAACAAAGGTTTGTAATGCAAGAATAACTTCGGTATAAGGTAAAATTTTTTGGTATAAGTTTGAAAATTGAGTTCTCATTCACTCTTTTTTTTTTGATGTCACAGATTGAGAACATTCTTCTTTTTCTTCTAGACCAACAAAGCCTACTTGCTAGCTGGATAGAAAAACTTAATGAACAGCAAGATTCCCTTCAGGAGCAGGTTGATATAAGTAAGATATCAGAGGTCTAAATTCACTGATTACTATGTCAAAAGTGGTGCTAATCATCCTTATTCTCAGCTTCAGCAAGTTTTCAACCATGTGGTAATGAAGAAGCAAATCATAAAATGTTCGTATACAGAATCTAAAATGTTCTCATCTATGAATTTAATTAATGACCAGAGAGATAGGAAAGAATTGCTGACCTCAGCATCTGTGAGCAGAAACCGCATAATTCGCCTAGGTGGAACTTCACGAGTTAATTGACTGTGGCCTTTGTGAACAACTTGTGCTAGAACAGTCCACTTTTCTGCTCCTTTCTGAATGTTTAGTACCGAAGATATATGTCTAGGCATGATGGGCTGTATTTGTAGAGAAATTAGATAGTGAATTAAACAAAATAATAAAGTTGGAAAAAAAGCCATGAATATTAAAACCTGATAATGTAATCTGGGAAGCTTCAAGAACTTCTTTATATACTATATTTTTAGTATGATCAGTGCATGATTCATCAAAATAAGCTGGCCTAATAAGTACTTTTACAGCCGAAGCTGTTTTGGCTCTTGAAAGTGCAACATATAATTGGCCATGTGAAAACACAGGTTCTTTCAAATAAATACCAACAAAATCTAAAGTTTGGCCTTGTGCTTTATTTATTGTCATTGCAAAGCACAAACGAATTGGAAATTGTGTTCTCTTATATGGAACTGGATATTGTTCATCACTTGGTGGCTGCAAGGAAATTCTATGTATAAAAACTTCTTTGCCACAAAAATCACCCACTGCAATTTTAGCACAAATAACATTCTTGCTCAAACTCTTTATTATGAGTCTAGTTCCATTGCATAATCCTTCAGCAGGATCAAGATTTCTTAAAAGAATTATTGGGGCATTGGATTTTAAGAGTAACCTATGTGGAGGTAAATTGCTTGGCGTAAGAGTATTCAAAAGATCAATATATTCAGATTGATGATTTTCATTCAGTGTTTCATCATAGCTTAGGTACTCAGTCAAATCTCCTGGAAATTTTTTGATCAATTGATCATTTATTTCATCTACAAAGTTATTCTTTGTAGTTAGAATTGCTCTATTTTGTGAGCAATACAGTTTGTTTGAAGGATCTTTAAATTCAGGATACACAATATTGATTAGCTTTTCAATTGCATCAGTCTCATTATTATAGTTAACTATAATTGAAGATGGAAGTTTTACTATGTCATTCTCATTTGTTTCTTGTGTCCCATCTCCAATTCTTAAAAGAAACTGCGTGAATGAAGGATCTAATTTTGCTCTCATGTTCTCTATTAATTGCAATTTCTCTAATTTGTGCCATAATGGAGAATTTATCAAACATGCATTTATCATTTCAGCTTTTGTTCCTTTTCTAACAACTGGCAACGTTTGTCTAAAATCTCCACCAAGTACAACTACCTTTCCCCCAAATATTTCTTCTGAATTCATTAAATCTCTTAAGAGATCATCTAAAGCTTCAATTGCTGCTTTTTTAGCCATTGGTGCTTCATCCCAGATTATGAGTTTTGCTTCTTTGATCATTGCAGCTAAAGAAGTTTGTTTACTGACCCGACATGTTGCACCATCAAAGATATCTATTGGAATTTTAAATCTGGAATGTGCAGTCCTTCCACCTGGTAAAATGGAAGCTGCAATTCCTGATGTAGCTGTAGCAAGAGCAAGATAGCCTTTAGATCTAACATCAGCTAACAAAGCTCTATAGAGAAATGTTTTTCCAGTACCACCTGGACCGTCAATGAAAAAAACACCAGATCTATCTGAGTAAATTCTCTCAGATATGACTACGAATGCTTTTTTCTGTTTTTCATTGAGTAGCTCAATTGAATTTAAGTCAATTTCTGAAATGACAATGTTTCTTTCTGCTCTTAATTCTCGAGTTTCATTGTCTATATTTTCATAAGAGAATCCAATGGGAATCAAATTATATGAATGTATACTTTTTCCCATCGATTGCAAAAATCCATCAATTTGTTGCAAGACATTTCTTTTCACTTGTGTAGATGTCATTGCTGAACATTTGGCAAAATCTTCTGACATAGAAGATTCAAAATTTTGCCACAATGCCTTTGGGTCATTAGGGCAAGAATAAACCAAAAGTGTTGCAAAGAGTCTCCTCATTTCATAGGGCATATGAAAAAGTGAGGCTTCTTGTAAACAAATTTCTTGGCTGTTATCATTTTGTAACAAGCCTCGAATTAATGCTGCTTCTTGGAACGTTTCTACTTGAACTCCATTAAAGGTTCTTAGGTCATCAAATGAAATTGGACATCGAACCTTTGATAAGAGTAATCTCAAGTAGTATCGTTCTCCTTCGGAAGGATGAGCAGTCATTATTCGACCTATTGATTCACCTCTTTCTCTCAATTTCCAGTATTTTTGCTTAGGTAACCAGACAAAATGATCAGGAAACTCTACATAAGTACAATTTAGATCCTGAGCTGCTTTATCTGTCCTATTCATGTAAAAAAATTCAGTGAGCATTGTTTTTTTCAAATGATAGTTATCGACAACATTTTGAAGATTAGCTGTTTTTTTGAAACTCATTGGCTGATAATTCTCCAAATGTAATTGTAAATGAATAATAGGTGGCTTTATTTCACTCATACAGAATCTAAAAATTCTCCATGCTGCCTCAGGTGGAGAAACCCACCTAGCTGATACATATTGTTTAATTTCATCAATTTCTGAATCAGATTTATTATTCACTACAGAGAAGCTAGTTCTATCATGACCTTTATAGATATACTTGTAAATGTATTTGACTGCTTTAATTGTAGAGCATATTTCAACATTAAGATGGCAATCAAATTTAGCCAAAAGATATGGATTGTATGGTACAACCCATCTGTTATCTAAAAGAGCTGATTTAATCTTAATTTGAACTCCATCATCTCTTCTTCGATATTCAGGATATGCATTAAGAGTTTGGATAGTTTCCTCACAGAAATTTTTAGGAAAATTATTCTTGCAAGTTCCATTTTTTCTCATGCATACATTTGTTGGATCAAGTGAACCACATGGTCCATGAAGCATATGTTTAATGACCAAATTATATAGATGTTCATTTTTCTCTTTATTTGGTATCTCAGCACAGACAATTTTATCATATTCTTCAGGGGTATACATCTTGAATTTTGACTTTAAAATTAGCAAGAAATGTGCATGTGGCAGTCCACGTTTTTGGTATTCAATGACATAAGTGTAAGCTGCCACTTCACCGAAGATGCATTTTTTCAAAAGTTCATCTTTAAGCTGTTCTAACTTAGCATGAAATACTCTAGCAAGCAAATCTGGTCTGTTTTGTGCCTCTTCTTTGTCTATTAAGTGTTCTTTTATTTCTGGCCAATTAGGATTGCAAGTCATGGTCAGAAATATATCCGGTTTACCATACTTCTGTACTAATGTCATTGCATCCATGTATTTACGTCTCATATTTCTCGGCCCTCCAATAAATGATGGCGGTAATATGATACGTTGGCCAACATTAGATGCTTGACTCTCACCTGATCCTAAAGCATCTATTATGCCTTTCAAGAACTCTCTCCTAATTTCCTCTTGTTGTAATCTATAGAAGTCAAGTCTTTGTGTCTCAAGCTTCACATATTGATCAACAATATATTGTTGTAGGAGGCGAGCAAAATGTAATAGCCAAGATTCATCATTGTCTCTAATCTGAAGTTTATAACAATAGTATTCTCGAAGGGACACAAAATTTGGATCTTCATGTATGTTTTCCATTGCTGTGGAAAAAATAATAGTACATTATTAAATGTGTAATCATAAATATTAAATAGGTAAAATGAAAGATCATGGTATATAGTTATTATACTAACCATGTTCTTCATTTTGGATTAATTGTTCTGCTGTAGCAGCATTTGCAGGGGAAATCAAATCTGCTACAGGTTGTTTTTTTTTCCTCTTTCTTCCATATACTTTTGCTCCTTTCTTTGGTATTCCTTGGTGCCAGCCAAGATCACCAAAAGGAAAAAGTATTGGATATTGGAGTGGATCATAACATCCATAATAGTACTGTATATTTTTTGAAGCACCACTATGGGTATGAACTCTAATATCACGCCTGCCAGTTTCTCCATTTTCTTGCCCCTCAACCCACAAACCAGCAACTTGTGAAGTTGTCGGTCTATTATAAACTCTTTGATCAACACCGGGCAGAGTTTTTAACACAATGTAGTAGTTATCTAAATTAGGTACCTCTCTCAAATTTCTAAAAAATTTTGCATATGGATTAGACTCAAGAACTTGCATAATTTTTCTAATCACACTTTCAGATAGTCTAGGACAAGCTGCTAATCGATTGCTTACTTCAGTTTCAAAATCATTGAAATATAACTGTAAATTATTACTATGATCATTGCTTGAATTGAAATCATTCAGAAAATGATATATTTGTCCTTGAATTCTAAAAGTGTAAATTCCTTTATTCCTTTTTGAGAGAGTCAGATCAGCTTTAACACCGAAGGAAGTGAATCCAAAATGATTATTATACGTTCTAATAAGAGCTCTAAAAGATTGTGCCTCTTGTGAAGATGAAGTCAATAGCTCTTTAAAGATATCTGGAATTTTATTTTGAGCTAAAATAACTTCACCATCTTGGCAACAAAAATACGCTGTCTCAGAAAAAAACTTCTTCGCTCCACAATGAGGACAATCTAGTTGGCGTGGTAGGATATCAGCTTTGTCAGGAATTATATCCAACAAAGCTCTTCCTGTTTTGTATCCTCTTCCTAAAATATAATTATTTTAGAGCACTTAGTAGTCAAATCATTCAATTGATTTTAATGCTAGTTTAAAAACAGATATTAGAAAACTTAAAAATATTAACTATAGACCTGGCTGAGTTTTTTTCAGAGATGATCTGCGATGTTTCGAACGAGATCGAGAAGTACACTGAACATCAACAGCTGAGGAACACTCATTCACAATCGTGATGCTTGTTCGATTTTCAATTATATTTGTAGAAGCAATAGATTTAGATTTTGCTCTCAATCTTTTGTTTTTCCATCTAAAGTAGGCCAGTCTCCTATATTCTTTCTTATTTATTACCTCTCCATGATATATTTCAGAATATTCAAGAGGGCTCTTATCATAAGGACCAATTGATCTAGATTTTCCTCTCAATTTTTTCTGTTTCCATCTAAAGTAGGCCTGCCTCCTATATTCTTTCTTATTTATCACCCCTTCATGATATATTTCAGAATAGTCAAGAGGGCTCTTATCATGATATATTTCAGAATAGTCAAGAGGGCTCTTATCATAAGATATAACAGATGTACTACCTATTATAGGTATATGGCTATTCACAGAAAGGGGAGGAATATAATTAGCTAGTTCCATATCTAGATTTGATATTTCAGAATAGCTAATTTTTTCTTTAACGTTTGCAACTTGTTCACTCTGAAACTGATTTTCTATAACAAATGGTTCCTCATTGCAGTTCACTTGTGACAAAGTAGCAGGTTCAACACCACAGAGGTTGATTAAAGATGAATTCATTGTAGGCAAACAATGCTTGTCAGTAGAATCAGAGGTATAATGAACTTCTCCAGTATTTTTTGGAGGAAAGTAAACATTTTTACCTCTGCAGTGATTTGGCAGAATTACATTCCTATCGATGTGATTTTGTGAAGCACATGTTTCAACAGAGTGCTTTTCACGGATGTCATTCTCACAGTTGATTACAATAGGAGAATATGGTTGAGAAACAGAAGAATCAAGAGTAAACTTCATATGCTCAGTCAGCATATTTAAGTTTCTCCTTTTGTTTCTTTCCAACATTGCTAAATCAAGGGAATCATCAAACATCTCATCTATCAATCTAAAACCTGAACTAAATTTTCTTTTTTTCTTCATTTTGAAACACAGAAGATCAAAATCTAATTTTACTATAAATAAAGCAAGATACTAAACCAAAGGTACACAAAATGACAGAATCAAAGCATCCTAGAATAGCTAAAACTAACTAATATATATAAAATGACATCCTTAATAACCCGAAGTACAATGATACTAAATGATGTAATTATTGAATAGATAAACAGCTAACAGCATCATGCAACATTTGAAATTAAAAACAGAGGCAAAAGTAAACCATCATAGCATAACATCAAACACATCGCATTTCTTATAATAATTAAAAGAAAGCAATAAACAGAGGCAACAACAATGGGAAAAAATTGCAGTTCAAATCAGAAGGTGAGAAAACAGAAACATACCTATATTTTCTTTGCTCGCCTGAATGTTTGCAAAAGTCCGGCAGCATTTGAAATTAATATAAAAACAGAGGAAAAAGTAAACGTAAGCTAATCGAAAAATTAGCATCATAATTATTCTTTTATGCATAAAATAAAAGACATGGCAGTCTTTAATTAACGGAAGGCAATAAATGAACAGAAGGTAAGAACATTCATCAAACTAAAAAATTGCAGGTTGAAATAAAAAGACACAGAATAGAAAATACCTAGATTTTCTTCGGTCGTCTGCTGAAGACCGGCAAAACTGAGGAACAAAAGTATATATAGGACTGGGAATAGTAAATTTTGAAAGCTGCATCATAGCATACGTCGGTAGAACAGGCATCCCTAAAATGAGCTGATTTTGGGGAAAAAGAGATATCAGTGAACTGTTTTTGGGGCAAAAGAAGAATTGACGTCAATTGGGCGACTTTTTTAGAGACAATCGAAAGGAAGTACAGTTAATTGCTCGAGGAATTGACAGAAAATCGAAGATTTTGCAGGGCCGTAGATTTTGGGGAAAAGGAATTTTACTGACCTAATTTTTGGGGCAGGCCAAAAATTCACGTGCGTGTGGAGGATTTTCTGGGTCGAAATCAAATTGAAGGACAATTTAGTTGTTGAAGGATTCGGTAAGAAACTGAAAATTTTGCAGGCCGATATAGTATAGCGGCCTATTCGATCGAGAGAAAGAAAAAGGCTATTCGACAGAAAAGAAGGGGAAGGGAATTCTGGGTAAATGAAGAAAGAAGGAAGTTCAATAAGTAATAAGACAATTAAGGTGCTGTTGACTAACTTCAACATCAGTCATCAGTCATATACTAACGGCTAAGCACATTACTTCTAACGGGCATAACTCCATTAATTTATATTAATTATATAATGAATCATATAATCTAATTCAAAACAGCCCATGTGATAAAAGGGCCCACAAATAGTTTACAATTATTTGCACTTGATCAGAAAATTATAAAAGAAATATTTTCAAAAATACAAAAATAACCCTAAATAGTTAGCAACTATTTAATGAGTTAGTTTTCATAAAAGCATTCAATTGACCTTTCACATCAATTAAAAACCAAACAAAAGGAACAAATGCAAATAACTAAACCATTGTTACCAATTAGCCCCTAAATAGTAAGGAACTATTAAGACATTGAATTTGAAGACCATGTCTGAAATAGACATTTCTCACTTTTTGGTAGAAAAAACCAGGAAAAAAACTCCTTTCTCTAACAATATAGTGACACTTGGCATTCAATTGAGAACTCCAATTGTTCTCTTATCTAGTTGGTAGATAGAATTAGGCTTAATGTTTTCAGTCAGCTAAATACTATACTAATTAGAGGCTCTTTTAGCACCCACTGTCTAAGCTGTTTCATATGTTCTGAATAGATTATTAGTCATTAATCTAGACTGAAATGGATTATCAGAATCTGAAACAACTGTAAGAGTACGAAACCAATGAACCAATCCTTCTCAGAAAGAGAATTATCGCAGCGGTAAAGCAGTTTACCAAAAAAAGATCATTTTCCCAAAATATTCAACCTACCTGAGGTTCAGAGTTCAGACTGCAGGCAGAGTAGAGTGGAGTAGTAGTAAAAAGTACTATCAAACACCTATATCATCCGGAAACCAATTAAGAAAATTAGGGGAAATATACGAATCGTACTTACAGCGAAAACCAAGTTGTGAAAGTGGTACGTCTTCAGGGCAATAATGGCGACAAGTAACAGTGTTATCTTGGAGGCTGCAAGACCCATGAGTGGCTTCACATTCTTGACATAACACCCTGAACCACGAGAGCTCAAACCCATAAGCCAACAACTCATGAACGCTTGCCAAAGAAGTCGTGATATCCTTCATGGGTCCACGGGATGAGACCCTGGTGAACATCTCAACCCCACAAGACTCCTCCAAATCCGATACCTTCAAATCTTCCCCAGCGGCAATGTAACTGTGGACCCTGGAAGCGTTGGAAAATGCGGAACTACTACTACCGGCAGCGGCGCTCCCATTTCTGCAGGCAGTATTGTCCAGGTATCGGGAAGCATTTACGGGTTTCAGACAGTTGATGTAAGCCACGGGGATGTTGTAATCAAAGAAATTGTTGTACACGAGGGTTGGAAGATCATCGTATCGGATGGATGCATAAGTGGGGAAAGAGCAGGAATCATTGTTGTCTACACCCGGGTCAACTGCTCTGATTGTGAAGTTATCGTAAGTGATGGCCTGGACATGGAATTTCTTGGAATTCAAGGTTAGAATGGTGCGATTGTTCTGGCAGTCGAGTTCGAAGTCCGGGTCACCACAATTCTTGGGATCACCTTTTAAACGGAAGGGGTAGGCTATGTTTTTTATATTCCCGCAGGAGGATGGAACACAGCCATGATCGGAATTCTTATTACTAGTGCTCTGGGCTTTGATTATGAGGCAGCAAAACAAGAGCAGAAAAGAGATGCAGAGGATTTGCAGCTTTGACATATCTTTATGGGCTTAGTACGTCTGGAAATGGAGGGAGGGAGGAAGTTTTGACATGGAAGTTTTTTATATAGCCATGGATTGGGTAATGGATAGGAGCTCTAGTAGAACCACTACTCTACTCTACAGATAGTGGAATGATCAATTCTCTGTTTCAAGTGGCAGTTGCATTGCGGGACTGGGAAAACGCGCAAGTTTGACCAACTTGGCGTCGGTCATCGATAACTGCGGCTTTATATGCTTTGACGGATTATAAAATTTCCCTTTAGATTATCAAATTATGATTTCTTACCAGATATGGCACTGTGGGGGCTAACCGCTCACGATGATTGATGAAGTATAGGCAAATTTAGGAATGTTGACTGCTCAATTCATTAAGCATCTCACCAATTTAACTTATGTCTTGTTTCTATTTAAAACGAAAGTGATAGCCAACATGAGGCTATAGATGACTTGTTAGCACTAGTTTATGCATGGAAAGTTGAAGAATCCTTCTCCTTTTTATGTCCTAATTAACCATGTACGTCCTCTTCACAGAAAATTATTAATTGGATAGTATATTATTTTCAAAAATTTATTTGTTTGATCAACACATTTTTAAACTATCTTTCATTTTATATACATCATATTTAAAAAAAAAAAAAGAAGTGCTACAGAATTATTTTTAAATAATCATCCTAAATAATCTACCCTTTTTTTTTAACGGAAAATAATCTACCATTCGAAACACGTGGGAGTGTTTGGATAGCAAATTATCTCAAATAATATTTTTGCTTGTATCATAAACACATTTTTTCAATCTAATTTTTTATATTTTTAACCATATTTTTATCTCACATTCATTATATCATAAAAAGTGCTATAATAATTATTTCAGATAATATTTCACCTAATACTCTGTCAAGGGCTTGTTAGCTTGTGGGCAATTAGGCATCAAGTTGCAGGCGGAGGGCAGCGCAGCTAGATCATGCAAGTTGTGGGCTTCGGCAGCCCTCCAAAGTTCAAACTCCAAAGAAAGGGTCTGGTTGACCCAATGGATATGATAATTTTGAATGGTCAAAGCGTCAAATGATGGGCGATCTATACTTTCAAAGCAAGACGTACAAAGGTACGTGGAATTGTTCTACGCGCGTTCGTTTGCTTCCAGTGTAAACCTTCTGCTACTAATTTACCGAAGTTGCATTTCCAGATCCAAGAAATTACTTATTGCTGGAACAATACTTCATCAACAGATATCAACTCCAAAATCTGAATCCAGAGATTAAGGGTAAAGAATTCATTACCTTCAATTCTGAATTGGTAAAGAATTTAAGCGTAAAAGTTAAAACACACCCACCACCACCCCCCCCCCCCCCCACCCAAAACAAAAAAAAAGAGTTTGAAATAAGTAGAAGGACAGAGAGGAAGTTTTTTGTAAGGCCATGGCCATGCTGGTCTTCGGCTTCATTTGCTTATCATTCCTTGCAAGAGCAGATATTGCAGCAGGCCAAGATGATTGCTTGCCCGCCAGGTGCGGCAACGGCCCTGAAATCCGTTTCCCCTTCTGGCTAAAGGGACATCAGACGGATCGTTGCGGCTATCCGGGCTTTGCACTGACTTGCTCCCCCAGCAACACCACAGAGATGGAGCTCCAGTACCCAGTAACAGCTTCAACCAATAATATAGTGATCCCTTTACGCGTTAAACTTGGGATCAATGACATTGATTACAAATCCCAGGTGTTGAGCAGTGATAGAATGAACGTTCCTGATTGCCTCCCCAGACAGCTTCCTCACGTGAATTCACCTGCCTCTCCATTTGGGGTCGTTACTGTGTTCAGTACTGGTGGTGGCTTCAGCTTATTCAACTGTTCTACTTCTGCCAACAATGGGAGTGATTCCAGAAATGGATGGTCCATCCCTTGCCTTAGTACCCCTGATTTCCAAGTCCGATACTTGGATTCTGGCTTTGGTATTTCCGACTTCCCCCTGTCATCTTGTGCAAAGATGTACAGTATTTCTCATGTTCCATCGGCTGTTTTTACCGGGCAAGAGCAATATAATCAGACTTACAATTACGTTCTTCTTAATTGGTCCAAACCATCATGTGCAAATTGTGAGGCGAACGGAAAGCATTGCAGATTAAAGATCAACGGCGCAAACAATGAAACAGAATGTGTTGACATTCCTAGACAGCCTGGAGACGGTACTTATCTTCGTCATACTTTTCCATATGTCGTTATACAGATTAAGATACGTATTCGTCACCAATTTAAGTAGAATTAGGTAGTGCTTCATATAATTGTTCAGTATGAAATGAAACCACTAGTACTTCTTGGACGCCATTGCCATAAATAGAATTGTTTGACCAACATATTGGGTATCATGCTGCAGGTTCATCCAACAAAAGAGCGATTATAGCAGGTGTGGCTGTTGTATTCATAGTTCTCCTTCTGTTGTGTGTCATTTTAATATTGAAAAAAAGAAAGAGAGAGGAGCAGGAAAAGTTCGAGAAATTTCTGGAGGATTACAAAGCCCTGAGACCTATAAGATTCTACTATGCTGATATAAAGAAAATAACAGATCAATTTAAGGAGAAATTGAGGTTATGGAACAGTGTACAAAGGCAAGCTCTCCGATGATTTTCTGGTTGCTGTTAAGGTCCTCAGCAATTTTAAGGGGAATGGCGAAGAATTCATCAATGAAGCAGGTACAATTGGGAGAATCCACCATATAAATGTGGTCCGCTTGGTTGGATTTTGTGCAGATGGCTATAGACGGGCGCTTGTGTACGAGTTTTTGCCGAACGATTCCCTTGAGAAGTTCATATCTCGCGGAAAGCAGCTACTACGTTGGGAAAAGCTGGAACAAATTGCCATTGGCATAGCCAAAGGGCTCGATTATCTTCACCAGGGATGTAATCAAAGAATCCTTCACTTTGACATTAAACCTCATAATATCTTGCTAGATCAGAATTTCAGTCCTAAAGTTGCTGATTTTGGCCTGGCCAAATTATGTTCTAAGGAGCAAAGCGTAGTGTTCATGACCGCAGCCCGAGGGACCATAGGCTATATTGCACCAGAGGTATTCTCTAGAAACTACGGTAATGTATCTTACAAATCTGATGTCTATAGTTCTGGCATGTTGTTGCTTGACATGGTTGGAGGAAGGAAGAATTTCCACGATGGTGCAGATGATAGCTGCCAAATCTATTATCCAGAATGGATGTATAATCAACTGGAGAAAGGAGAAAACATGGAGTTTGTTTGGATAAGAGTTTATTTGGATGATTTATTTGAGATATTTACTGTAGCACTTTTTGTGATGTGATGTATGTGAGATAAAAAGGTGATTGGGATTTGTGAAAACAAATTTTGCAAACCAAATTTGGCTTGTCCAAATTGCTATCCAAGAAATTAACATATTCAAGAAATTAGCAATCGTGGGACTCTGTCTGGTGCATTCAGTGGTATCCTGCTGACCGGCCTTCCATGAAAATTCAAATGCTTGAAGGAGAAAACTTGCCCATCATGCCGCCGAACCCTTTTTGCTTCCTCAAAAAATGGATAGACTGATGACGGCTTTTTGAGCGGGGACTGGGAGGGAGATGGCATTTCTGAAGCAAGTGAAGGCAATTCTCAGATCTTCGTACACTATTAATCGTTTAGTAGTGCAATGATAGGAGAAGTGTACTTATATTTGCAATAGCACACATTAAATTCATCCTTGGCTTCTTACTCTAAACGCTCAATCTGTGGATTTATTCACCCGAATTTGTAAGAATCATTCGGAACTGTCCAGAAATTGTCAATTCTTACCACTGAAATCTGTAGAAACATATCATCTTTTGATCAACATATAGATTTCATCTTCAGATTTTATCATAGGCAAAGCCCAATAATGGTAGCCAGTTTTTCATAAAGATTATGCAGTTAATTAAGACGCCATCCTGTATTGTCGTGGGTTGTCTTGGAATGAATAATTATAACTAGTTGGTGAGGCTTTTTTAATTCGCCATATAAAAAAAAAGATGATATTCATGAACATATTTTAGTGTCAACGGGGGCAATAAGCACAAAGAGCGCAAGCATAGATTTTTGGCGAAGGAACTCTGCAAGCAATCTAAAAATACCACTCTGCGTGCTATCAAAAGAGAGTGATTTCTAATTTTCTATGAAGGATGTACAACTTATTCAAAGAAAGTGTTGAAAGTTAGAGGAGATAGGGGCTGCTACAGTCCAAATTTGAATAGAAAATCGGAGTAAAATCGGATCGATGGTCTGTTGAATTGGCGTCGAAATCGAAATTTTGAACCTGAAATTAGAACAATAATCGCAACTAAAGGTTCAAGTTCAGATTCACCAAATATGAATAGGAACCAAAGTCGGTGATTTTGGATCGATTCAAACCATCTAAAAAAGTAGTTGTTATCTAAATTTATTAGGCCAAATTTGATTTCAATATCAAAAGTCAGCATCCAATACTAACAGTCTCATTAATGGCCCAACAATTCAGTGTTCCATCCCATTGGTATGTCTAAACCCCATAGCTAATCTAAATATAAAATCAATTCAATTTAATCAACAATGAGATTTTTTTAAATATAAAATTTGCATCATTTTTCCCCTTGCACGTAATAATATAATAAAGTTTTTTTTTTCTACATTCATTTTCATATTTTCTTAAAATCAATTTTATAACAACAAGTGTTTAAACATAATTAAAAGAAACGGAACCATAATCGACATAAAATCAAAACCGAAACTAGACCAAAAAGAACCGTGACCATTCTTATAAGAGTTGGATTAGGCTCCACATTTTAGAATGACTAGAATTGTCGGTTTCAAACTGGAACCGATGGAATAGTGGCCATGTCTAAAGGGAGGGATGGGATTTAAAAAAGATGAGAAGGGATTTAAATTTAGAATCTCTAATTATTGTGGATTTAACTTTAACTATTAAACCAAAACTTTTCCATCAAATCCAGAGTCGATCATTTTTGTCTCATCGTGTTCAACAATCCTTGGCATGTGATGTATGCAGATCTGAAGGATCATAATTCATCAAACATTATTATCAGAAGCTGGAGCCGGAGCTGGTTCGAGCGCCGGCGGTGACTGCTTTGGATTATTCCGGCAAACCGGACAGGCAGCGTTCAACCGAAGCCATTCATCAATGCAATCTGCATGGAAGCAATGCTGACAAGCAGGGATGGTCCTGAGCGTGTCCTTGGGCTTGTAATCGCTCAAGCAGATTGGGCAAACAGTGTCATTGGGCTTGGGAAGGCGTCTGCTCTCACCCAGGACTGTTTTCGGATAGGATTCTATGATGGCCCCATCCAGGCCGGATAATAAAGTGGGCTGATGTGCCACGGCGGAGGAGAACTCAATGACTGGGTAGGGCTGTCTGCGGCAGGCCTTGAATCTTCCGCAAACGAAGCAGACGAGCCCTATGACGAACAAAAGTGTGGGCACTCCTGCTCCCACGCTGATGGCATACTGAGCGCCTCTTGGAAGCCCTGCTGCAAGTTTAAAATTTTTTAATGCATATTCATTAGCAGTAGTATTTATTCTACCGAAGAAAAAAACAATGCAGTATTAAGCATTAAACAGAGAAGGAAGAAGGTTGGGTTGGATAGTAAAGATGAGAGGAATTATAAGTAGAACGTTTTGGGTTCAAAACTTTCTACTTATATATATATATGAAAAAAAAGGAAGCATTCTACATACATTCTGTTGGTAATAGTTTGTAATGAGTATGTTGAAATCCATTGTCCCACATTGAAAGAGGATAAAGTGCATGTTGCCTATATATGAGTCATTGTCCTATTCCTTTACAAACTTGTTCCAACAATTAGTTTGGAGGGGAAGTTTGGTGGGAAACTTATTTCAATATATATAAAATCTTGACAAGGGCATATCAGAGGTAGTTAAGGAAAGTGCTTTCACGCCTCAAAGTCTCTATATTTGTCTAGTATAGTTTTGTTATTTACTACAGTTTTTCTAACACATTCTACGGTGAGACAAGTAAATACACAAAACACAATCCAGAGTTTTATTAGATCCTTTCTTTACCATGCTTTTCCTCCTATATGGATTCATTCTTTATCATGCTTTGTAGATTCTAAATAGGCGACGGCATCTTTAATTTGTCGCCTATTGTCAAAATCAAACAACCCGCTCGGTGCAATAATTTCAAAGTCAACTGAATCAAATAATCAAACAACCCACCTCGAGTGGATTAGGCTCAAGTTACGCCCCAACCAAACGCCATCCCAAAGTAGAAAAATATTAGTAGAAACTAGAAACGCAAGCATCATCATTATCTTGATCTTCAAATCATGAGGGAAAAAAAAAGATTTAAGAAAAGAAGCTAGTGTATGAATAAGAAGATTAAAGTCAACAACAAGAAGCAAATCAGCTAGAAAAAGCGTCGAAACTGATTATTATATATTGTTCACGTTTCATCATGCATGCATCACAGAGATTTTATAGTGATCCAAAATGATGCCGGTGTTTAAAAGCATCAACTGTGGGGAGGCTATCTATTTCGTGTCAACGCAGAATTAGCCGACGTTGAATGAAGGCCCCCCCCCCCCCCCCCCCAAAAAAAAGAAAAGAAAATAGCCCTGGTCTTTGACCTGTCTTCGGAACGTATCACATTCGGATTTGCGTTTAATCCTTTTGCTCGGCCCTTCTTTAGTCTTAACTCGACTTAAAGTTGTTGAACCATCAGTTATGGCACGAAATTGTAAATTCGAATTGAAACTATTAGGCAAAAACTCGGGTAAACCTTCTGAGTTTACCGTATACGGTGGTACAAATTTCGCTACATCTTAAGTAGATAAAATAGTGTGACAAATTTTGAATCACACGACCCAGTAAATTAGTAATCTACGTGCAAGGGCCTTTTCAAATTTTTGCCTAACTATTTTCCTAGTAAATTGAGTCAATGGATGATATCTAAAGCCACTTGACAGTTTCTTTTGACTTTGAAGGCCAGGATGACTCCGGCGGCTGGTACATCACGAATAATTCCCAACAAACCCGCTACCAATCTCTAAGGTGACTACAAAATTAGACCTAATCAGTCAGATATTGCTGGATTTTTTTTTTTGGTTGAGATTAAATCAGAAGTTGGCCAAACGCTACAGCTACGTATCGAGCCTTACGTGTGTGTGTGTGTGTGTGTGTGTGTGTGTGTTGAGGACTGGCCATTAGTATGTTAATCGACTGGGCTTATGGTAGTAGGTACATGATGCTGATGTATTTTACATAACGGGACTAATTAACAGAAAGGCTGATGATTAAGAAGAAGTTACCATGTTGAGTTATGCATTCGATGTGATCAGTGGAATTGCTCTTGAGCCCACATCTTCCCCCCCTTGACTCGCATTTGCCGCATTGGGGTGAATCCCAAGTGAGTCTAATGTCTTCGCTGAGATCCGAGGACCAAACCTCCTCATAATACGGCAACTGAACTGGGACGGGAATGGTTGATACGACGCTGCACGAAGAAGCTAGGATCCTGGAAGCCCTCTCTGAAGACGTAGCAACAATATTGTAGCCAGAACCACCAAGACAAGCTATAGGATTGAAGTTGTGAAGTCTGTGATGGATGGAGCAATTAAACAAGGTAAAATCTTGATGGGAGACGGCCGTGAAAGGAGAACCCGAAAGATTCAAATTTAAAAGACGCTGAGGAAGGCAGTCGCCGGGATCATTTAGCCATATTTCTTGGGAGGCATAGTCTATGGCTTGGACGCTGAATCTCTGAGGTGGTGATGCATTTACATTTTGGAGCTGGAGAGATGTAATCAGAATGGTGCTGTCGCAGGTTAAGTCGAAGCCTGGGTAGCCGCACTCCTTTGGTTGGACGCTCTGCAGCCGGAACGGGAATCGAATCGTAGGTTCGTTGGGGTAACATGCTGAGACGGTGCAGATTTCTGGGGATGAGACGACTAGGACAATCAAGCTTGACGCTGAAATGAGAAGCAGAGCAATAAGTTTTTGCTGCATATCATCCATTGGGGAAACTTCCCAAGTTTCAAGCAAGGCTGCTGCTCAGTATAAAATTTTCCCTTCTAGTTGAACATCTATCTATCTATAAATTATTTGAATTGGTTTCGTAGACGAATACGAATGCAGTAGTTGTAGGTATTGATTGTGGCAGGCAGAAGACCCGGGTCCACTACTAGTACTAGTCTGCGGAGGCCGAAGGATTGAGATTTTCAAACCTTTGATTGGCTGTGCTGTGCATTATTATATCTCAAGTTTCTGAGTCAATTAATTAATTTTTTTTCCTAACGATAATAATTCAAATGCCAGTTATAATTGGTTAATTAATTGACAATGCCACACTGATTGCGGAATGCAGCATAAGGGCAAGGAAGCCCATGTCCTCTTGATGCCTAATGTAATCATGGTTCAAAGACTCGGCCGAGGGCCGAGACTGAGACGACTTGGTCGAGTCATCACTGAAACGGAGCTTTCCGATCTGATATCGGGACGAGATAATTCCGAGATAATGAATCGTCCGAAACGTCTCCGAAACAGATAAAAACGATTGAGTCACCCCGAGTCAACTCAAAATTTTATTATTTTTAAATTATTTTTGTGTATCATATTTTTTACAATTTTTAGAATATTAAATATCTTAAAAATTTGCGTCTCCCGCGATCGATATGCCGACACCAATGTGGAACGGTCTGAGTCGCGACCGCGACTTTGAACCATGAATGTAATGGATGTGTCACTGTCCCGATTTATATTAACTGATCGGCCCCCAATTTGACAGTTTTAAAGCGGACATAAATGAGTTGCTTTCCCTAACTCTGCAGATGTCTCTTTTTTTTTTCTCTTGTAAACAACCCGCAGGCAGATTTCAACTGGTGCATGAATCTTCTACTTTCAGTCTTTCACTGATCAGCACGCTCAGAATTTTCCCTAAGAATGTGATCCAGAATTTTCCCTAAGACGAGTGGCTCAAAGAGAGAGAGAGATATAGAGAGAGTCCAAGTCCCAAAACCAGGAATATGAATAACATAGAAAATTCTATTCCAAACTCAGTGGAAATCAAAGTAAAAACAATCAGTAAAACATTTGGCTTTTTTTTTATTCCGGGGGACGGTTTACAGAAACGAAACAACTCTGCAGTAATTCCCTCCTTACCTGCTTTTACGGACTCAAAACATGAAACAAAAATCTAAAGCTGTACCAAATTTCCAAGGCTATTCCTGTCAGACCAGAAAAGATTTTGGTTGATCAAAGTTAAAGCTACCAGATCAGATTAATGGTCCTTGATTCTAATTCGTGGTCAAGAACAAACAGGCAAAAGGGGGAAAAAAATGTAACCAGTCAATCTCTCCGGCTGAACAATAACAGTTATCTAGAACGATAAATCCTTTCTCCTCCACTTTAAAGTTTAAACACCCTGTTTACCCCCCGACAAAAAACTGCTCAAGCAAGACCAATTATTTTATTTTGTATTAGACTCGTTATCAACAAACAAGAGAAAATTTGACTAAGAAAAATTCAATATGACCAATTCAATGCGACAATTTCTCATTACCAGATTATCACACTCGAATACATATCTCAAAAACACCGATTAAAGAGCATGTATGTTTTGATCTTGATTGAAAATCTCAGGTCTATTGCAAGGTTGCTGATTTCAATTAAGGCCATATATAGCATCACGAAGAAAGATTCAAAAATAAATAAATAAATAACAGGAGGTGTTCACACAGGTCATAAAACAGGATTCCATATCAATAACATCTTATATTCTTTATTCAGACGCCTACAACACAAACAGGATGGGGAAAATTTTTTAAAAAAAAAATTAAAAAAAAAGAACAGGAAAAAGGAATATTCAAGACAGCCATTCCAGATTAAAAGGGCAAAAAAAAAAAAAAAAGGGAAAAAGGCTCAAAAGTCGGAGCAGCGACCTTTTCGTTCCCAATCGCCATAGCGGGTGGGCTCGGGACCTCGGGGACCTCCAACCTCACCGGTCTCTTTATTCACGTCCACCTCATCATCGTCATCAACCTGATCGTTGTCTTTGTCGTTTTGGTTCTGAAGCTTTTGCTGAGTCCCTGATGCCGGAGCTTCTTCTTCTTGGTGCTTGGTCGGATGGTTTTGATGTTGTTGAGGTTGGGATAGGTGGTGGTAGGGAGTGGAGGAGTGAATGAGTCGAGTGGGTGAGTTGAACTCGGACACGGCGTAGGGCCACCGTATGCCCAATTTAGGATTCGACTGCTGGATGATGATTGATGCCAACAGACGGCCTGGATTCCTCGCCATCCTGTGTCTGTGCCACCACTTTTTTCCTTTTAAGTCTTCTTCTTGATTTCCCTACCCTTCTATTACCAAAAGAGGATAACGGAGAAAAGCCATCCGCCCGCCCATTCAATTTAACTAATTCGGTCGGGGATGGTGTTGGTTTTGGCAGGGCGGCGATTTTGCCACGTCTGGCTAGCCGCCCCAAGCCGGTGGACTAAAAGGGGTTTTTCGTGCCATGAAGCCCAGAGGCATGGCCCACCAGAAATAAGTTTGGAATGATCTTATGAGTCCATTTCTCCATCTTTCGTATTAGAAAAAATCCTTCAAAACATTTTTCACATTAATATAATAAAATTATCGTTAAGTAAAATTATATTATCTTATCATAAAAAATATCATATTATCAATTTAATATTATATATAATTATATTATATTATGTGATACACACACACACACACACATATATATATATGTGTGTGTGTATATAATTAAATGAAAAGGCACACATTATGCGTGTGCATATTAAAAAATGTTAGTAAAAGAAAAAGAATAATTTGTTGATGATTATTGAAAATTTTATTAGGCTTATAGATGGGAGTGATTCCTTTTTTTTTTTTTTCCAAATAAAAGAGGTTATTGGTGCTTTTGTTGATTAGTAGGCTATTAAATAGTAAAGGCCTAACATGGGAAGGGTGCGGGAGCAATTATGGCAATTTGGTAGGGATAAAGATGTGAGTATATATCATGATAAATTTTGAAAGAATACATTTAGAATAACAAATCACAACACAAATTTTCCACGCCAAACTTTCTGCTCACACTTTATTTATAGACAGATTTTAACTTCTCATTCTCCTCTTGTCTTCCGCGGGTACCAAATTCAAAGACTCGGCATAAACCACATGTATGTGTGCCAGTACAGCTATTTACCCAAAGCACACTTAACCAATCAAATGCGCGGGCTGAAGAAAGAAGATACCAAAACCGAATAAGTGAACAAAATGTCCATAACAAAGATCCACTCGAGTACACATCGAACTGAAGAGGACCATTCGTTGTCCTTCCTATTCCTATGCTCTATTGTTTAAGAATATTCATATTGAAGGTCTCTAGAGTAAAAGTATCAACAACAATCTAATTATATTATTGACTCACTCGTTAATAAGTGAATTTAGGTGCAATAAATTTTGAATGAATCTAAATGGATACCTAATTAAATTCATTTAATTGATGGATAATGGATTGACTCGATTCATCCATTTATTCCCATTTACAAATAATTATACATTTAAATTTAAATTTTAGAATATGTGATATGATCCGGATCACTTAAAGTAAAATTTTAATTAAGTTATAAATGAATAATTTAATGTATCAATACCCATCTATCGGATGAATATAAATGAATGGACCCATCTATCTTTTCAAATCCACTCCAATCACTCATTTTGACACCTTTACTCGAGAGTGAGAACCGCAACTATAACCACAACCACAATCCGCTCTAATTTATCTAAAAAAAAAACATAATTATTAAATTCAACCCAAATATTGACCTGAAGAGCTGATCGAGTCATTGGATCAAGAGTCAAACTCCAACATCACGTTGATATTAGCTTCATTACATAATATAATAATATATCTTAAATTATAAAAATAATAAAATTTTTACGTTTACGGTTTAACCAGCAATTTTATTTTTTTTTTCAATTCACCGATTCGTCCGTCTGCTGGGTGGTCAATAGATTTGCTATTGAAACGATTTAATTAAGTAACCTAACTCGATCCTATGATGGTGGGTTCACCCGTTGGCCGTACAGGCCGAGCGAGTTTTATGTAAGTAGAAGAGTAAACAATCACTAGGACTCCCCATGCATTTATTTGGGTCGCAAATAAATCGTTTAAACTGTACATTATTTTTGCTGATACTAGCACACATAGTGAGCCACGGCCACCCTTCGGCCAAATACAGAGTTGAAAACTTAATTAACACAAACAGAATATGAAGAACAGAGAAAGAAGCTTACATTGGCATCATTAACACAAAAGCTAACACCAACCCCACCAAAAATTGTCATGCTTCCACTCGGACTTTTGGTATCTGACACATGATGACAAGCCTCTTTGCAGCTTATTTCCTTGATGATCCTCCGCGCACCACGAGCAGACGACCAAATAAAAATGGTGTCTTGCACATACAGTAATTACAGTACACGCCTGCGTTCAGACGCTAGTAGTAATTGCGGCTTCTAAGTCTATGTCCTTACCGTCTGTCTGTTGCTATCTTGTTCTCTCTTGACAAAATCCTCTTGCCTTCTGCCATCAATAGGAAGGCCTGTTGTGTCTTCCATGAGATACTTGTCCACCTGTGCAGCTGCTTGCCTGCCTTCGGAGATGGCCCATACAACCAGAGACTGGCCACGCCGACAGTCCCCAGCTGCAAATACACCTTCCACACTCGTTGAGAAGCGCCCATAGTCTGCTTTCAAGTTCGATCTATTGTCTTTCTCCAATCCAAGTTTGTCCGCTATGGTCTAGCGAGGAGAACAAAAGAAATCAGTTGGGCAAGTCAAAGACATCAAAACTAGTTTTACCACCCCATTGCAATGCCAATAACATAAAAACATGTTTTACAAATCAGAATTCCACAGTACTAACCGATTCAGGACCAAGGAAGCCCATTGCTAACAAAACTAGATCAGCCTCAATCATCTCCTCTGAGCCTTCCACTTCCTTAAATTGGAACTTCCCACTAGGATCCTTCTCCCACTGGACTCGTACAATCTCTAGTCCTTTAACCACTCCATTCTCATCTCCCACAAACCGCTTGGTTAATACCTCGTAGGACCTTGGATCTTTGCCAAACTTGGCAGCAGCTTCCTGGTGTCCATAGTCTATGCGAAATACCCGAGGCCACTGTCAACCAGGAACAGAGAGAGAAGAAAAACATTAACAAACAAAAGAAATAATTACAACAAATAATGGAACCAAATAAAGCACATATCTCAGGAAACTATAAATTTCTTAAGCTGATAGAGAGTAAGATATGCACACAATTGCAAGAAACCAGCTAGATAATTATGAGATCAACAATAAAATGAAGGCAAAAATTGGTCAAACCTGTGGCCAAGGGTTGTTTGGGGCCCTAGATTGTGGAGGCTGAGGAAGAAGTTCTAGATTTATAAGACCACTGCAACCATGTCGAATAGAGGTACCTATGCAGTCAGTACCAGTATCACCTCCACCAATAACCACTACCTTCTTGCCCTTAGCTGAAATGAAATTGCCATCCTCAAGATTGCTGTCAAGCAAACTCTTCGTATTAGCATGAAGAAATTCCATGGCAAAATGCACTCCAGAAAGCTCACGTCCAGGAACAGGAAGGTCCCTGCATTATCAATAACAAGTTTTTACCATTAAACATAGTTAAGGGATCCAGTGAATTTCATCTACCATTTACATCTACTCACCTGGGCTTTGTGGCTCCAACAGCCAAAACAATTGCATCATGTTCCTCACGAAGTCGGTCTAGGGAGAATGAGGGATCTTTGCCTACATTGGCATTAACCACAAAGTTGATACCTTCCTTTTCCATAAGATCAACCCTTCTCTGGACAACATCAACTTTATCAGCCTTCATGTTGGGCACCCCATACATCATAAGACCACCAATTCGATCAGCACGCTCAAACACAGTAACAGCATGACCCATCCTATTTAACTGATCAGCAGCAGCTAAGCCAGCAGGTCCACTTCCAACAACAGCAACTCTCTTCCTGTAAGAGCAAGAATAATTATTATCACGCGGCAAAATTGAACTACACCGAAAAGCACTTCTCTACTAGTGGAAGAAGCCAAATTTCCCAGAAGATAAAAGAGTTTAAGAGCATACCCAGTTCTCATTTGTGGAGGCCTTGGTACCATCCATCCCTCCTCAAAGGCTTTGTCAATGATAGTGCACTCAATGCTTTTGATGGAGACTGGATTCTCGATAATACCAAGCACACAAGACCCTTCACAAGGCGCAGGGCAGACTCGGCCAGTAAACTCCGGAAAATTGTTGGTCTCAAGAAGCCTATCTAATGCTTCCCGCCATCTATTCTGGTATACTAACTCATTGAATTCAGGTATCTTATTCCCAAGGGGACATCCAGAGTTCTCCTATATTATTTTCAAAGACATACATGATTAAAAAGATTGATAAGTGAATGAATCAGCATAGGAAAAACAAAAAGTAAATATCAGTACCAGGTTCTGTAAAGGGAAGTGTTACCTGATGACAAAAAGGAGTGCCACAGTCCATACAGCGAGCAGACTGTGTTGTAAGAAGTGGACCAGGTTTCAGTTCTTCCATAACTTCTTTCCAATCGTAGATCCGCTTGTTGGGATCCCTATATGAAATACCCTCTCTCTCGTATCGAACAAAACCTCCATTCTTCTCAGCATCAGCCACACATGTAGGCCTCTTAACTGAAATGACCCTTTCTACCTGTTAATGATGAGAACTCATGAGAAATTTCAAGATAATGTTGCTTTATAGACTTCTATTAAAACCAGAAAGAGAAAAGAATAATTTAAAAAAAGGAGCAACTCAAGTTCAACTCAGATGACCAATAACTAAATGCAATCTTCACCTGCTTAGGTAATTAAACACAGGTTTTATCAAGTTCAATTTACTAGATTACGGTAGGCGTGTAATTAAAAGTTTCCACTGTTAAAGATATTTTTTGTGAATTGTTGGTGTTGATTGAGTAAAAGCTATATGTAGAATAAGTTTCTTTTACTTAAATTCTTCAGATGATGGAATTACTGAAATACTAACCATAGAAATCTCCAGAAAAATTACAAACATATAACACGCTGCTTAAGCTGTGGGAAATGATATTTTCCCTCTACAAAAAGCTTCTTGTAGAACCTTACTATGTACTTTGCCTTCTATACATGCTTGTCGTTTTTCTTAAAAAATCAGACTACACAAGAACTTTATTGGGGTGGTCAAATATCATTCCCAAAAAGTAATTTACCCAGAAAAGTTTACCTGATTGGCTTTTTTGTTCAAGGATCCAGCTGAAAACTTTTTAAGCTCTTCAAAAGCATCTTTCCCCATCAACTCTGCCTCTTCTTGCTCCTCAATTTCTCTTGCAGTTCTTTCAGCAGCAATGTTGGCAGTCTCCTTTTCTTTCATGCTTGCAAGAACCCGTTTATAGTCTCTAGGGAAGACCTTGATAAATTTAGGCAAAAGATCATCGAAATTTGAAAGAACCTCCTTCGCTAGCTTGCTGTTGGTGTGGCGCTGATGTTGTTGTATCATCATTTTCAGAGTCAGAATATCATCTTCGTTTTCTACTTTATCAAGATCCACCAACTCAGAGTTGCAATGAGATTGGAACTTAGAATCCATATCAAGCACAAAAGCAATTCCTCCACTCATGCCAGCAGCAAAGTTTCTTCCAGTTTTCCCCAGCACAACAACAGTTCCACCAGTCATATATTCACATCCATGATCACCAACACCTTCCACAACTGCTTTGGCACCTGAGTTTCGCACACAAAACCTTTCCGCAGCCATCCCATTAAAGTAAGCTTCACCACCAGTAGCCCCGTATAAAGCCACATTTCCAATAACAATATTTTCCTTTGCATCAAACCTGCTTTCTCTAGGAGGATACACAATGATCTTGCCACCAGATAGTCCCTTACCCACATAATCATTGCTGTCACCTTCCAGCTCCAATGTGATGCCAGGGCAAACAAAAGCACCAAAACTCTGGCCAGCACTACCATTGAATTTGATGTGAATTGTATCAGCTGGAAGTCCCACCATGCTGTGGCGCTTTGTTACTTCATGGCTAAGCATGGTTCCAACAGCCCGATTTGTGTTGCAAATTCCAGTTTCGACATATACCGGAACACATTTTTCAATTCCCGCTTTGGACAGATCTATTAATTTGTTATCCATAGCCATGTCCAAACTATGATCCTGTTTCTGTATGCAGTACTGTGCAGCATCTGGCCGGATGTCAGCAGCAGGTCTAAGCAATAAAGAGAGATCAATGTTCTTGAGCTTTTCATTGTTCTTGACCAAGTCTTCATTGAGTTCAAGCATATCTGAGCGACCAACCATTTCATTAAGCGTTCGAAATCCGAGCTGAGACATGATTTCCCTGACTTCCTCTGCTAGCATAAAGAAAAAGTTTATGACATGTTCTGGTTCCCCAGCAAACTTTTCTCGAAGAACTGGATCTTGGGTGGCGATCCCCACTGGACAAGTGTTTTTGTGGCACTTCCGCATCATAATGCAGCCAAGAGTGATGAGGGGAGCAGTGCTAAAACCAAACTCCTCGGCACCAAGAAGTGCAGCAATTGCAACATCTCTTCCAGTTTTCAGCTGGCCATCAGTCTGAAGAACAGTTCGGCCACGAAGGTCATTCGCAACTAAGGTTTGGTGGGTCTCCGCCAGACCAAGTTCCCATGGGAGCCCTGCACTCTTGATGCCAGTCCACCTTGAGGCCCCAGTACCTCCATCATGACCCGAGATCAAGACATGATCAGCGTGACCCTTTACGACACCACTAGCAATTACCCCAACACCAGCTTCAGAAACTAACTTCACACTTATACGTGCACCAGGATTTGCATTCTGCAAATTGTAGAAAAACATCAGGCAAAATCACGTCTAATGAAACGGGTATACTTATTACCTTCAAGTAGAGTCTATGCTCCAGAACTAAATTAACTAATCACACGAGCAAAATTACCATGAAACTTGGGGATATACCTTCAAGTCATGAATTAGTTGAGCAAGATCTTCAATTGAATATATGTCATGATGGGGTGGAGGGCTTATCAGCCCCACTCCAGCAGTAGAGTTTCTAGTCACGGCAATGTCACCAATAACCTTGTGACCAGGAAGTTCGCCACCTTCTCCCGGCTTTGCTCCCTGCAATCAAGGAAACCAAACATTGATTATAAACCTGTCTTTTCAGAATTAAGCATGTTTTAGATCACTTTTACTCTCACCACATCCAAATGCAGATATCAATTAAAAGATGCAAAAACACCAACAGGTGCTTTGAAGATAGGGCATCATCTGCCTATGAACATAAATTCATAAAGAACAAGAGCCTATGCACTGTGGGGGCACAGGGAACAAAAGGTATAAAAGAACATGAACAGTTGGACAGCATCGCATGACATTTCTTGAAATGGATGGAGCTGTACCTGAGCCATTTTTATTTGCAACTCATCAGCATTTGTGAGGTAATAACTTGAAACACCAAATCTTCCACTTGCAACCTGCTTAATTGCACTCCTCTTTGGATTCATTGAACCATCTGGCAGAGGATCCATGCGAGATGGTTGCTCACCCCCCTCACCTGTCCCCCCCAAAAAAAGGAAAGTTATGTATGCATTAAAATGTTTTTGTAAAAAGACACTCATCCCTCGTTAAACTTTCATTTAGATCACACCAACTTCAGTGCCTTCACAGAGATGGAGAGAGAGAGAGAGAGAGAGTTGCAATGTTCAGAGAAGCATCAGCTACGTACCTGTGTTTGACTTTCCCCCAATTTTGTTCATAGCAATAGCAAGGGTTGAGTGTGCTTCCAGTGATATTGATCCATAACTCATTGCTCCGGTACAAAATCGTTTTACAATCTCACTGGCTGGTTCAACTTCTTCCAAAGGAACCCCCATCACTTCGTCTTTAAATTTCAAAAGCCCCCTCAAATTGCAGCTCTTGTTCAATTCTTGTATCCGTCTCGAATATTCCTTGTAAGCAGCCACACTATTAGATCTGGCAGCTTCCTGAAGCTTTGCTATAGCAAGAGGATCATTCAGGTGAATTTCACCACCTTTCCTCCAGTGATAATCACCAGGATTAGGGAGGGCTACAGCCTCAGCGCTGCCAGCAGGTAAGACCCTTGATGGAAATGCCAGCTCATGCAACTCAAGAGCATCATTTGCAAGTGCTTCAAAAGTTGCACCTTCAACCCTGCTTGGAGTCCCAGTAAAGCACCTCTCCATGACTTCAGATGAAAGGCCAACTGCCTCAAATATTTGGGCACCCTTGTAAGATGCCAAAGTTGATATTCCCATTTTAGCAAGAACCTTCATCATGCCATAGTTACTTGCATTGAAGTATTTTTTAACGAGCTCGTCCTTGGAATGGAACTGACCAGTTGGCTTGGGTGGAATCTTCCCATCTACCTGTAGTCTCCAAATTGCCTCTATAGCTAAATAAGGGCAGGTTGCATCTGCACCAAATCCCACCAGAGTACAGAAGTGATGCACTTCACGAGGCTCAGCGGATTCAACAATCAGTGCAACTCGTGTTCTCTCAAGCCTTTTCACCAGATGATGATGAACAGCTCCGACAGCCAATAAAGAGCTTACAGCAACACGCTTTGGTGAGAAGGCTACAAAGATCACAGAATGAAAAATTAGTGGATTTTTACCACCAAATAACAATATGAAGTGAGATGGAGGAAGGAGTAGAAACTGGTGGTACCTCTGTCGGAAAGTACAAGTGCTGTATAACCCTCTTTAATTGCATCATGTGCTTCTGAGCATATCCGGTCTAGGGTCTCCTCCAAGCCCTTCCTACCATGGCCAACAGAATAGGTGATATCTATGACCTTGCTGCGCCAGCCTCTGTAGTCCATCTTCTTGATTGCTTCCATTTCTTCAATGGACAACAAAGGCCCTTTCAGCGAGAGGCGGTGACATTGTTCTTCTGTGGTTTCTGTCAGATCACCTTCTGGACCTATCATGCATTCCATGGAAGTAACAATCTTCTCCCTGATGGGATCAATAGGCGGGTTTGTAACTTGAGCAAACATCTGCTTGAAGTATTCAAAGGTGAGTTTCTCTCGATTAGACATCACCGCCAAGGGAGCATCATTTCCCATTGAACCAAGCGCCTCAATACCATCTTTTGCCATTGGAAGTAGTAGCATCTCCAGAGCTTCAACGGTATAACTGCAAACAAAACATGAAATTAAATCCAAAGCCCACAGAAATGGAAAGGCCTAGCCTAGTCCAAGCATCTGCATGACAAAGATAGATGCATACCCAAAAGCCTTCAAAGGTGCCAATAACCCATGAATGCCCATGTTTTCCATGCTATCATCATCTTTTGATGCCTAAAAGTTGCAAAACATAAACCAGAATCATAAAACAAGAAGTTGGTAATGAAATTCTTGAAAATAATGTCAGCAACAGCAAAGGATTCTCACAGGCACAACTCCTGCTATAGCTGGAGAGACCCTTTGAGATTCATGAACAGATTCTACTATGTCTTTTAGTTCTATCTTTTGCCTCTTCAGCCACTCCCCATAAGGCCTTGCAAGCGAATACTGCTGCTTCAATGCCTCATCATCTACAACAACATGCTTCTCAAAATCTACCAGAAGCATCATGCCTGGATTAAGTCTTCCTTTCCTAGATACATCTTCAGGTGGGATATCTACCACTCCAACTTCACTAGCCATAATCACCCGGCCACTGTGAGTGAGATAAAAGCGACCAGGACGCAACCCATTCCGATCCAGTGTTGCTCCAAGGTAGCGACCATCAGTAACTGCAAGAAACTTGATGTAAGGGCAAAGAATATAATCCTATTTAACTACATCAAGTCCAAAATTCGGATCCTTCTTAACACGTACACGATATGAGTGCAGGCCCATCCCATGGTTCCATAAGGGCTGAGAAATACTCATACAAGGCCTTTCGCTGAGGATCCATATTCTTGTCATTCTGCCAGGCCTCAGGAATCATCATCATTATAGCCTCAGGAAGACTTCTACCGGCTCGAACTAAAAGCTCAAGTACACCATCAAAAGCTCCTGAAACATGAGAAATGACTACCGGTTACATAAGAATCCAAATGGGAAAATTAGGATGGACATGTTAAGTACACAATTTAGCACTCCCAAGTGCACAAAATCTCCATGGGAAAGATACATATGATGCTTACCAATCTAAAGAAATTACAGGTCTATATAACATGAATATGTACAGGCACATAGAGGAATGTTGGGAATGGAAAAAGTTAAAACCTGAATCAGATGAACTAGCATCTACTATAGGCAAGAGCTTCTTCATCTCAGTCTTGGAAAGACCCAGCTCCTTGCATTTTAGCAGACCTTCACGAGCTTTCATCCTGGTAAAGAGAAAACAGAAAAAGTACATCCACTGTCACTTCTAAGTAAATGGGCCAAAACTAGATCCAGTATGCAAAAATCCACCGGCAACCCCCTCCCCTCTTCCCCCCCCCCCCCCTTAAAAAAGGTTAAAAAAAGGTCATCTGTTTGGTACAATAATCCAAATGAGCCATGGAACATCTTCTGGAAACTAAATAGTCAGCAAATTGCTCCCATACTATGCCAAAAAATGAATTTAAATGCCCGGAATAAAACAAACATCAGACTTGCAGTACAAATGGAAGTTTTCCTTTTTATAATACCAAGAAGTGGATACCTACACTAAGAGTCCAATTTAGAGACTAACAAACAGCAGAGACAAATAAAAACTTCACTGCTCTATGCAACAACATAACATACACAGTTAGGTTGTACTGACACTAAAACCAGCTTAGCCAAATATGTGTTTTATATCAGGGAATCTCATCTAATTTGCTACAGCACTTGATAACTAGACTTTTTTGGTTTTACAAAATAATCAAGATATGTCAAAAGAAAAAAAGGAAACAAAATTTTTTGTTACATCTTGACAAAGCTGAAAAGGTGTATCATTCAATGGCAGACGTATTGGCCTGACAAAGAAGCGTAAAGCAGATAAGAAGGCAAAATCAACCAAGGGCCAAGCTTATTTTCGATTTCCACAATAAAGGATTTAACATGGAGCTCTCTCCATAAGAATTTAGCCAAAAAAAAGATTCAGAAGATAATGAGCGGCTCATATACGTTAATAATTGACTAACCAGTTCACATTGCCTCGAAGTGTATTAATCTCCCCATTGTGACCCAAAACACGCATAGGCTGAGCACGGTCCCAACTGGGAAATGTATTTGTTGAGAACCTGGAGTGTATCTGCATGAAAGTTTCAGTTGAACAACATAATCAGCAATAATACCTCTCAAATGATTCATAAAAGTGGTCTTCCTACACAAGATCAAATTGAAATTGTGTTCAGGGCACTTGGAAATTTAGTAGATGTCATTGCCAGCAAAACATCTTGAAAACCCTAAACTACCTTGACCAAACACAATTTTCTTCACACCATTAAGATGGAGGACTCATCCTCTAAAACTGATCAAGGGGAGGAAGCCACCAAGTTCTGCAAACATGATTTACTTCACAATTAGGTTCCTTACCAACTCGCCCAAAGTATCCAATCTGGCATCCAAAATCATATATTGATCAAGGGTGTGGAAGAACTTAAGAGATCATTCATACTTCAATGCCTCAGAAGTCATTCCTCAACCTTGCATCTCTTCAGTTAACTGGTTGATCCAATGCTGTTGGTTGTGAAGTATGGAGTCAGCAGACAAAATAACAAGTGAACGGAAAAAATATTTACCAGGGCCATGTAGCTCGTAAACCTTTCATTGCCAAGATCTGCATAGTAGTATTCTTTCAACTGAGCAGGCTTCAACTGACCTTTGTAGACAACCGTCCTACACAACAGCCCAGAAGCAGTAAGGCTTTTGAGCAAGACAAATGTCAATATTAGACAACCATAACCAATCATGGACTAGACAAACCTGGAGGAAAGAGAACATATGTAGAAGTCCCTCACACCACCGTGTTGGAGGTTTAATGCAGCTCGGATAGCTACCATTGAAACCCTCCTTAAAATATACATCTGTGCGGGGAAAAGAGCAAAAGACAAAATTAGGAAGATACAAAAGTATGCATGCTTTATCAACCCAAAGAAAGTAAATCAACTGAACAATGAGGACAGTAGGAAACAACCTGTTGTTCAAAATCAGCTTTTGACCTTGGCGTGGGTGTAAGAAATACTTGCTCAACTACAGGCTCGGTCTGCAAAGCAGACTTGCCCAATCCGGAGTTATCTGTTGGAACAGTCCTCCATCCAAGAACAGTATGCCCGAGTGATTCAGCTACCTAAAAGTAGAGATAAAAAAACATTTTGGAATTAGATTAAGTCCAAAAGAACTCGTTTATCATACCAAAATAACAAGAAAACAATCCAACTAACTTCCTTCAGAAACTACCTTGGTAAATACAATTTTGCTCTGCTCCCTACGGCTTTCAGATGTAGGCAAGAACAACATGCCCACCGCATATTCCCTAGGTGGCGGTAGTTCAAAGCCCACTTCTTTTGCGACCTGTTAGATCAAGACCCAGCATAAATCCACCACCAATCAAAATTCAACAATTCTATTTATTAAACATTTCAAGCAAAACTAACATCAAAAGTAAGTTAAGTTACCAACACCTAATCCACTTCTCTTCAATTAAAAATAAAATGACAAATAATACTAGCAAATACTAAAACAATTCAAGAACCTCTGTGATTGTACCATAAATACTTGACCACAAACAAAAACAAAATCAAGGAAAAACAAATTTGCCACCATGAACTTTTAATTGCAGGCTTCAAAATGATTGCTTGAACGAGAAAAAGAGTTTCTATTTTCAGCTAAGCAGAGCTTACAACACGGGTTAAAAAGAAATAGCAAAGAAAATCGCAAATTGCTAACAAACCTCCTTGTAAAAATCATGAGGAAGAGCCACAAGAATGCCAGCACCATCACCAGTATTAGTCTCACAACCACATGCACCTCTGTGGCTCATCCGAATCAACATCTCTATCGCATCAGTCACCTAAACGCGTCAAATAAATAAACATCAAACTGATTCTTCATCGACTGTAGAGATTTCGTGCGCGGATGTGTGTGTTTCTTTTTTGTCTTTTAAAAAAAAAAAAATTGGTGAAATCCATACCGTTTTACGGCTGCTTTCGCCGGAAAGTTCAGCAACAAAGCCGACTCCACAGGAATCCTTATCAAAAGAAGGATCATAAAGACCGAGCGGCTTCTCTGGGATCTGAGACAATGCGGATCGTAGCTGGAACACCCTAAGCTTCGGGGGTCGACCCGGCCCATCGGTTTGCCAGAGATGCGACCTTTCCGATCCTAGAGCTCGCGGTAACCTAGCTCCAAAAAGTTTACTACTTCTTTCCAAACCACATCCACTCCTCCTCCCAGCCGCCGACCTAATGCCAACCACTCGACTTAGAGGTACTACATTCAATTGATTGTTCGCAAACGGCTTCGTCACCGACGGCAATCCAACGGCCCCGCGGCCGCTTTTCGACGGAATTACAGTTCCCGAGGCCACCGACATTCTGTTTATTTTCTCAGTGCCAAATTTAAATAATCGATTAAATCAGTCTTCAAAGAAAACAAAACAACCTTCCTGCTTCAGCTACAGATAGCACAGAAGCTGTGCTAGTAGTATCGTCGTTTTGGGATTTAATTTAACTTTCGAGTTTCGTGGCAAAGAGGAAAGAAAGAATGAATAAACACGGACGGAGATCGGACCCTCCTTCTCTCTTTTGATCCCTCAAACAAAAGGAAATCGGATATCCCGAATTCAAATATCAAAGCAGATAGTTGGTTGAGCCTAAAATACCAGATCCATAACGGTTTCAATCGACTTTCAACAAATTTTTGATATTGAAATAGTAAGAAAACCGCTCGAATACGGTCCAGATGAGAGGTTGAAGGATTTCTAACTCTATTCTGCTTTCTTTCTCTCTCTTTTTTGTGTTTCCTTACTTTTAATTATAATTAGGAGGTTGTGGCTGGTTTGTTTGTTTCCGCTGGAATCTAAAAATCTGAAAAGATGGGGTTGTTGAGCGAGTGGGTGAGGTGGGAGGGGGGTGGGAATTGCGGTGTCCTTATCCACAGCGGAGCTTACGACGAGATTGAGCTAAGAGAAGGAATACGGCAACAACTAAACTACCTAAGTTTCCGAGAGCAACAATAACAGAGCAAAATTACTACGGGGATTGTTGGGGGGAAATAAATACAGAGAAAGAGAAGACGAACACGAGGGACTAAAAGAACAGACCACAGCAGAGAAGAATGGACTGACGAGAACTGCTGCAATACTACTACCAGTCTTCTTCTTCTTATCTTATTAGCATAAAGGCAAGTGAGCGAGGCGAGGGCTGTGCATCATGGGATTTATAGAGAGAGTCTCTACCAGGGTTTCTGATATAAGTAAATGGTGGTTTCTGCTGTGTGGGGTCCAGCAGGTTGGGATTTCACAAAGTGGGGGCCATGTCCCCAGCTTCCCCCCTTCCAAAAAAAAAAATTTTTTCTGAATGACGTGACAGCTATGACCGTTGCCACGTGTTATCGGTGGCCTATGCGGCACGCGACAACCGCTAAATTTAATCTTAACTTTGTTGAGTCTGAGAGGGCAAAATAGAATAATGCATCCTAGGCTGGTTAGCCGCCGTTAGGCTCGGTTCCGAGCCTCCGCGGCTCTGGGTGGCTGGTAAATATTAGTGTGGTACTGAATAGTAACTTTTATAAAAAAAAATTCCTAACAGTTTACTTGATTGGGCTGTTTATCTCCCGTTCCCAGAAAACCCCCGCCCCCTCCCCAACACCTACTTCTTTTGTGAGGAATTATTTTCACTATCGAGCGTAAGCAGGTGGTAAATTGTCAAATCCGCTGTTTCTTAATCGGATTCACGTGCAAATACAGATATGCCAAAATGATAAACACAAATACTAATTGATAAACAGAAGTTTTTAAAAATTAACAGGCGACCCATCATTAATTTGTATCTCTTTTATATATTGCTTACAATAAGATTTTCCTTCTCCATTTTATTCCGTACGCTTTGCAAAGAAGGTTCACAAATTCAACGTCATACAAGTTTTCCAAATTGCTTTTCTTTCATACAAATTCACGTTAATGCGAGAATATCATTTTTGTGATAATGTTGTAGCGTATAATAAAATAAAAATTAATTTCTATATATTGACAATATATATACTATTAAAGTTAGATGAGTGACAATTAATTTAAATTTTATAAAATATTATTAAGTTGTAAATTTGAAAGCCATATATTAATTTTTGAAGCAAAAATAGATTATATATATATATCAATTGATTGAAAGCCATATATTAATTGTGCTATACAAATTAAAAGCTTAATGTTACATGCACTATCTATGTGAAATTTTTTGACATAATTATGTATAGATATATGATACATGAGCAAAAAATGAATTTAAAATTTGAATGATAGTGAAGTGACGTTCATCTAAATCCGCTTGTGTAAAAAACAAAAATTTACACGGACAGTGTATAAAAATTTCGATTCTGCAAATACATGGGGAAAAGAGCGGTGGTCTTTTGATAGTTGATTATTTTAGATTTTTTTTAAAATATTGTAACATTTTTTGATTAATTGTATATAAAATAAAAAAATAATTAAAAAATATATTAATATTGATAACGTAAGTAAATAAAAAAGGACAAATAATCTGTTGTAGATCTCATCTCTAGGGACGGAACATAATCAACCGAGGTTAGGTGGGAAGTTGACCGTGAGGTGATACGCACATGGTGACGGTTGGAGTGACGAAATTAGCGGGTTATTACGCAATATACAGTGGGCAGTATTTACTAAGTGGAGCTTCTTAATGGTATGCTAAATGGTATGGCAGTATTAAAATACTTGGAGACGCGGAAAACAGGCTTAAGTGGTATCAACTATCAAGTCGTCAACTGCCCTCTCCGGAGGGGAAAAAAAAACAAACAAGTGATGTCAACTGCCAGCAGTTTTACTATATTCGACACTGCAATGTACGCGACCAACTGTAACTGCCAACAGTTCTTTATTCGAAATCCACTAGAAGTCTAGAACTGAAAGGGCAGTTGAAAAAGGAGCTGCACGGGTTCGTTTACTAATACTAACAAGTCAGGGAGATAATTAGAAACAAACCTATGGACTGAAGTAAGCACGTGAATGGATAGAGTTTATGTTTGATTGATTTGATTCAGATTTAGACTCGTCAAATTTAAATAGATTCACGTTCAAATTCGAACTCCTATTGATAAACTCAGATAAACAATCCTATGAACAGAAGTAAGCATATGAATGGATAGAGTTTAAATTGGATTTATTTGAGTCAAATTTAGACCCATCAGATTTAAATAGATTCACATTCAAATTCGAACTCCTATTGATAAACTCATACGCGAATCTTTGTGGATTTGGATATTCAACGGGTATTCATGGATATTTTTCTAAACATACAACGAAGAATTTAAGTAAAATTATTTTAAAAATATATAGAGTTTAAAAGTAATATAAATACTATCTAATTTTTGTTTTTAAATAATAAACTTAACATTCAAGAAATTAAATGCAATATTATGAATTCAAAGAAGTAAGTATTATCAACCACTTCTATTTATTTCATAACTTCATTTGCTTCCACAATTACACGTCAAAATTTTCATTTATTTGCCCTTGCTTTTCCTCATTTTCTTGAAAAATTTGGTACTAATTATAATGACATAGAATGCTATATTATCTTATAAATTTACTGATATATACACATACATATATATTATTTATATATATTGGATTATTCATACTAATAGCACATAACTGCAGCATACAATTTGGTATTAGGTGGCATGTGGGATTTGACATGGCACTAATATTTTCCTTTCTCAAGCCCTGTATGTATGTGATATATGTGCCGGTCTTCGTATTTTCAAGGGCAAAATTTCATTGGGTGGATTATGTGAGATCTAAAATAATTTGATGGTCTGTGACGTACTTTTCCCCACTTTCAATTCAATGGGCATACTTTGGCAATGGTCCCGTTGAAGAACTGCCGAACTAGAAAATTAAAGAATTGCCAAATTAGTCAATCGATGAATTAGAAACTTGACAACATTCTACAACAAAGCAATGATGTGTCGTCTGAATTTCGTGCCATTGGAGAAGAAAGTGGGATAATTAACGATTTAACTTGTGGACAAGGGAGGAAGAAAATAGAACCTGTGGGCTGTGGCTGCAAGCCTACGAGAGCAATCAGACCCGACACAGACAAGGACTCTTCTTTATCAGCGTTTCGTGGCGATCGCGAAAGAACGAGCCATACATTTACTGATTTCAAATTTCAATTTTGTTGAAAAACGAAAAGTGGAAACTCCAGCTGTAGCCTGTACAGAGTAATTCTCTTCGGAGTCCTGGCCATAAAAGCGCCACGCATGCAAAAAAGTCCAAACGTCGGATTTAGATAGATCATCGGATGATTGACTGTTTTCTTATCCAGTTTTTTTTTCCCCGAAAATTGTTTTCTTGTCTAGTTTTTTTTTTTTATCAATCATCACTTTATTTATAGTATTCTACGCTATTCTAATCTAAGGAGAGATCCAACTAGATCTAGAGAGGACGGCGAAAATTGAACTATCACCAAATCAGACTGTTGCATTATGCATCCATCTGAATTTTTTTAAAAAAAATCACATAATATAGCAATTGGTGAGAGGTAAAGTTTTTTTTATCCAGTTCTATACACCTTTAGTTATGGCCTATGCACAGGGCTATATTAAATGAGCCCAGGATTTTGCTTTCCACTTTCTATGCAGCTTCTCCATCTTCTATGTTATTTTTTTCTCATTTACGGTAAAGCCGTAAAGCCCCTCCTCCTCCGTGGTTCACGAAGAGAAATAAAATGCTTCCTTAAGGACCTTAGACAACTTGATAATATCGACGTCTCATTAGTTGGAGCGATCGATTGAAGAAAACTCAAAACTGCCTGGGTGGACTTTGGACCACTAACTTCTTTATCGTTTCGATTCGTTTCCATCTTGATGAAACCATAGTCCCTTCATGTAATTGTTATGCAATGGAAAATGATTTGAAGATGACAGTCAAGAAACATCACAAGACCTATTTGCGACAAAGTAGTACTAGTAATTAGGATAGTACGAGTCTCCTCAGTACCCTCACTAGTTACCATGGCTTTTGAGGTGTATTGTGGGTTTAGGTTTGTAAAGTCAAGAGTCAAGTTTCTTGCAATTTGACAAAAAAAAGACAGAAACTCATTCTCGGGGGGCTTGGGGTCTCTTTAGGTCTTAGCAGCAGGGCACCCTGTGGGGTTTCTATCCCACATCGATTGGGGGGGATTTGGGTGTTGGGTTTATAAGTCTCCTCAGTACCCTCACTAGTTACCATGGCTTTTGAGGTGTACTGTGGATTTAGGTTTGTAAAGTTAAGAGTCAAATTTCTTGCAGGTTGACAAAAAAAAAAAAAAATTAGGATAGTACGGTTAAAATGTATGGCGAGTAAAACAGCACCAAAAATAAAATAAAATAAAAAACGCTCGGAGCTGATCTGTGGGCTGGTGGCAATTGACAAAATAAAACCCGGCGGCAAATTAGAAGGCCAATTACAAGGAACTGGTCCATGTTTTAGCCAATTACAAAATAGGACTTTGTAGAGTTTATCATTCTGTTTTTTTTTCCTTTTTCGTAGTTTCTGCTCATTTTTTTTTAAAGTATGTTTATCTTTTTTTAACCAAAAAAAGAATTCGTTCTCCAATCTTGTATTGCCTTCAATTGTTGATCCTTCATAAATCCTTTTGTTAATAATTTCTTCATGATGTTGTCTTGTGCTCGTAAACGTACGAATTCAATACTCCCATACTCGTGTGCGTATAAAGTTCTCTCCGCGGGCCTTGCCGTTCGACAAAATCTAAACGTGCGCACTAATTCTGCCAATGGCATATCGACGCTGGCGGTGTTAAATCAACCACGTCCCCAGATGATTTTTATAGGAGTGTTATGGGCAACTCCTGACAGGGTTCGACTTCCGACAGCATTCATCTCATCTAATTTTCTTGTTGTACAAATTTGTCATTTTGCTTCCACAGAATTTTGTCCGCTGCAAAATGCTCAATTGGGATCGGTCTCTGTATTTAATTTATACGTAGTGTTAGGATATTAAATTTTTTTAAATAAAATTTCACTTGTATCGTAAACACATTTTTTAATTTATCTTTTATTTTTTTAATTATTTTTTTATTTTACATACATTATATTACAAAAATGCTCAAATAATTATTTCAAATTATATTTTAAATAATACTCCTCACCGTACATCTTCCTAATCTCCACGTTTAAAAATTGGTTGTGATATCTCTCTATCGGAGATATTTACTACTATTATGTATTTGAGTGAAACTATCATGGTTGGAACTTAATTTGATTTTTTAAGTCACATATAGTAGAAAAAACTTATTTTTAGTTGAAGGCAATTTCCTAATAGTCACATTCCATAAAAATTCTTCATTTTTTTGATATTTTAAAATCAAATTCAGTATAAACTTTTATGTTTAATTTAAATTGATAATTTAAATTCACATTTAATACAAAACCTCAAATTTAACTCATCTCCACGTGTTGTGTATTGTAGCTCAAGTGGTACCAGGAGCCATCCCCAATACCCCTTATCCAAGGGATCAGGGATCGAATTCTGGGGAGGCCCCCCTCCAAGCACTACCATAGCCCTAACCTAAGATGGGGCCGAGACTGATAAATTCACAATTGGCCTCCACAAAAAAGATAGACCCTTCACAAAAAGCTCAAAGTTCGGACCACGGGCAGGTTTTGTGCATTTTGCACACCGCATAACTTTGTTTGTATAAAGTGTAATTTTAGAACAAAATTTTGTAGGCTCCACAGACGTTGTGAAAATCGAAATACAAGATGTGATATGAACCATACATTCTTTTGTGACCAAATCCTAGTCATGAATTGTGCAGAAACGATCTTTCTGATGATTGTCCTGCCCCTTATCCCGCAGAGTTCACTTCTACACTTTCCGGCAATAGACTAGGCAACTTCCCTCGCTGCAAGTCGTGTCAAGACATTTTGACTCGGCGGTTCTTATTTCTTCGCCAAAATAATTCACCATTCCCTTTTCCACAATGGGGACCGGTTCACAAGATAAGCAAAAAAGAATAAGAAATCGGCCGCCGTGGCAACTGGCCAGCATCGGCGGTCCACCTTGAAATTTCTTTTACAAATTAAAAAAGTGGACCATGGTCTGTTTGCAAAGTTGGAGAAGCTACAAAAAGTGAGAGCTGAATGGTCGTTGCAATGGAGATGTTTTCACATTCTTAATTAGGTAGATAATTGAGGAAGGGATAATTTCACAAACCTTCCCTAAGGTTTATAACAATTGTAGTCACCTCCCCTTAAGTTTTAAAAATTACATCTACCTCCTCTACTTTTATTGTTTAGGTAACTATATAGACCCAATATACTACATTTCTATTCCAAAATCCTAATGTACCCTTATTGACATAACAACAAAGAGAAAAAGTTAGTTTAATCATGTACATTTTCTTTTTCTAAAACCACTGCAAACCTGTCACCATACCAAGTCAAACGAGCAAACTATTATTTATAACTCAGTCTCCATTTCAAGTGATTTTAATAGGGATGGCAATGGGGGCGGGTGCCCGCGGGCAACCGCCCTGCGGGGGGCTCTCGGGGCGGGGGATGGGGCGGGGGGTGGGGCGGGGGCGGGGGGGAATTTTTTCCCCCCGCTTAGAAACGGGGCGGGGGGCGGGGGAGTATACCCCCGCCCCATCCCCCGCCCCGCCCCCCGCAAAACAAAAAAAAGTATATATATAATTATATATAACATGTAAGTTAATTAGTTATAAACTTATGATAATGATATTATTAGTTAGATGTATTATATAATGTATATTAGTTTATGTAATATAATTGATATTATCAATTATATGAATAATTCTACATGTCTACTAATAGAATTTATTAATTAGTTATACTAAATTTACTAATATATTTATACTAAATTTCTAATTACACTTAATAGAATAACACTTTTTTCTCAAAAAAAACCACAAACACAATAATGAATTAGTGATTGCATTTGTACTAAAAGTGAAAACTTGACTATTTTAGTTATATTTATTTCATCATATTGGATTGTATTCAAATAACTTCTGTTTGATTGTTTTTATGAGTTTCAATTGCAAAATTACAATGAATAATAATTTGGTGATGTGTTGATATTTTAGTACTTGATTATTTATTAAAATTTAATTATAATAAAATTATATAATAAAATTTTATTAACCCCGCGGGGGCACCCGCGGGGGAAGCGGGGCGGGGGCGGGGCGGGGCGGGGGGAGCAGGAGGCGGGGGACGGGGCGGGGGACGGGGGGAACTAATAGGCAACGGGGCGGGGGATGGGGGAGGGGTCCCCCGCCCCAACCCCGCCCCGTTGCCATCCCTAGATTTTAACAATAGTCGCGGCCTTAGAATCATTTTGCTCCCCAGAGGCTTTCACTAAAAACTACAAGATCAAATATAACCCCACTAAAAAAATGTAAAAGCTTGCCTACAACTTTCTCAACCCACTAGCAATAGCTAATCTAGCTCATCGCCACCTATATGGACACTAGAAGCAATGCCACCATGACCCAAAGAATAACCCATTATTACTCCATAATCTCCATCAGAGACTAATCCTATCTCCATAAAAAAAAATCACTATTCACAGTTGCAAATCAAAAATAGAAAAATGCATTTTTCATTTTTGTTTTTGATTTTTTTGGCAACAAATGCAGTTATGGACATCTATTAAATTTTTTTATGGATATCTAATAAAATTTTTTGAATAAATAGACACAACAATATGTCAATCATCCGGTCCCTCTTACTTTCAGGTATCAGTTTCAAATTAATTCTTTATATTTGCCATCCTCTCCTTATTTAATTTGATAATGTAGAAATTCTTTTCCCTATTCTTTGCTTTCTATTGAATTAGCATTTGCAATAGAATGTGACGAAAAAAATGAATCAAGTAATAAAATAAGAAGAAAATAGATACCAGAATTTGGAATAGACATTGGAAATGAGAAGGAATGGTGGTGAGCATGGTGGTTTAGGTGGTTGTTATGAATATAGTGATACATAATATGAGACGAAAGAGAGGAGTTAGAGAGAAAGGTGAAAGGAGGCGACTGCAGATGATATGGCAACTGAGAATGTTTTGCTGGTTGTAGTGGTATGATATATTTCTTTATGAATCAACCAATTAAGTGAAGGACATTCTAGTAATTTTGTTGCATCAAGGGAGGTCGTTGTAATTATGTGAAACTAAGGGGAGCTAAATGAAATTATTAGAAATCTCAAGGAAGGTTTCTGAAATTAGCCCGTCGAGAAAATTAACCATGCACCTCTATCACGTCCTTCTCTGCTGAACTGGAATACGCATAGAAATGAAATGAATTATCTAAAAGTTCAATCGGAAAATTATTTACTTCTATGAATATAATTTTTGACTCTTATGCTAACAAATAATTGAAATTATAGTCTTCATACCTGTGACTCCCCACGTTTTTTTTTTTCTTTTTTCCCCCCTGCTCTTGCTATTAAATTAATCTCATGTCCAAGTAGCATAAGATTCTCGCAATTTCCTTCTCGCGGTCTAACAATACTGATTTTTCCAAAGTAATTTCAATTATCTCAAGGAATCAAAAACAAAAAATTTTATTGATATACATATAAAAAAAAACATTGTACACAACCGAATTTTAGTAAACTAATGCAGAGATAGATGTGAAGGTTTTGTCCAGGAAGCAGTACCACGTATAAGTCTTTAACTAGCAGCACAAGAGAGACCATCTAAGACAATTCTGAGGGGCCATGTTGTCAAATAAATTGGCATTAGCCATTTTTACCCCACCCTATCGTGTTCCGGATTTAATTAAAAAGATTGGCATTTCGAAACTGCCAACGTTGTCAGGAGGACTCAGGATCCTACACCGTTTCAGTGGAGCAATGTGGACGACTTCAGTCCAAACTCCAATAAAACTTTCGTCCAAAAACACGAAACGACTTCCAAGTCGTTTTCTGGTAAGTGGTTTCATACTTTCATCTACCCCGCTACGGACAACGACCTTTACATAGAAAAAGGTGAAAAATACTCCTTTTAATTTACAGTTTCCTCAGATGGGATTTAGAAAGAGGACATTGTTTTTTTAATTGGCAAAAAGGACCCATTTTTTAAGATTTACCCCTTCTTTTTCTTTTTCTTTTTCCCTGTGTGTTTTTGCCTTTTCTCTATTAGTAGATAGATATGGCCAAAAAAAGTAGACTCTACTAAATGCACATCTTTGCCCGGTAAAATAACGAAATCAAATCCCTGAAGTCACTTTTCTATTTAGTGATAGTTTAAAAAGATGAACGCAAGGTTAAATATTTGGGTTAAGATTTAGAGTTTTTGAATTCTGATCTCTCTTCTCCTTTTCACCCTTTTTGCTTGTTAAATCTCGTCACTTTCCTGCCCAAAAAAAATTTAAAAATAAAAAATATATGTACTAATTTGAAATTTTATTTTCATTGTTTGCTATTGCATATAGTTGTACAAGGATGTACTCACGGAGAAAGGCCGTTCTGGTTTTCAGAGTATTGCATTTCTTCGATCGCTTGAACAATGTGCAGCTGGAGGAGAGTCATTGGTTGATTTGATGCTCCAAGGGGATCATGATGGATGAATTGTATTCCTCATATTGGACGAAATTATGAGGGACACGAGTCACACTACACGAGCAGCATCTTTTTTGAGTCTTAAAAGAAGCCACAAATGTAATGGGACTTTTACTAAAGCAACTTTGTGCGGTTCAAGAAAAATAGCTTTATGGAGTAATTAGTAGTAAAATGTTAGCGGAACATGATTCTAACGAATGGAACCTTGTGTCTCTTTCTGCCCAAAGTGAGGGGGCTGGGGATCTCCTCACGTCGAGGCACCATTTACTGCTCATATTGAAGTCTACTACAATACAATAATGATTCTTCCGAATTTCGTTTGCGGAAAATAGCAATGGACGAATCGTGGATAGGATCTCCAGTTATACAACAAGGAGACTAACAGTTGTGCTTAGGGTGTGAGATATCATAAGGTGCGCTCACCTCTTTCGTTTTGTCGTTTTTCTGTTGTGGTTGGATTCAGCTTTAGCAAAAGTAGTCTTCACGTATCAAGGGAGACGGGATGAACTAGTCAAGGATGGAAATGCCACAATCTTGGTCCACATGCTCCTTAATCTTGGAAAGGACGGGTCACTCGTTCAGGAAAGATTGTTTATTCGAATCCCGTTCTTAATATAAGAAATATATTTGATAAGTGATCGGTAAAAATTTTCGTCAGTGATTTATGATTTCGAAAATATGCCCTTGACCTATAATGATAATCGAAATCGAAGTCATTCAAACTTTTTCTTAAAAAACAACGGCATGCACAAGAACGACAAGGAAATCCCACCCAACTCAACTGGTATTCTTGAAAAAAAAAAAAGGATTGAAATCATAATCTGTAAACCTTGCAATATCAATTATTTAGATGCACGTATTGGGCTTGCAATGTGTTGTTGACTGTTCAGTTCAGCCCTACTTTCAATAGTCAGTCGTCTACTCGATTCGATGAAACAGAGAGTTTAAATAGGTGTCAGTAGATTTATTTAATTATGGAGAGTCTTTGCACAGAATTAGAATCTTCGACATCGAATCTACATTACTTGTACTCCCTTAATGGACAGGGTTCAATTTTCTGACAATTCACCCTCAATATCTCGTGCACAACGAGAAATACATAACTAATATCTCCAGCCAAACTCGAAAGAAGAAATACTACATAATTACCCGGGATTGTGGAGCATGAATTTGAACAATGATAATCTCACCTTGCTTGAAGCAACACCAGAAGGCCCCATTAACGGGAATAAGCCTAAGTTGTGGTAAGTAATTAATGAGGGGAAACCAATATTTAGTTATGGAAGGAAACACATCATTTTAAAAAAGTTGGGCGAGATACCCACCAAACCAACCACTCAAGTTCTCATTTTAGGCCTTACGGACAGGTACATACCTAACCCGCCCGCAACCGCAAAACACGTAAAATATTACTAAAACTCGTGAATTATGGTAATATCCGAACCTGACAAGAACATCATCCCGAACCCAAGCTTTGGTAATGGCTCCTACAAGGGAATCCGTTCCATGGCATTGTTGATTCGCTAATAAAGTCAAGTGCTGCATTACATAAACGACAAGGAAAGAGAAACTAAAGTAAGCTCTCTTCATCAATCTTTAATTGTCAAATAAATTAAGAAGAAAAGTAGTAGCGGTAATTATCTGAAGCTTCTTTGATCGGGGGAAAAGGGACATGAATAATTGTAAGCACAATTATTTAGTGGTTTCCATGGGACACAACATGTTGTTAGTAGGTTATAATTTACTACTCCCTCTGTCCCACTTTGATAGTCCTGTATTCCTTTTTCATCTGTCCCAAATTGTAGTTCACTTTTCAATTGAAGAATGTAGTTGTATTTTAATTTTTCTAAAATACCCTTATTCAATGTAAGTAGTTGTTACTATAAACCTACTCCATTTAATGAGAATTGATCCTTTTTTTACCATCAATTCAAATTCCCATAAAATTGTACCATATTTAATGTGAGGGCATTTTAGAAAAATAGCAATCTAAATTTACTTTTCCAACAAAATTAACTACTTTTTCTTAAACTGTGTGAAAAAAGAAATAGAACTATCAAAGTGGGACGGAGGGAGTATTAATTAGTACTTTGTAAAATATGATAATAGGGGACGCAATTATTACATATGGAGTTTACTTGAATAATGACTGAGCGTCACATAATTATTGTGAAATTATGTAAAGTAATCGATCGTGACCTATAATTTATTCAAATCGTACTACATTGTCCAATAACGATCGTATTGTCCCAGGTTCTCCTGGCTGCGCATTTTGCCAGTTTTTGAAATTAGTTTAATTTGTCAATTGATGTTGAAGCCTGAAGGACGGACAGTAAGACAAAAAAAAAAATATGTTACTACTAGCCTAGCAAAAAAGTGAAAAATAAAGTATTCAATGGTTGGCTGGTAGAATCGGTTGGGCGCTTTTGTTTATTAGATTTGAGTATGACAGCTGCAAAACGTTAAGAAAGTCATTGAATTGAATAGAGTACTGCGGTATATGATTAATGATTTAATGGCTTGAAAAAAAATCGAATTGAATATGGCAACCGGCAAGTAGTACGGAATTTATACTGTCGTATTGTTTATTACGAAGCTAGATGACGAAGCCGGAAATAGGGACTCACAAAATCGTGTTGATTGGAAGTATTTTGCCCTCGACAAGAATCTGTTACGGAGTCTCTTGAGAGCGGAGAAAGCGTTGTTGGATCATGGATGTACTAAACAAAACGTTGTTTTGATGCAAGGGGAAGGGGCACTTCAAGAACAGAAGCGCCTCGAGAAATTGTTCCGTTTGACGGGTAGCGTTCTGCTGTGCCCGGTTAAGTGCAAAGTCGAAGCGTTGCCAGACCCAGACTAGTTAACTATGTAATGGGGTTGCCTAACCCTTTACCAAACCTTTAGTAAAAAGGTGCAAAATCGAAAAAAAAGAAGGGGGATTTAGGTATTTCATGTCATACTTTTTTCCTAATATTTTTTTCTCTAATAAGAAAGGAGTGAGATTTAAGAAACAAGAAGTAGGAAAAGGAGATTTGAATCTTGGATCTCTAGTCATATCTAATGTTAGAGTATTTAATTTGTTTTTTGTTTAGACATCATGTTTAGATTGAGGAATTTGACAAAAAATTTAAAATCTTCCCAAATACTCTAGATTGTTTGAATTATTTAGAAGGTAATTGGGTTTGCAATCCATCAATTATTTAGATGTATTTAAACACTAAAATAATTGGTATATTACAAGTTATTCAAACAACTTAAGAAAATTTAACGGATTTCAAATCTTGTTAAATCCTTCAGTCCAAATGCAAATATCTTCGTAACGAGTTTTATAAATTGTGAAAATTTGTTAATAAAGACCATCGCTTTTATGAAAAAGAGTGACACTAAGATTTATTGAACTTTTTTGTTTTTTTAATCCTTCCCTCCCTCCCCTAATCTCTCCCTACCCCCAAACCTAACAATAAGGTTCGAACCCTAGTCTGTCAGACAGAATACCACATCCCTAGCCAACAGCCCCAATGGTGGTTGGTTTGTTAAAAACTAATGCGTGAGTTTGTAATGCACAAATGAGGGATTTAAAAGATCATTCTCATTTTTAAGTAGGGCGTCATTTTTAACGTCACTCTAAAATAGAATATTAGTTCTGAGAAGGATATTTGGGGAAAATGGAGCAATTTTGTTGGCTGGTTGCAAAGATTGCCAAATTCTTTTGGTTGTGCATCCTAATTGAAGGCAACAGATTGTTTCTTTGTTAAATTAAAGGGGAAAAAAAGGTGATTAACGGAGGAACCTTATAAATCACCAGGAGCCGTCACCCGTTCAGGTTGCCGCGAGGAAATCATATGAACAAGCTTCAGTTATTTTGCACTCTCTTGTTTAGTTGACAGAACGAACGAATCAACGAAATGCCCGATCACAAAAATAATCCGTTCAAACTTTGGAACAATTTTCAAGAACTCATCCGGCAAGAAAATCAAAACCAAAAAGCAAAATGAGGAAAAAAAAAATCATTGATCATCATAAATGGGTCAGATCAGAACAAGGCCGTGATGTAATTGAAATTATAGACGCCACATGCAACAAGGATGCAAGTTGAGTAAATTAACGTCACGCTGTGTGTGGAGCCTGGAATCCAAGGGCGGCGGCTGTTTAGGCGTTCAACCTGTTGTCCACACTTTACAATGCAATATAAGATTTAATTAGAGGACGAAGATCGACAAAATGAGAGGGTATTAAATTGGAGGTCCGATGTAGAGCTGTTAAGTCAATCAAGTAGCTCGAAAGCTCGTTAGAGCTCGACTCGTTAAGGCTCGAGCTCGGCTCGTTAATTTTAGTTAACGAGTCGAGCTCGAGCTTGAAACATGCTCGTTTAGTTAACGAGCCGAGTAAACTCGGCTCGTTTGATACTCGAGTAGCTCGTTAATGAAGGACATATTTGTCATTTTAGAAATCAAAATTATAAAAATTAAAAATTTTTATTAAGATTAATTTGCACGAGCTCGAGCTCGAGCTCGTGAAGCTCGACTCGTTTGTGATAAACGAGTCGAGCTCGAACTCGAGCTCGAGCCACATGTACACTTAACGAGTCGAGTTCGAACACATTTTAAAACTCGTTTTCCTAACGAGCTCGAGTCGAGCTCGGCTCGAATTAAACTCGAGTCGAGCTCGGCAGCCAAATACTCGGCTCGACTCGACTCGATTAACAGCTCTAGTCCGATGCAGTGAATCATTGAGTAGCAAGAATTGAGGTCAGATGAGCGGCTGTTGCATGATTGGAGGGGTCCTCGAGTCTCTCCTCTACGACTCCTCCTTGATTCCAAGGGGTGACTATCTGCTGCACGAAGAAAAAAGGGTCGGAATTTACCCTGCTGATTCCCAAATCCCTCTCTCTCTCTCACAGCGGTGCAGGTAGTACTACGTAGTTGCTACTCGTATGTGTTTGCACTTTGCATGTAAATTTTAATATATACTTGAAAATTCCACAGCGGCTGCACAAATCTTCATGGTTTCTTATTTGCTTTTATTAACACTTCCTCTAATCTGATTGATTGGTACTAACGTCATCCAACCTCCTTTACCGTAAACACTACTATTGTTTTCAATTACTAAAATATTTATTGATTCACACGTAGACACCAACCAACCCACCCAACTAAAAGTTTGGCCAAAAATCGATACAATGGTTGACTTGACAACCATTTGTGTCCCAAACCCGTCGTCGCGAAAGAAGTCACGATATGTTTGCATGGGTATCAAAGGGAGTTCAACCTTGAAATAGTGCCCAAGAGAATAGAGGGATTCGTTGAATTTTTAAAGATAATTCAATGATCCGAATTATGCCACACTATTGAATCTTTTGAATAAGGTGGCAGAATTCAGATCATAATGACTCCATTTGGATCAGTTGTTTTTGGATTAGCTGTTTTTAAAAAATTTTACTGTAACAGAGTTTTTAGAGTATATTTTGGGATATTTTTTAGATAATATTTTGAAATATTTAAAAATAGTAGAATTGTAAAATATATTTTTTGGAGAGAGAACAATGACTTCAACCATTTAAGTCAACCCAGGCTCTTCACCTACTTGCTAGCAAATGATGACACAATAAGTGCGTGCAAGAATTTGATCATTGCAGAGCTTCATTAATGTCTTCAATAGATACACGCTTATCTAAATTTAATAATACTGACAAACAACTTTTAGTATTAAGTACTACCCCATGGGCCATGGGGCATAGAGAAAACCCCACCAAAGCCAACTTGTATAAATGCAGATGTACAAAGACTTTTCTCCTTTTCATTCGTATGGAATTGGTTCCTTCATCCCTTCGGGAGTTGGTAAAGCCACAAGCCCACACCAACCCTTTTACCTATATTGTCTTGGGGTCCACAGCTAGAGGCCCATATCTTTTCGTTAAGCTGCTAAATAGTCATGTAGCACATGACCGTGGTCGATGAGATGACCCATCAAAATTTAGTGAAGTTTAAGGACCGAACAAGTCTCTCTCTCTCTCTCTGTATATATATTGGTCAATTGTCAACTCTTATACTACTCCTACTCCTACTTTAGCCTGGAGGATCCAATTGGATTAAGAAGTAATTCAGTTTCGGCCTCTGCTTGAATATGGTAGAAGCTACAAAAGATACGTCTGAACTCGAACTTGACAACAACACAGTCAACGAATTGTTCTATGATAAGTTAACTTGCTACCCTTTTTTCTTTTTTTTTTTAAATCTGTAATCAAGTAAAAATAGCAGCACTTTGCCAAAAAGCAGGAAAACAAGGCAAAACAGAAGACCCGAATCTCAGAGCATGTCAAGATACCTCGTTTTATTAGGACATCGTCGGGCATTTGAGGTGAGGATGCTGACTGATTAGGTAGAATAATGGCAAAGCTTACTAGCCACTCCCACCATTTTGGTTGTTGGGAAAAAGGCTTAAATGGTAGGTAGGTAGCCAGGGAAGAAAAAGTAGTCCAACACGAAATTATGCAGCATCTGCACCAGTCATGAAAGGCATTTTGAAAGACAAGGATATAATTATTTGATATAGGAAGACAACAACTTAAATGGTATTTCAGAGAAATTAAAACCAGAGTGAACAGCAACACAAAAGGACAGTTGAATCAATAGTAACTGCCCTTTGATGAGACTGAATCGCTTGTAGATTGTAGCGTTTCAGTCCTCATAAAGTTTAACAGCCCAAAAATCAAAGCCAAGTTGGTAACACTTTTTCACAGCAATCCAAAAAAAGAATCGACTCTCATTAGAAAGAATTGGAGTAAATCAACTCTGTAGAGAATTTCGTAGGCCAATGGCTGCACAAACACACATTTGTATGTTGAACTGTTTAGATTTCAGTGTCAAATAGACGGATCGTCACCGAGGAAACCATCCTTCGAGCAAAAGGAATATAGCTTAAACTATACCTGAAATGGCAAACAAAGGTGGTCTCAAAGGCCGTCTTGAAATAATTTAGAGTCACTAAAACAGGCAAATATATAGTACCAGTAAGCCAAATAATTCACACCGCACATAGCATGGTTCGCAATGGGACACCTGAGAAAAGTATTTAGACTCCAGGATCCCTCAAAACAACCGTTAACATTTTCTGCTACATCAGCCCACTGACAAGATAGCTCTCTCTAATCAAGTGAAATTGGGCGAATTGCATCAGTGCTCAAAATATTGGGTTACCATGGGCCATACTCAAGGCTACCTCTAGTGTATCTCCTATTTGACACAAAATTATGTTTAGTTTGTGAATTCAAATCTCCCCACACTTCCAAAGCCCAACCTACAACAATCCAAATCCCCAGGCAATGGTTATCTTCCCCAACCCAACCAGAAACCAGAAACAAAGACTAAGACACTTCATGGGAGCAGTTGTCCATCTGGAAATATTGATGGTCTTTAGAGTTGACAGAAAAATAATATCATATTCCAAGCAGAGTTTTAGTCACTCTTGAAGCGCAAGTTTTGTGTTTCTATCATAAAATTATGTTCTAGAGGTCCAACTCTTTGCATTCACCAGCCAAAAAAAAAGTGGAATTAGGACTGGGTTATCAATTAAAATGTCGCACTGCCCCCCTGGAAAACCCGCAGATAAAAAAGTAAGAGATCAATTTTGAACTCCTCCTGTCCTTAGTAGTTCTTAGTTTTCAAAATGTTATTTGCACACAACAAAGCATTAGCCACCATACATCACATGCTCTTCAAGGCTTTCATCTTTCTTGTCATCAAAAGTGTGTACTTAGTCGTCTTAAATTATAGTAAGATGACATGCAAAAATAGTAGTGGACTATTAGAGTCCAGAAAATCTTCATTTCTAATGTGACTTTTTGTAGTCTTAACCTCTAATGTTCAATGGATTATGGCCTATCAAACTGCAACAAGTCCAAGCCCTGTTGTTTCTTCAAGATCCACAAAATGCATAATTGTCGAGAATCTTCTTTAAATGTCAAAAGTTTGTTCCAATACTTTTTGGCGACAAACGTAATCTAGCATGCTGAATTGAGTATTAAACGAAAAGTAAAATGAATATAGACGTGCAACTACAATGACCATCATTCAGTTAGGTACTTACATTTTACAGTCTGTGCACTGTGAATTATTACCTGTCCCATGAAAGCAATATATTACACTGCAAATTTTACAGGCCCGCAAAATTCTCTTACTTTCAAGTTTTTACTCATGAGAAAGCTTTATTTTTCAGAACCGTTCTACTTCTCTTTATAGGAAAAATGCACTAGGATATTCTGATGGAAAATAGAACAGATACAAAACTATTGTAAGATGAATGATGTGAAACAAACTCACCAGACAAGGGCACAAATCTCACATATGATTGCTATTATCGTTAAAATCTTACTGTGGATCTGCAAGGTATCACAAAGATAAAAAAAAAAAAAGCTATTATGAAGAAGAAAAGAAGGAAAAGTGAAGCAGATTGCATCCGTCTATTTCTTCTTCCTGTTGTGTAGTAAGTTAGACCATCTTAGTAAAAGTAAGTCAAAATCCCAGTTACCAACTCAAGTTAATGTCCAAATATAATGCTGAAAGGACAACAGCTCTTAAGCTCAATGAGAAAGATAAATCACTAAAATCCCATACTCTTTGTGGCAATTAAAGATAATAAAATAGCGAAGGACCATAACATGTAGTTTTTTTACTTTTTGTATGCAATGAAAATGTAGTACAGTGATTGCATTGCCTGCGTTAACAATGATTCCAAACCAACAATAAGAATTTTGCAAAACTATGAGTGCACACTTGATGATTTTATGCAGCTTTTCTTTCAGAAAATCATCAAAGTCGTGATATGCGTCAGTCAAAGCATCCAGCTTACCAGAAGAGCACAGATTAGAGCTACAACAACACACCCAACATAAATGGCTGTAGCATAAATGCGTACAGGATCAAGCATCATCCTTATTTGCTGCCCAGGTCCAATGAGGAAGGCTGTGCTGCCAATATATGTCCCAATTAAGAATCTCCGCAAAGAATGACAAGAAGAAACATGTAGAGTTCGTTTTACATGTATATGTATTACATATGTGAACAATCCTGGTGCATTTTTGGGTAAAAGTGCATTGCATCGCGACAACTTCTTTTCTGAGCACACATTGTTAGACAAATTAATACCTACTGGTTTATTCAAGGAAAGCAGTAACCTACCTTCCAACAGCTAACATGTTGCCAAATGTAAATAGCAAAGCGAACTTGATGGGCTTGACAAAGACAATCAAAGACTGCAAAGAAGAATGAGACAATAGAAATCAGTGAAAATTTCATATTGTTGGTATAATTAAACCAAACTTCCTAATAGTTGATGTTTCTTATTTCTAAATTAGAAGTTCAAGTCTATTGAAACTTTAGTAGTTTATTTGGTTAAGGTATAGAATGATTATTCAGTAGTTTCTTCTCTTGTTAGTTCCCTAATTACCAAATCTTTTTATTAGGGTATCTAGTTATGATTTTTAGTTGAGAAGAGTGAGAGGAAAATTTTGTAAGGGCAATTCTGCCGAGAGTTATGCTGCTCTCAATATGAGAGTCGATGTACTTTATGTATTTGTGATTATTAAACTCCTCTTCTCCCACACATTTTTATATATGCAGATATGCTTTCCGAATGTGATTTTAGTACACATATCATACTTGTAGGTTTACAAAATGTTAACAAAAAGTAATGTAGGAATAGAGCAATTAAATCATCGGATTATCCTATGCATCTAATTAGAGCCTCTTCCCAAGTATGAATGAAAATCTCAACGTACTTGGCAAAGTCTAAGAATGAGACCATTACTATGACTGGAAACTATGATAGTCCTTTAGCCAATCGTGAGCAGCCTTTTATCGCTAGGGAATTCAGGCTCTTCAAATGCACAAATGAACAAATAAAAGATGGCATTGCACAAATTTAAGTCCAATACTATCTAGCTAAACGATGAGTTCAAGTGCTACTAGTTTTGCGCCATTTTCTAACTTTAAGAGAGAATTTCGGGACTAAAATGGCAATTAACTCTATTCAGTGCACTCTATCAGACAACTAAAGAAAACTGCGTAGCTTATTATAGCACCCGGCTCCGGGGCTTGAAAACATTTAAAGTTGAAGGTACGGTATATACCAGGAACATACAAACCAAGCCAGCTAGTAAACAGGCAGCAAATGCGTAGACCCTCTGTTCGTCCAAAACCCAACAAGAAAAAGAAAATCAACACGGATTTCCAGTAAGAATAAGCAGTGCTAAATTTGGAGCTAAATAACAAGGCAGGTGATCGGACCTGCGTGGGGGAAAGTGAAAATAGGCCTTCAGGTTCATCCAACAAGTTGTCTTCCTGCTGCTGCTGCTCTTCGTCTCCGCCTAAAATAGACTTCCACATTCTTGGATCTCGGCTCGGCTAGCTATCTTGATCGCTGAAGCCTCCCTAAAAAGATCATGGCCGCTTGGAAGAGACAAGGGCGGTATAGGGGCGTTCAGAGTGCTGGGATTTTGGAAGAGGAATCATGTTCTTATTCTAGGGTTAATTACACTTTGCCCCCTGAACTTGGACCCTTATAACACTTTGCCCCTAAACTTCAAATATATGCACTTGATCCCTTGTGATCAACTTTTTGATGGGATTAAGATGGGATTAAGATGAAGTTATATTTTTTTTAACCAAAATATCCCTAACTAATTCTTAAACACACATAATAATTATGACATAATAAATATATTTTTCTTTAATAGTTAACAAATGTATTTAAACACAATTACACTAAGCAATTTAATGTTTTAGCACTAAAATTAATTAGATAATTCACAAAAAAGAATTCTAAGTAACTCAGGTTCCGTTTGATAAAACTGAATCTGAATTCTGAAGTCTGAATTCTGAAATCTGAATACTGAAACAATTAATTTACTGAATTTTAAGCACTGAAAAAAATATATGAATGTCTGAATTTTAATGCTAAACCTATTTATGCTGTTTGATAAATATTTATAACTGAATGCTTAATAAGTTTAATTTGACAATTTTGCCCTTATATCCTTTCATTCAAAAAAGAAATAAAATCTATGATTTAATTAGTTTAAAATTGTTAGGTATGAAAATGACAATATTTATTTTTAAATCAAATTAATATAAAAGATGAAATATATTATATGAGGAGTATGGAAAAGATGTGAAAGTCATTAAAAAGGGAGAAAAGAAAAACTAAAAATCGTTAGATAGAAAATATTATGTTGTTTAATTAGATAAGAATTTTGAACATAATTAACAAACAAGGGTAGATTTGGTAGATAAGATAAGATAATTGAAATAATTCTATTGTTTCTTATCAGAATTAAGCATTTAGTTAGGATTCTTGTGCTGAAAAAAATACACATAGGTTCAGCACTACTTAACAAGTTCAGCAAATAGATTTTTATTTATCAAACACTGAAAACATCTGAATGTCTGAAAAAATTCAGATTCAGCACTTTTTTATGTTATCAAACAGACCCTCAATGTGTTTATCTCAATTCCATAGCAATTCTTATTATAAATAAAATAATACAGTATTAAATAGTGCATTTAGAATGAAAATTATTAGCTTATTTTTTTATTATAGTACTTTTTAATGTGTTTTATATTAGATAAAAACATGATTAAAAATAGAAATGTATTGAAAAATATATTTAGAGAATTTTAAGTTTTTTTTTATGTAGAATGCAAACAAAATACAAAGCAATGTATGAATGTGGTATAAAATTATCAAATAACATATTATTAATGCATGAAAATCTTATGAAAGCTACAAAGAAAATGAAAATTACTAAACTAATCTATTTACAGATTAAATAAAGAAAGATAAGCGATAGAAAACTTGTGTAAATGCTTTTTGAATTTTTGAATTCTTTTTTCTGTGAGGACTCGAAAATTTTCTTATTTTTATCTTATTTTACTGACTTATTTAATTATTTATTCACCCGTTTTCTCTGAATAATTTATTACAACAATTTTAAATCCCTTTGTATGGAACAATGTCTCCGTTATGTTTTTAAAACGTCTCGTTAGCAAATTTAATTTTCGCAAGCTCGTTTAGTAAGAAATAGCAGATACACGTTTTTCGAAACAGTATTTGATTTGAAAGTGCAGTGACCTTGGAGATTTGAGAACTCATGTGTTAGTCTTAAAATAGTTATTTTCATGATTATTTACCCTAATATTAGTTACTTATATTATCGTTACAAGAATTTCTTTTAGATTTCGCTTTATCGCACGCGAATTGGAAGTTCGCGTATATCGAGTCGGAGTGGTTAATTGGAGATTTACGAAATTTATTTTAGACTACTAAGAGTGAATAATTATAATGTTAAAGGAAGTACATTAGAAGTTTAGTGCACAAGTGAAACAAACCCGAGAGAAAACGGACACGAAACGCGCGCGCGCGATTACTATTCAAAGTTGACTTTTGCTCAAATTTTAACCACAAAACCCTCAAGCTTCTCCAAGAAGCATCAATCACCAGCCACACTCTCTCTCCTCCCTCTCATAGCTTGGCCGAAACATTCCCAAAGGAAGAAGAGCAAAGTTCATCCCATTTCACTTCCATTTTTGCAACCTTTTCACTTCAAAATCCGTCACACAACACCTAAACAACTTGGAGAGCAACTCAATCTTGGTGGATGACATCTTTCTCACGGTTTTTCTTGGGTCTTGGAGGTGCAAAATTTCTGATTTCACTCAAAGGAGTAGTAGGTAATCATCCAACCATCTAACCTTGGTTTTAGTGAGTTGATATTTGCTAGGAAGCTTGTAGCTTCATTGTTATTGTTGTTGTTCAGATTTAAATGGTTGGAGCGGGCTCTATGAAATCTCACCTTGATGGTATAAGACTGATATGATGATAATGAGTGTTGTTTGTGTTAGTTATGCGATAAACAAGATGAGATTTGTTGGAAAAATGAAAGAAAAATCGAAGGAAATTGCATAGGAAGCTTAGTCGAAATCTGCCCTGTTTTTCTCAAAGCTTTGGTTCAAATTTTTGTTGCTCAAATGATCTTGAAACTAATGTAGATATGTTATATAGTATGTGTAGAAAGTTTCCACCAAAAATTATTTGAATTGGTTGGATAAAAATTGAATTTTGGCAAGAACAAATCTGGAAATTCGTGTAACAGTGGTCCTCTGGCAGTGTTATTTGAACAAACATATCTCTCTGTCTGGAAGTCGGAATTGAGTACTGTCAACGGCATTCAAAACTAAACATCCATAGTTTTCTAATGGTGTATAATGTACCTTCTAATTCAAATTGAGTCATCTGTAGTGATTGATCAAAGTTGGCTGCCCTGTTCTGTTAGCCTATCCCAGAGAAAGGTAGAAGCTGCAATTTGTGGCTCTATTTTCTCTCATTTATAAACTGAATTTCAAAACGATTTATTCTGATGAAATATAGCCTTATGATTCTAGTTTCCAACGCCACCAATCATTCTCGATTCCAAATTGTATGGAGTGAGATATGGTCCAATTTCCAAACTGTGACAAAACTGGAAAATCCTCTTTTTGGACTGGCCGAATGATTTGGTTGCTTGTGGGAGTTTTATTTTGAAATTTTGATGTCAACCAATTACCAATTATTTATAGAATATTTTTTGGATCTTGGTTTCACAAATGAATCAAAATGGGATTGATTTTATAGGGTAAAGTGTTTGAAAAGGAAAAGAAAGCAAGAAGGCATATTTGCTTTGGAAAATTTCTTGAAATTTTGGTAGTTTTGTTAACTACCTTTCCATACGAATTTTTACGTGAAATTTGATAGAGGAGTAGCGTTCATATGAAAGTTGAAATGTACCAAATTTGGTATCATTCTCAAACCATTTCGATACCCAAATGATGTCCCAAAGTTTACTTTTGAATCTGAAAATTTCACTGTTTCATAATGAAAAACTTTTAGTACTTTGAACCAAGATTCCAACGGTATAAAATTTCCAATTTTGGACCTACTGAGTGCAAGTTCTGATTTTTCTAAGTTTGTCGTGCAAAACTGAAATTTTTCGATTCGATGGGAAATGAGTTTTTGGAAACTCTTCCCTATCTTTTGATATTGGTTGACCGTTTTAAACTTGATTTCATGAAGGAAATCAGTTTTTCCTTGTGTTATTAAACCCCACTTTTGAGTCTTGATTTACGAGTAGTTAAGGCTCTCTTTCATGATATTTTCTTAGTATTGTACAAGGGTACAATCTTCCTTGTTAACCAGGGGTTTATAAGTGATAGTGTGTGATAGTAAATTATTATTTGCTCAGACGCTCAAGGGGACCTTCAAGAGAATCTCGAAGCCGAAGCCTAAAAGTGGTTTAAGCACTTACTCCCTATTTTGATTGGTGAGTGTTAAGTGTGTGAAAAATTGCTACGTGTTTAATTGTTATTATTGATTGAGTATTTTAACATGTCGAGTCGAGTGTGTACTTTATCGCACTCGTTCTCGTTTAAGTGAAGTGTATTTGAAGTGCTTAAAGTGAACTACTTAAAGTGAATTGTTAAGTGTTTGAGTGAAGTGTTACAATGATAATTTATGCTATGGTTGCATATGTCGTTAGAGTGAATCTCCTTGACCGACATTGGACTCGAGCCGACATGGGTTTGGTCGGGAACCTTGGTGAGTCATGGAAAAAGTGTAAAAACTTGATCTATTGGAGAGATCTCGCTTGGCATACTCAAGTAGTATAGCCTTCTATAAAAGTAGTGCGGGTCCGGAGCAGGGGGGGCAACGGTGAACGGGAAAAAATAAGTGAAGTTCTACGGACTTATAATCTACTCGATTGACGGAGTGTCAACTCGAGGAGGTTTTGGATCGTGCAAGTGAAATATAACTCCTGAGATATCCCGTGTCCTTATCAAGTGTGTTTTATTATTGAAAGTGAATTATTCGAATGCTACAACTTTCATTCTTGTTCAAGTATTATTGTTATGTGAACTATGTGTTTTGTATGTTTTCTTGGCCTCACGAGCATCCGCTCACCCCGTTATATTTGTTTTCCTTAGCAGAAGTTGGATTGGAAGGAATTATGAAAAAACCTACTTGATGGCTCTTTTGACTAGAGTTTCGTAATGTATTTGTCTAGACATCCTTTTGGGTAGTTGTATATTTTGAAAAGTGGATGTATTTTGAACGTGTGATGTAAGATTGAATATTTATGTATGGAATTGACTTTGTACCTTTATTTCGACTTTCATTGTTAGTATTAGTCTTTAACTTTGGACTGGAATTGTACTGAGTCCTGAAGAGAGTTGGGCAGGCGTCTCGCGGATACCCTTTGATTCGCCTTAGGAAGAAGTGGGGGCGTCAGATTTTCTCCACAATAAAAATTTTCAATTCTTTGGTATTATACCATCTTTTTTTATTTTTTTAAAATCATACGACTTTGTGTTTTTTGTAATAAAATGTTTCATATTTCAATTAAAAGTATAACATTATTCTATAACTATTATGTAAGGGCATTAATGTTATTTTGTTAAAATTTTGGATGGAGAATTCATCATTACGTTTGACGTAATCAATGAAAAGGGCAAAGTGTATATATTTAAAATTTAAAGGGGCAGTGTGATAAAAAGAATCAAATTCAAGGGAGCAAACTATAATTAGCCAATTATTCTATTATTAATTCAACAGCGTTCACCTTACGGTAAAAAATAAAAAAGTAAAAAATAGCAACAGCGCTCCTTAGTCCCAACCATTGTCTAATTTGCAAAATAACTCGAAAATACTCCATTATTACTTGGCACACAGTAAAAAAGGGAAAAAATTGAGGATAGAAAAGAAAAGAATAGAAAGGTTAAGTTATGAGAGAAAATAAACGATAAAAAAGAAGAAAAATATTTTAATATTGTTTGGGAGTTTATGAAAGAAAGGTGATGATTTTGGAACACATAGGTCAATAAAATTTCATTCAATAACTTTTTAAGAATAAAATGAGTAATTTAAAATTTTTTTATGTGTTTTTTGCAACTTTCCTTCATTTTTTGTCCATTTTGGACAAAAGATTTTTAATGAAACTTCCAAACGTTGGAAACACTTAGGTCTCTCTTCCCTTCTTTTCTTTTTTGCTCGAATCTCATCTCCTAAACTAATTATAAGTACATCGATTCAGATTTAAAAGTAACAATGCCATGAAATTGGAATTTAAATATTTAATTCCCGGTTTGCCTCCACAAGTCATGCACTCATGTCGTTGTCGTAGTCAAATATTAGAAATAGGGGCGAGCAAATTTGGTAATAACTGAATTCATACCCGATTTCAAATTCAATTTGGTAATTTGAAATCGGGTATTTGGTAATTTGGTACAAAAACGGTATTTACCAAATTCACCGAATTATAATGTGGTATGAAATAGGTAATGAGATTATCAATTTGGTAGTAACCGATTTCGAATTCAAATTCGGTAAAACAAAATAGAGTACCGTATTACCGCATTCGAATACCAAATTAGTTTATAAATTTATATATTATATAGATAAATGCTATATACTATTCATACATTATATAGGTAAGCCTATTAATAATAGATAATATATAGTATTATCATGTACCTATAATAATAAAAATATATAATGATGTAAAATATACTATTTTAGTATTTGCTATATGATTATAATAATACAAATATACAATAATACATAACTATAATACTTACCCCTTTATACATAACTAGAATTAGATACTAAGTATAAGTATAGTACTAAATATTAAACATAATTAGTAATTAGAATTTACACATTGGTTCATCATTCGTGTTTGGATTATTAAATATTTGAACGTGTAATGTTTAACTTGCAAGTATTAGTATACTTTAAATTTACATTACATATACAATATGTGAATTTATATTCTTTAATCACTAATATTGTTTAAACGAAAACAACTAAACAGTATGATTACGCGGTTTAAGCGAATATATATGAATTGCATATCAACATATTAGTGTATTAGCATTCACCGTCGAAAGCAATCAAGTTATTTGCAAATTAAACATTTAAACTATATTAAAAAAATAAATGTAAGTGTAATGCAATACATCATTAGTAAATTATAAGTGACTAAATGTATATACAACTACACAAGTGAGTCCCATTTAATTATGTGAAAATTACTATCCAATTCGGTTATAACCGTTTTCGAATTCAATTCGGTAACTGAATGAATTCGATTATTTTCAATTCAAAATTGAAAGCGGTTTAGAGTTTTACAAATGAAATAACTGAAAAAATCGAATTCAAATAACCGAATTACCGAATTTGCACCGAATGCACACCCCTAATTAGAAAGTTGAATGATGCTAACTTTGTTGTTATTACTTATTAGTGTTAAGGGCACACTTAGTATGTTTGCGATTTAAATTAAATTAGTTTTGTATGAATTTATTTTACATAAAATTTTCATTGTTACATGAATATATGATTTTTTAAAGATTTCTTTCCTTTAAAACTATAGTTATGTTAGTAGTTACAATGTTTATGGGTAATTATATTGGCAATGTGTGCTTTGGTAGTTAGATAAAAAATTGATTGTTGTGGAGGCAAAATTTAATTTTTGTAATGATAAAAATGAAAAAATTAAAATTAACAAAAATTTGTTTACACAAAACCCAAAGTTTTTTTCTTTATATAGAGTACCTATACTATATATAAAGCCGAGAAAGGGATTTGAAATTAACATTGGGATTAACATTTACCATGGCTTTATGAATTTTCTTTTCCCCCCCTATAAAACTATTTTTTACTTTAACTATCTATAATTACTCATGACTATTTTTACTTTTAACTATTTAACTATATGTTTTGAACATGATTACCCCTAAACATTATAACTACCAATATAAAATTATTTTATGAAAAATATTTAAAAGATTAAAGTTTGCTTAAGTAATAAAAATTTTGTTTAGAATATATGACCAAACATATTATGTATTTGTTGATTGCGCATACATCGGGTGTGCATTGAGCACTAGTATATATATTATGTCAAATATCTTTGAATAAGTATATTTTTCACTTCGGTATATTACTTTAACAAATTGTTGTTTAATTACAATTGACCCCTGAAAACATTTACAATTGATAAAAATGGATAGAACCTAATTGAGTCAATTGAAACAAATTATATTTACAAAGTTTAGTGGAGCATAAGCTTTGTGAGGCATATCTTTACAAATAAAGCAAGCTAATATATCATAATTCTATTTTACTCGTATGCCAAAAGGATTATATTCATTGAGTTTTATTAGATAAGCAGAAAAAAGAAACAATGTCGGCCTGTTTGGAACCTGAGTTTTTTGGAAGTTTGTCTAAAATTTTACTGTAGTGCACTGTAGAAGTTTTTGAAAAATTTTTGTAGAAGTTATTGTAAGATGAAAAACTTTTTTGTAAGGTGAAAATTTTTTTTTTCTTTCTTTCATTTTTTTTTCTTTTCTCTCTTCTTTATCTTCCTTCTCCCTCCCCCGTTACCTCTGCCTTCCCAGTTCCCAGCAGCCATGGCCCTACCATTTTTTTTCTTTTCTTTCTTTTTCTTGTTCTTTCTTTCTTTCATTTTTCTTTTCTTTCCTCTCTTCTTCTTCCTTCCTTCCCTCTCCCTCTTCCCTCGCGGTACCAGACGAACCAGCAGCCCCTCTCCCTAATTTTTTTTTCCTTTTCTCCTTCCCTCTTCTTCCTCCCTGCTCCCCTCTCCCCCTCTACTCCCTTTCACCATCCCCTTTCCAAAGCAGAGAACCAGCAGCCATGACATCTACAAATTTTTTTTTTTTGCTTTTTCTCTCCCACTCTTCTCCATCTGCCTCTCCCATTCTCCTTTCCTTTCCTACTCCCCTCCCCTTCCCCCTCCATTTTTTGCCCAATCCGGTCGTTCGACCAGATCGCAGCTAAGGAAGCGGGAGGGGAAGAGGGAGGGAGAGAGAGAGGGAGAAGGAAAAAAAAAAGGGGTAGGCCGGAGCCGGAAACAGCGGTGGAGGTGGTGGTGGTTGGCGGTGGAGTGGTGGCCGGCGATGAAGGTGTGGTGGATAGGGGTGGGGGAGAAAGAAGAAGAAAAGAGGAAGTTTTTTGTGTATTAGATATTTTGAAATGTGTAGGTTAAAAAATTTGATAAGTTTTTTTGGATTCCTGTAGGTAAAGTTGTTAAAAAACTAGTAGCTAAAAAACTTGGCCAAAAAACTCGATTCCAAACAGGCTTATTGTTTGAGGATTCAACCATTAGTTGCTCAGCATTCAAATCAAACAAATAACAAAGAGTTGGTTAATTACTTATTTTTAAAAAACTCATTTGAAATATTTTTACAATTTATGATCCGGTAAGTTTTTTTTTTGTAACTCGTTTGGTTTTGTAACTCGTTTGGCAAGTGAATTTTTTGGGTGTTTGTTTAGAACTTTATTGTAACTTACTGTAGAAGTTTGTTAAAAAATTTTTGAAGTGTATTTTTTTTTGAATATTTTAAAATATATAGTTTAAAAATTTTGAAAAGTTTTTTGAGATTATTGTAACTAAAGTTTTTAAAAAACTTGTAGCAGACAAACTTGGCAAACAATTTGGCTGCCAAACAAGGTCGACGCGGTTCTATGGAAAAGTTTTCAACTGTCAGAAACACTGGTGACCGCCAGAGCAACTAGGTATTATTAGTAGGACGTAGTGAGAAGAGAGTAGATATTTGATCATCGACATCGTGCAACTGTGTCCTTATTACTGCTCTTAACTCAACGACGCCGCATCCAACGATTTCTTAGGCATTCAGCCATTTTTTCCATTCTTCTGACAGCATCTGCAAAACCCTAGTTTGCCGAATTAGCACCTTAAAGAACAGAGGACAACACAAGAATGTCATCGACCTTGTTGGAGGTGACGCGTGCATCGCACGAGGAGGTGGAACGGTTAGAAAGGCTTATCGTCAAGGATCTCCAGACGGAACCGCCTACCGCCAGGGACCGCCTTTACCAGAGCCACCGCGTTCGCAATATGATCGAACAAATTACTGAAACCAATAACAAACTTGTAATTTCTCTAAACCTCCTTTTACTTCAAGCAAATTCACCGCAATTTCGTAAAATTTATTTTGGAGAAATTGAATGAGTTTGTTCGTGCTCGGCGGTTTTTGTAATAGGTTGAGATTTATGAAGATAAAGACAATGCGAGGAAGGATGAGATTGCGGCGCTTGGTGGCCAGACTGCGACTGGGACTAACGTTTTCAGTGCATTCTATGATAGATTAAAAGAGGTAAAACTCTTTAGCGTTTTTTCTCCCTTTAGATTCTCTCACTGAAAACCTTATGTGCCACGATTAATGTATACAAGTTTTTGGTAACGGATTAAATTTAACATTAACAACTGCCTGAAGACGATTGCATTTACCTTATAAGAGAATTGTTTGAACCATGAGACAATTTAGTGTCGAGAAATCCAGAGATTCTTTGTTTTTATAATCAATGGAAAAGTTGTTACATTAGTGTTTTAGATCCTGTGGAGACGTTGTTCTCTTGCCATTTTAACAAGCGATACTTAAAGAAAAACGCGTCGCTTTACATTTGATGAAGATATGGCTGTGGATTTAGTATTACACGTTTTTCATGGAGATCCTTCAACTGTAGCGGCTTTGAGCCTCTATATTCCATTTTAACCTAGGAGGTCAGCGATGTAAGCATCATAACAGAATTTGTTGTTTTGATGATATTAAAGCACCGAGACTACGTTTAGTTTGGGACAGTCCTAAACCTCAATTATAGTTTTGTAAGTGGTCTTGACTCTGAAGTCTATGTCTCTTATCTATGCAGATTCGCGAATACCATAGACGGCATCCTGCTGCCCGTGTTATAGATGCCAATGATGAGTATGAACAGATTCTCAGAGAAGAGCCTCAAATTGAGTTTAGCGGGGAGGTAAGTTGTTCTTCTATTCTTTCTTTCTTGAGGGTGTGTGGAGGGGAAGAAGAATTGGGCACCTCTCGTAGAGCATATAATCAGAGTGTTTAAATCCCTGGATAATTAAGGTTTTCATTTAACGGGGAACATGCCTATAGCTGCAAACCTTTTCTAGTATTATAGCGCGGTCTTCTAAGGAATTTCAAAAAGCAGACTTAGTATGTATATATTTTTCAGCCTTGTAGTTGCCAGGCTTTCCATTGGTTCCAGAAACATGAAATTATTGTTGAACACTATTCAAATAGATGTTGTTTATATAAGTGGAGTGCTTAGTGATAGGAATTACTGAAAATGAAATGTATGACGATTCTTTTTTATGTTTGCCATTTATTGAGTAAATGCCTGTTATGTTTTCCAGGAAGCTTCGGGACGATACCTTGATTTGCACGAGTTGTACAATGATTATCTTAACTCTAAATTTGGAGAGAGAATTGAATACACTGCTTATCTTGATGTTTTTTCACAGCCACATAAGATTCCTCAGAAGCTCAAGTTTATGAGGTACAGCGCTTGTATTTCATTTGTTTTACTTCTGTATCTGTTGTTGTTTAACTTATCAATTCTAGTTGAGGTCCCCTGTGATTTTTGACATGATATATTTCTCTGAATACTGGAATACAGGAACATGAATTGAATGGTAGCGAAACAGCAAACTCACTCTCTTACCCTTGTTGGGGTGAGAGGTCCTCTCTTGTAACATGCTTTTAATCATCATTTTACACTCTATACAATAACTAATTTTCTGACGAAACTAAATTATATTTTGGTGCAATACCAGCTAACATAAACTTTTAAGATGTAGCATCAAAAGTGGTTTTTGAGGCTTAGACATTGTGCCAAGGAAAAATAAATGGGTCAATGTTATGGTTCCTAATTATATTTTCTGGGTATTCTGGGATTAATACAGAAAGGGTACCTCTTCTGGTTTAGTAATTAGGACATTGTGGTGTTTAATCTGACAGTGCACATGGTTTGGAACTTACTCTGCCCTTGTTTATTTGGCAAAGGTCGTCAATTTCTTTGGCAACCTTATTAGAGTAGCTTTAGGATGACAACCTTTTCTTGGTTGTTTTATGGGCCACATTCTTTTGGCTAGGGGTCTTATGTGTGATTTTTACTTACATCCCTTGCCTATGTTTTGCTTTGTGTAAATCTGTAATCTGGTTAATATGTCTTGACCTCGTGCACAGGCAATACATGGAATATTTGCAGAAACTATTAGAGTACCTTGTGTATTTTTTTGAGCGAACGGAACCTTTGCAAGATCTTGGCAGAATATTCTCGAAGGTATGCTTTCTTCCCCTCACATAACACATATTTGGGAATCTGTAACTCTTTTGGATTGAGAAGGTTGTTATGAGATCGTGGATTTAACATTGGCATGAGATTTGTATTCACCATATTTCTGACCCCTTATCTCCTTGGCTACCCACTAATTATTTAAGTGAGATTTTTGATTGATAAGGGCATTAGTATTTCACAGTTGAGATGGACTATATTCTAGTAGATGTGTGCAAGTTACAATACACAGTTCGTCTAAAGCATTAAAGAGCTGGCTTACAATGCACACATGATTAATAAAACATGGAGGAGGATTAGTCTTACTACAGCTGAGAGCTTTGTTCTAGGTACTAAACATGATGTTTCCTATGCAATGCAATTCAATGCATCATCAAGGCAGTCCAAGAAGCATCACACAAAGGTTAGGGGTTCAAGTTGGTGATGAGTGGCAATATCTGAATGAGTTTTTTTTTCCGGGTGGTATTGTTGTGCGTGTTTAATTAGAATCATATGTTTATTACACCTTAGAGTGTTCAGTCACTTGAGATTAGGCTTTGTTGACTTCCAGTTAGAGATGAAAGTTGATTGCCCTCTATCTTATTGCAATTTTCCATATCTTCTGTTTCCTGAAGTTTTTAGTTTCTCATAGGTTACTACAGAATTTGAAGAGCAATGGACAAGTGGCAATGTAGAAGGATGGGAGAATGAGAGTCAAGAAAATGGACACGCTTCAGACGAGCATCCTGTGATTGATCTTGGGAAATATAGTACAGTTGAAGAGTTGATCAGAGACAGCGAAGTGGGACCTGAGAAGTTAAAGAAGGTATGAGAAGATAGCTGGATGACTTTTATATGGTTTTTAATGCTTTGATTGGATTATCTGATTTTCTTTCTTACATTAATGTTAATGATGGATTAGAACCTGGTTTTGAAAACTAAAGCATTTATGTTTTGATATGAAATGTCATGCATGGTTAATTGGCAGGGTTAATTGGGTGGCGGGTAGTCTTTTTCAATTTGCTTTTGACAAGCATAATATGGTTTGAGTATCCCATGAAGGTCATTACATGCAAAGTGAATGTTATTGTGATTCTCCAGTGGACTATCAAAATTCAAACTTGTATTCCCCTTCCCACTTCCTCTTCCCCGCAACCCCAAAAAAATCCTTTGTTTCTGCTTTTATAACTGGATATGATTTGTATACATGTATATCAAGTCCAACTGATAGCGATATTATCTCACTGTAGGCCTTGGCTGCACTGGGTCTGAAGACAGGAGGTACAGTTGAGGAGCGCGCAAAGAGGCTTTTCCTTACCAAGGTGAGCGTGCTGTGAATTTCTCCTTATAGAGTTCTATTTTTAAGAATAATGGAATATGATAGCATGGCGAATGCCCCCACTTCATTTTTGTTTTCATTCCTGCTGTCATGGGCTAATCTGCTGTGTCTTATGCTATGTATTTGGTTTGCGCTTGTCAAAGGCTTGTTGTTTTGGTGCAAGGCACATGATTATATAACCTTCCTTATTGAAAGTGATAAATATTGTTTTCTCTATGTCAAATGCTTAAGAAGCTTAGTTTTAGAAGTGACATGTCGAGTCTCAGAAATGTTCATCGCTATTAAAATTTCAAGGTCCACTATTTTGCTTGACATTAAAGCTATGCCTGCACTTAGAAATTCTTGCAGTCACTGACTAGAAAGAGAAGGTCAAACAAAAGGAAAAGAGGAGATAAAAGTTCTAGAATTTTGTCTCTGTGTATTAGCTCTTTCAGTAAGGAGAGGTTTCCTATTAACTTTCTATTTCAGAAAAAAAGTCAGAGTATACTGCTATTTCACAAATGTCATAGAGGAGAGAAACTGGCCTTGCTTTAAGATACAAATAGTTGCATATTATTTTGTCCTCTTATCTCAGTTTTGATTGCTAAAGTTGTTTTCTTACATCTTCATGTTGCAGGATAAGCCTCTTGAAGAGTTGGACAGGAAAAATTTTGCCAAAGCTTTTCATCAATCAGATCTGAATGGTGTTCTTTCAACTCCACTGTCAGGTAAAGATGCCAAAGAGATTGCGCTGATGGAAGCCAAAGTGAGCAAGCTCTGTGACTTGTTGGATGAAGTATGTTTTAATTGCTTCTTTGAGTAAAGAGCACGTCATCTCTTATTTTGTGTATTATTTGTGATTAAGCTGTTGACTTGCTAGTACATCATTTTTCTAACTTGACTGGAATAGTATTTTAATTACTAGTACTAGTAATACCTTTTTGAACTTGTGCAGAATATTGTACGGACAAAAGAAAATGTAGTGAAAAAGCAGGCTTTGACATACGAGGAAATGGAAGCAGAACGTGAAGAGGTAATGCATATATTCTTGCTTCAACCCCTTATGCCCTTCAAAAGTAAACTTTAGGATCTGGATACCATTGTTCTGTTTGACGGAGATGTTATCAGTCGCTTTTAGTTTTGCTAACTAGGGCATTGTGTCGAATCTTCTTAATTTGGTTGGACGATGAGTGCCTTAGATCTACTATAAACTCATGTGGATTGCTATTATCAGTTCCAACTACAATGTGAATAGTGCATGGGGTTTTATTCTATATGATTAAAACTTGACATGATGTGACTTTCTTGCTCTCAAGTTGCCTTTCCTCTTAGGTTTTTGAACTTCTTATTCTTTTGTGGTATGTTGTGTACTTTCAGCATTGTTTTTCAGTTCTTTCTAAATACCATTAGCTGGTTCCCCTTTCAAAGGGTTAAGTGTCATGTAGGGATGCTTTCCCTCTCTATGTTTTCTGTTGAATTGCTGTTTTGAGTTGCAATTCCTAATTTTGGTCAAGTAATTTAGTCTTAGTATCCATTTACTGTTTTTTTAGTTGTTTCCTATTGAATTAAAAGTTAACTTGTTTTGAACTTTTTAAACAGGAGGAGGTACAAGCAGAATCTGAAAGTGATGACGAGGAACAGCAGATTTATAATCCACTCAAGCTGCCCATGGGTTGGGATGGGAAACCTATACCATACTGGTTGTATAAACTTCACGGGCTTGGTCAGGTGATTTCTCTGAAGTTTGGTAAATGTTTTTTTTTCTAATGATCATCGTATTAATGAAACCAATCAAGGGGGGAACATCCCCTGTTACAGGGTCCTTAAATGGTTATTACATACGAGACATATCAAGCAAATGTTAAATATTTTAATCAGAAGTTGGTCGCATTTTGAGGTGTCATATTTCTTACATTTTGTATTTACCATGAGTTGTTTCCTTCTCTTTTGCTATTTGTGGCCTTGTCCATTTTATTTTGAGGTCCTTAAGATGAGTTTGAAAATATTAGAACTATACGAAGTTTAAATAGCTCTGATGTGTTATATATGGTGAATATGTACAATTCTGCAGTGTGCATTCTTTTTTCTGAGTCAAAAACAATGCCAACTGTAAGTGTAAATCTTTTCTTAAGGGAAAAGTAAAACAAAGGAAACAGAGTCTTAAAGCATGAACTGGAAAGAATTGGCTTTTTCCTCGAATGGACTCCTTAATGGGCTTAACTTTGCACATCATATTTTACAAGAGACAGCATTACCTTGCTAAGGTAGTTACAACACAACAATGTCTACATAATGTGCCTGTGCCAGATCTATTAGTCAGTTGTTAATACTTGTGTGATAAGTTCTAATTGCATCTTCTGAATCCTTTGTCAGGAATTCAAATGTGAGATTTGTGGGAATTACAGCTACTGGGGTCGCAGAGCATATGAACGGCATTTCAAGGAATGGAGGCATCAGCATGGAATGAGATGCCTTGGTATTCCAAATACAAAAAATTTCAATGAGATCACATCAATTGAGGTCAGTGCCTTAATTTTTTCTTTATTGTCATCTCATAGTAACATGGAAACAAAAAAAGGAAATAAAAGTCTGGGAGTGTGAGTGGTTGCATCTTTAGTAACCATCTGTACCTATCCGCATCTCTCCACCCCCACACAACACCACCCCCCAACCCCCAAAAAAAAAAAGGGACAAATCCTTTGCGTCTTTCATCTTTTCCGGATATGTATTCAGACTGAAGGGCGAAATGTAGACTATAGATTGGTGCCATAATTTATAGCTTGTTTGTGTATACAAGGGGTTTTTGCTTTCTCTGCTGTGTGGTACTCGTGTTCTGGTCTGTAGCTCATTTTTTTTTTCAATTGTTGGGCGTGTAGGAAGCTAAGCAACTTTGGGAGAGAATCCAGCAAAGGCAGGGATTGAACAAGTGGCGCCCTGATCTTGAAGAAGAATATGAAGATCAAGAGGGTAACATCTACAACAAAAAGACATACACCGATCTGCAACGCCAGGGTCTTATTTAGATAACATAATTCTTCCAGGTTTTAGTTGAATTCCTTGGATCCTTTTTCAGATGTAGATGTAGATTTGTTGAACTGTGGATGCTTTTTATTTTGATCATCACATGGTCCATCACTTTCAACTGAAGGGTGCTTTGGTGTCTCCATTGCCATTCTTATCAAAGGCTTGTATCTACAAGATTGCGGGGACGGAATGCTTAGGTCTCCAGAAAGCTCTTCGAGGAAATTGCGTTGCAGGTGCTATCGGTACATGAACAAGAAGCATAGCTCGTCAAAAAAGGATGCCGAGAGTCTTGTGGGCCTATTATGCCAAGTTATCTTTGTGGTTCACTATTGTTAGTAGGCTTGTCGCAATTCCATTGGAGCAACTATATCATTAAAATTCATCTCTCTGTTTACGAGCCCGGCATAGCACTTTGAGATTTGGCTTATTTGTTTGGTTCGATGTGCGAGTCAGTTGATCGGGTCTCCTACGACTCGAAACAATGGGAAGATTGCTGCATTACGGAGGAAAGAGAAAAGTTTTTAACACAATTAAACAAAATACAACTATATTTACATTTACATGTGGCCTAATGGTGAATTTCATCATTTACACGACCTTGTAAAGAGCAAGGCCGACCCATTGACACTCCTGAGAATAAGCAACCTAGAATCCACGTATGTTCCACAAACAATTTTTGAAAGATCAAATATTTCAGGCGGAATTTGTGTGCGCAGTTCATGTATTACCTGCTGTGCCTTTTCAACATCACTTCCCAACGGGCCATTTAGCATCATTGTCAGCCCAATATCACCAGACACAAGCTTTACAACTGGAAGGCTGGAAGGAAATTCCTTTATCGGAATGATCTTCTTCCACTTTTTACTGGATAAAATTTTCAGAACCGAACCCTCAGCACTCCCTGTTAATGATGGAAATCTTTTTGGAGAGTCTTCCGCATCCAAGTATATCCTTCTCCCAGATTTTAATCTAAAGAGGGACTCCACTTGCAGTTTTCCACTCACTCCAACCTTGTTATGTGGCCAATCACGGCCAACGATAACAGTAAATTCAACATCAGAGACAACTGAGAAGTTTGCGTTTGGTATTGAAGCTTTAGACACTGTAAGGCGGACATCGCCAATAAGAACACGACTAGGAGGCTGACGAAGGGTCAAGCCAATGTGCCGACCAGTGGAGTACAAAAATCGCCATTTTCCAGGAAGTAATTCCAACCAATGCTGCGATTTGACAGAAATTGCATCAGTAATTAGTATGACAGCAATAGAGATATTCAATATTGCAATGGTAAGAAGATGACGGACACAAGTTACCCTTGGCTTTGAATGCAGATTCAACATCTCCATTAATTCGATAAAATGGGCAAGCCTTCTCCGCTGGAACACAAAAAAGACGCAACTTCTCAGTAAAATTCAAATTTAAAGTCGTACCTGCCCAACATGCACAAGGTAAGACTATCAACAATATTGGAGAGCACTTGTCTGCTGACAATATTTTACTCCCGGCAGGTGAATGTCCTTGGCAGAAAACTGTTTGGATAAAGTATTATTTGAAATAATTATTGTAATACTTTTTATGATGTGATGCATGTAAAATAAAAAGATGAATTAGGAAATGTGATTATAATGCAAGCGAAGTATTATTTAAAATAATTTGATATTCAAACAAATGTATTTCTATTCAAAAGTCAAAGAAGACCTCTTGTTTTCCTCAATTTAAAAACAAAAGCTCCATCCCCCTAGAAGAAACAAATATACTTTACTCATTTATTTGTTACAGTAAATATTGGAAAGTAAAAAGTGTAAAAAAAAAAAAAAGAATGTACAAAGTGTGACAATTGGGTTGGTTTGACTGCTATACTGATAGCAGTTTCCAACAATCACGTTGCAATAAAAAATAAGCTGAAATGGCTGGTAAGAAATTTCTGAAACTGTTTTATGTGGCAATTCCTTGAGCCGATGTAATAACAATGCAACTCAAATCATAATTTGAGAAAGTACAATGAAGCAAATCTTTGTGCAACATATATAGATCCAGGTGTGTGTTTTTAAGGGTATAAAGTGGGTTTCCAAAATAATCAGTCATCATGATTTGCAGATCAAGACTCAGATTCTCCATTTACACAATTTCTAAAAGGATCTAATCATGATTTGATTAAAAGATAAAGACATATATTAACCACGTTTTCAGAGATGAAGAAACTTTAAGATTACAGCTGACAAAGACAGATTAAGATGAGTCACAGAGGAACAAATATTACAGACCTGCTGCTGGTTATAAATGTACTCCTCTGTTATTCGAACTGCAGTTGAACCGAGGTTCCATTTGATAATGTCCATTGACGGGTCTATCCTCCATCTTGGTCCACATAAGAAAGGATGTCTCAAGGCTTTTAAGCAACTGTTGTACAGTATATAATGAACAGTACCATGAGATGGCATGAAAAATGTTCAACTCCTAGGCAAGGGGATTACTGATAATCATTTACTAATTAGAAAAATTAGATTAGAGCGAATGGAATGGCTATTAGTGATGGTATTGAATCCCCATTCAAACTACTGACAAAATAAGTATAGCAGAAAATATGAAATGCTGCTGGTCATAGTCTTGTATCCTACTTCGAAAATCAATTCTATTCCATGATATCCTATATATATCTGTCCTCCACAGAGATCACAGCAGCGGTAAAGCTGGATGAGAAAAGCATTTGATGTCCCCGTGGCAAAGCAAGATGCGAGCTATAAGATCCCAATAATTATTTTTACAGCTTCTTCCCTCACAACTAACATCAATATGAAAACGTTGGAGATTCTATAAGCTAGCCTACCTTATTCTCTGTGAAGGTTTGGTTGCTAGGAGAAGTGATAGTAAGTTCCAACCTGCACCCCAATTTCTATCAAGTATCTGCAAGAAAGATATTTTAGCACGTTGTTCTCAGGGTGCAAAAGAGCAGAAGTGCAGCGACTTTGGAGAAGGGATTGAACTAACTTGGATTCCAGTATTTCCAGATGAGGAATTCCTATAGATAGTAGGCAATAGGAACTCACGCAAGCAGGAGGAATCATTTCCCTACATGGAATGGGAATTTATCACTAAGAATGAAAGTAAAAAAAAAGAAATTCATTGTCTAAAGAGTTTTTACCATGAAAGCCTTTCGTACCTTGGTGAGGAATGCTTTAAACTTCATAAATACCGATGAATCCATGAGTTCCGTCAGCACCATTTTAGCCATAATGTACCCGACACACCTAAAAAATCCCGATAAATTAAAAGCAAATCCATGAAAATGCTTGTGCTGACAAAAAATGACAAAAGGCATCAGAGCTGTTTTACCTCATGTCAAATGCAATCATCATCTCTCGCCGATCGATTTTGCTATTTAATGTCTCCGAACAGCTCTCATAAAGATCAGCAGCATTTCCCAGTATCCCCACCTAAGAAAAATAAAATTGGGCTATATATAATTTCAGGAGGTTACTAAGATATAGAAGAAAATGCTTGAAAACATGCTTTGTGAATTGGGTGATTTTTAAGAACATGACAACCGTGGTGGCTTTCGTGGTGGCTTTCAATATAGATATGTATGTCCATATCTAAGGGTATTCTTTCGAGGAATGCACAATTATGTATATGCACATATATAAGACACGAATGTTTACGTGGTTACAGCGAACCAAGTAGTCTACATAAGCTTAGAAGAGAACTGGATGTTTTCACATTTTCAGTCCAGAGTTCAGCAATACTAAATAATTATCTTGCCAAAGTCCTTGTCCGAAGAGGTGCAAGTGCACAGACATGCTAACTAAAATCTCATAAACGTCAGTAAAAGTCGAAATACAGTACTAAAGCTCTTAGCTTCTTTACCAGTATAACGAGGAAAAGAGCATAATCTCACTTTGATATGTTTATCCACAGGGCTAATATGCAAATTTTCCAGTCTCAACTCTGTATGGGCAAGTCCATGGCTGTGCAAGTAATTGACCTGAGGTGGGAATGCAATAAAAGCACTTATTAACATAGAAATGGAGTAAGCAACACAAACTGAACTGTGATTGTGGATAATACAAAAATTGCACAAATAACGCACCCCAATCAAAAGATCCCTCATCAAAACCCGAATAAGTCGCAATTGTCGAGAAACGGCAGGCCCACCAATAGTATCGTCACCCACTTTTCTTGCAGAATCCTCATCTAGAGCAAGAGTAGCTTCCAAAGTGGGAAACCAGTCAGATTGTTGGAGCCAATGTCTCAAAGAAAAACTGCCATGATACTGAAAAAGGAAAAGACCAAGAGTGAATATTGTTACAAAGTCAGACACAGAGGCTTACAGTTGAGTCAAAAGCATCTAAAAGATCATGTCATTAAGAGCATGACAGCATTCAGTCTGCACATTAAAACTGCATCTGGTCTCCTTTAGAAGGACATGGGAGATACAATCGTTAGCAGAAAAACATACTCATTGTATAACAACTTACTTCATATTTTGAATGAGCTCCACAAATTTTCAATCCAAAGGGGGGTTAAACTGAGAACACTAAATAACTTGATTGCAGCATTCTTAGTTCCACAGCAGTGCAGGTTTATAAAAACACAATTGCTCAACAAAAAGCAACCTACCCCATGGACTAGCGTAAATGCGCCAGTGTCACCAGTGGAAGATGAAGAGACATATCCATAAACTTGCATCGAGTAAGAATGGTACATTAATCTACGACGAGCCAATCTCCTCAACACCTAAAATCAGATTGCAGAAAAATTAAAGACTAGCGCCTAACAAAGCGTAAAATGAAATTGGAGCGGTTTTCAAGAATCAAGCAACCTCTATGGCTCTCCGTCCTCTGCGCTTAGCCTGAGCACTTGTGAGCCTCCGAAGCACAACTTTGGTGTTATATAATGGACTGCAAATGTACAAAATGTATATTAAAACCTAAAACAACAAGTCCAAAAGAAAATAATACAAACAAATAAAAATGGAAACCTCCTCAATTTATTGCTTTACAAGGTGGCGGGTGGTAGCTGAAAATCAACTTACTTATTAACATCCTTGACGGTAGCTTCGAAGATAACCTCGTCCGCCTGAATGTATGAAGGGAAAATATTAGGTAATTGAGAGAAAAGAGGAGTGGAGGAGGACCGGGGTAGGGGAGTGGGTACCCGGCTGGTAAGGCCAACGCTGACGCGGTCAGAGATGTTGAAGTCGGACATGTTGAACTTGATGACGTGACTAAAATCGTCCTCCGCAGCAGCAACGGAGGAATCATCGGGACTACTAGAAGCACTGCCGCTGTCCCCCTGGAATTCCGAGGCGGCGGCGGCGGCGGCAGCAGCAGCAGGAGGTTGTGGTCTAGGCAGCGAAGAACAACAGGCAAATTTTGATCTGCTGCTCCGCCGCCGGGGCGAATAACAAGTAGAAGAAGTGGTAGCACTAGTAGGAGGAGGATTACGGAAGGAGTGGTAAGTTGTAGCGTGGATGGGAGGCCGCCTGAAAAGATGATGATGATGATGACGACGGCGGTGGTGGCTAGGTGTTGGGGACGAATTGATGAAGCTGAAGCGGGAGGGTAGTAATTCAACAGCACATTCCGGACTCAGACTTGAGCAACAAATTCCAATCAACTCCATCATCTGTGTCGTCTATTCATCATCCACCAACAGAAGAGCCACAGGGGGGGGGGAGAGAGGTTTTGGTTGAATAATCGCTTGCTACTAACTGCAGTATAAGGAAATAAAAATAAATGAAGCTTGGATGGATGGGTGCAGTAGCCAGTGCCGGTGTCGATGTGCTAGCTAGCAATACTGCTGCTGCTGCTGCATATGTCCATGAACGGACACCAAAAATTCCAAAGCGGATTGGATTAGCCGCAACATACACTTCTTCACATGTTTTAAACGGATTCACTTGCCATCATCAAATGATCCATCCATCCAAACTACAAAGTCGTCTTTTTCACCTGCACCTCTACCTGTAGACTGTAGTAGTGCGCGCGCGTGAAATATGAGTATGAGCGAGGCGAGAAGTTGGAGGGAGGTTGTTGCAACTCTCTGACTCGAATGAATGATTCTGTAGTCCTGTCTTGTTGCTGAGTCGTAATCCTTATTCATTCCTGTATTATAGGGATAGCCGGATAGAGAAGGCGGGCAAGGGAAGCGTGACGCGTGAGAGTAGCGTGGTGGAGGAGGATTTGCTGCGTCTACGCACGGGTCTCCTCCCAACGCCCACACCCCTCCCTCCTCTCTTCTTGACTAGGAGTATTACTCTTCTACTGTCTGTCAGGGGGGTCCAATCCCAATGCCCAACAACTCCTCCCCCTATCCATCCAACGAAAACCAGCCCCCTGAATTTTGAGAATTTTGAAAATTCTAAGTGCTTTTAATTTTTCTTTAATTGGAGAAAAGGAAAGTGATTTTATTTATTTTTTAATAAGTGAGAAGTCTGGAACAACAATAATGTATAATATAATATTCTACAGTACACAGCCACATGGAATCAAAATAACCACACATCTTTCCCAATTCTATTTCTTCCATTTTCTTTCTTCTCTTTAAGTTTAAGCAAAACACAGGGTGAGAGAAAAACAAAAAAAATTCTACACAACATATATATATATATATCAAGAAATTGAAGAGGGACAAACATAACATAGCAAGAAGAAGCAGTTGAGTTGCCAAAATAATAGACTATATGACTATCTCCAACTGGTATAATTAGTCTAATAATACCAAAGTAAAGTTAATTGATTTGGGATTTAAACAAAAGCATTAGATATTGTAAGTATTATCCAAGCTATACAAAGCTGCCCGGCTTAACCTACTATTTTAAGGAAGTCAGAGCAATTATTACACTTTGGAGAGACTACCAAAAGTGAAAAGACAAAAAGCGAAAAGGAATAAGAAAATACATATTCCCCTTTTCGACCGGAAAGAAAAAAAAATAAAATAAAAATTAGTGATCCAGCTGTGAGGTCCGATAGGAGAGAAACCAATGGTTAGAGCTCCTTTGCGGAGAAACAATATAATGCCTGTAACTTTTGTGTCTACTACAAAACTAATTCATGAACTTTCGACAATTTGGAGCTTTACACAGACAAGGGACTCTGAATTCATCGCACTCGTCAGGATCGAACAAGTAATCGTACCTGCAACAATGTGGCCAAAGAAAGAATTCATAGCTGGTCAGTCTGCTTCTTCTCCTCTCTACAATGTATCAAGCGCAGAGAGAGAGAGAGAGAGAGAGAGAGAGGAGAGAGTTTACGTTAATTCATCACCAGCAGCGACATTTGTCTTGGCAATAAGCACTATCCGGCTCTCGTCATCACCTACGCTCATGATCCTTGCATAGCAGTTCGGCATGCACTGTTCCCACCCAACACCAAGCAAACCAAAATGACTAAGCGCTAATCAGCTATAATAACTGCTAATCAAGAGACAGATAAGATCCCTCCCAGCCAAGGTAAATCTACTCTTATACCATTTCAATCTAATTAAACCATGTTCACGTATTTCATATTCTCTTGTTTTTCCCTTCCATTTAATCCCTACCAGTTTCACCGTATAAACCCTTTCTGCATTTTCTTAATCTTTTTTTTTTTTCTTCTTCATTGCACCGTATATATGAAAAAGTCCAAATGTACTCACTGAATGGTTAATTAACCGAGCAATGTTTCCCTTATCCGTGGCGTCTACTACGACTTCTTCACTGATCTTAAAAAGCTGCATGAGAGAGTGTCACAACAGTTTTTAAGTTTGAGAGGGTTGACTACAAGGGTTTTACCAAAGATATTCAAAAAAATGGAAAACATAGCAGTGTAAGCCAATGGTAGATTCGCGTACATAGCAGTCTTTGCCCTTATTGCGATACTGGGCCTCCCTCAGATCTGCAATACTGCGCCTGACCTGCTCTCCGCGATACTCAAGAACCTGGGGGCAACACAGCACATATCGTTTTTAGCAACTAAAACATAGTATATACGGGAAATACAACTACCAAATCATGTCAAAAGAAGGTCCTCCACATAATGGAATTTATGAAGCAAGTCTAAAGCAAGAAGGATGGGCTTCTGTAAAATCATCAAAGGACCGAAATATGATATGTCAATGAAGAAGTAATAAGCTTAGACCAAATGAGTGAACGAAACACAATAAATTCTCGACATGACTACAAAATTGTGTTGACCAGTGAAATAAGTTGAAACCAACTCAAAGGAGTTAAACATGCGGAGATCAATTGCAAAAGCAGATGTTTCCTAGACACTCATTCATTAAATGTCCGTAACAAGTTTCATTAGCCTGAACTCTTCTTTTTATAGTTCAGAATAAGCACAAACTCTGGTGACATGTACTCTCAGAACCATACTGCTATGCAGTTATTAACAATCACTGTTATAGCTTCGTTTCATATCGATGCCATTCTAGATAATCATCAGACAAGTTACAGATTACCCAAGAAGCATCCACATATCCACATTATTCCAATGTGTGCCAAATAGAGATCCTTCATGAAAATAAGAACAAAGCTGAGCTCAACTTTGTCAATGCCAACTTTCTATGATGTTTAAAACACATACCATTTCTCCTTCTAGGATATTCCTACGAGCAAAGAGGCCCCATCCATGGATTCCAGATCTACCAAAACAAACACGTTCCATTTCCGTTCTCTACAGTAGTAAATTAGCTATCATAATGTGAGAACTTGAATCGAGCCACTCATAACCACTTGAGTAAGAAATCCAAAAAAAAAAATTGCCTGTAAATGGCGAAGACGTTCGCGGAAAGTAGAAAAGGTCTTAGGCTCTTCTGTTTCCTGAAAGACGGAGAAAGAATTAAGCATTTAAGTATAAACTCTAGATTCCTATGTGCAAAACAATGATAAGAAGCTCACTTTGATGATATTCAGGCTCTGTATTGCATTTAGAGAGTGATGGCAAGGTCCCATTACTCTGTGGAAAACAGCCTCTTCGCTCGTTCTCTGGCCCTGGCAAAGCAGAGATCAAGAAGGTCAAAGATTAGCCAAGTTACAAATCTGCAATTGTTCAACCATTAAAACAATTGTACAAGATAACAATAGCATAGCACATTGTAAGTGAAAACCATGTATCCTGACAGGAATGGCATCATTAAATGATTTATAGAAACACTATAACACATGATTTACTCATCAGAAAGGTCTGTCATTTCAAGGTTTCAGAAAAACAACAAACGACAGAAAAATGATTTCATCTCTGTGATTTGAATGTTTTAAGTACCTTATTATTCAATCTCTTGTAAATCCGGCATCTTGCAGCAGAGAGAGGCTCAACATCAGTAACCTCCGTACTTGGGGCTTCCTCAAGTTTCAATCTGTTTGATGAAATTAACCTAGAACAGGTATTCTTCTTGTTCTGGAGAAGACCTTTTGTAGAGTAAGTACCTTTAGGAGTCTGAATAATCAAAACATTATCTGGATTTGGAGCCCTGTACCAAAATGTATAGCCATGAGGCTAAATAACAGAAAAATCACATTATCCACCCCCCATCCATCCTTCCATTCCCCTCGCATTTACAATTCACCCATGAGATTCTAATTAATTTGACAAAGACACCGGTCAACCCATCCAACTGTGCTAAACATCCCCTCCCATTACTGCTTTCAGAATGATGCTTGATATGCCAAGGATGCCTCAGATGAGAAAAATGTAATGCAGGAAGACCCTTTACCCCTCTTCCTTTTTAAGACTTGCACAGCCTCCAGAACAGTACCTGTGGTAAGCGCAATAGGAAACCATTTTGGTGATCTGTTTCCCATTTTTCTCCAAGCAATGCAACTGCAAGTTTAGAAAATAAAGACTTTATAGCCTTGGTACTTGATAACAAGAAAAAAAAAAAAAGAGCACAATCTATTAGAACTTTTAATCTAAATGCTTAAAAATCAGATTGATTATCATGTTCAACCTTTTGAACTTTCTTAATACACATTTCACACTAATTTATCTTATTTGGTACTAAAACCCATAAAAGAGTAGTATATGACAAAGCTCTAACAACAATTGGTACAAATAACCTCACCTCCATGCGATAGCCAGCCCTTGATGCACATGTTGCATGGTAATAAGTGGAACACTTGGAACATTGTGTACAGGAGCCATGAATTTGCTTGCAAACTACACAGATCTGGAAGGTAAAAAATCAATACCAGTTCTAGTGCTCACAGTAAAAGCTTCGTGTGACTGAATCAGATAATACTATGACATATATAAGCAAAAAGCAAGGCTTCATTGGTGCAACATACCAACAAATAAAAGAACTTAGTCCCTCTAAAAAACCTAGCCCTAGTTAACAATGTCAGAGTTCATCAACTAAAGTAGAATGGTTGAATTTTTAAATTTGAATGTCAAGCAGAAACTAGATGTGTTCTTCTGCAAAATTTAAGCAAAATATTATTCTACCTTGACAAAAGAATTTGAAGGAATCCTAAGGATGCCAATGGCAGGTTCCATCTTTTCATCACTTGCAAAACAAACTTCCGGTTGAAACCAAGCACATGTAATATGAACCCATAGAGGCGGAATATCAGTAGGCTTCATAGCACCACCTACATTTTCCAAGCAGTTATGAGTTAAGAGAAATAAAAGTTCATATCAATAATTCAACAGAGTCCCCAGTGATCCATTATAAGCACTTTTACTGACAGTTAGCCTATTCCCATGATAGCACATACTTTTGATACTCCAAAACATGCTTCACCCTATGCAAGTCTCTGTAAAATCAAAGTTGAGTAGAAAGGACAACTCAACACATTCTGCACAATGAGGCATGATTCACCAGTACTAACATGCGTTCATTTGACAAAGAGAATGAGGTAACGATGCTAGCAATGACTAACAACTCCTAATGGATAAAATATTTGTCAGAGATCTGGAAATTTTGGTTAACCATTTAAAGGGAAATAAAAATCTTCTTGACACCTCAATTTTTTAGCAGAAGATCTTTTACGGCTTACTAGCTCATCCAATGTGTAATAAAACAAAACAAGTGTATAAAAACATATTTTCCCCGATACCAGAATTCAAAAACCACAATAACTCTGGAGATAAGAATTTAAGGAGAGTTCATGCCTTTGACAGGGCAGAGGCAGCAGTCCCGCTCAACATCAGGTGTCTCGCAGGATCTACAGACCCATGAAGTGAAATCCTGAACATTTCTTGCACCATAGCATTCTTGATGAACAGCTATTTGACATCTGGTAGAAACCATAAGAACATCAACAACACCTTTCTAACATCTTTTATTTGCTCATACAAAGCAATATTAGTTATATACACATATCAGCACTACTTTTCTCATTAAACTTTCTTAGCTTAATCCCACAAACTTCTTGGAGAAATATATGCAAACAAATCACAGGACGCAAAAATAAAGAAGAAGAAATGATATGACTATTTAGCCCTCAGTAACTGAAGCTCTACCTTAACACTCACCTGTTGCATATGATGATTTTGTTGTAATCCCAATCTTCAACCCATCGGCATACTGCACACCTTTCTGTCGTCCACTTCGCATAAACAGGTTCATATTTCTCTGTTTAGATTACAAATACAAGTCAAATCCTACCCCCTCATTTTAACAAAGTCAATCGTTCCATCAAAGAATAACACTAACTACTTAGGAAAGGAAATACCTTGAAGAAAAGCAAGCAATTTCTGTCTCCTGACTTTAATGGAAGGACGTTTAAGAGATTTTCCAGGAACCACATTGCGTGAATGATACTCAGCTACCTTCAGCATCTGCAAAACCAAATGGATCCTGTTAGAAATTCATTGGAGAGATAATATGAATGAACAATCATCAATCACTGGGAGTATCAGCTTATTTTACATTGATGATTTAAACGAAAATATATGTATACACATTTCGGATGAGATGATTCAGGTTCATTAAAACAGAACCCAATAGTGCATTAACATCAAAGAAGCAGAACATAAGTTCCTAAATAAACCGATGAAATGTAAGAAGTGAAATAATGCGCTTGAACTAGACTGGCACACTTGATCTTCAAGTAAAGCATAGAGCATAAATGACATTTAAGGCATTCAATAAGATACAAACCCATTGCTCGAGTGGTATCATGGACCCTTTGACCCTGATGCTAGTCTTCCAGTTTTTAGTTTTGCAACCTGTATGTCGTTCCCACTCACTTAGTGCCTGCTTCTCAGTTCCACAAGAGCCACACTTGCAAACAACTCTACAATGTAGATCAAAAAAGTTGACAAAGTTCAGATCATAAAAATTTACAGAAATCAGAGATATCACACTGACTGCTCTGAAATATCTAAGAAATCAGTAACTGAGTGCTTCGCATTATTGCTTTCAGTAGTTAGTTTCATTCAACAACTAAAAAATTTAGAGGTTTTTGTACAATACAAGCACATTGAATCTTTTTTCTATCATCTTGCTTTCTTCCTCATCTTTCTTTCTCTGTCATAAGTTACAACATATAAAGCATGCGAGAGCCTCATTAATATCCAATTTAACTTACAACAAAAATAGTTCTTTATGATCACATCTACGCATAATCATCAACAAAACGGAGCAAGAAAATCAATTTAAACAGAGGGAGGGACCATACAATTGTATGGTGCAATACCCTATAATCATTCAAACTCCCTTGGATGGAGAAAATAATACTTGAAACCATGTTTAGTAGCAGACTTTAAAAGGTAGAACGAAAGAGGAAAAATAAAACTGGAAAACATCTGAACAAAATCTGATGATATTGCAACACCATCCAGGAAAAAAAATGCATTTCTGACAAGTCAGATAGACATTTTCATTATGATTTCTGCTCTAATAAAATTACTTACATTCGACTTTCCATGTATGAAATAACTAGGCATCGAAAGGCGACAACCACTGCCAGCAAAATAAATTTGAGATCACAACAAATACTTACAAGTGAAGGCTAGGAAAATAGATGCCTTCCACCCCAGAGCAGACAACATTGACTTTATCAGGCAGACCATTCTTCTTGTTATGTCTGAGTCAAGAACAACATCCCCATTTGATGTTCAGAGACCAAACTACAGAATGCATAAACATACAAATGATAGACAACACAGACTTACTTGGTTTTAGAGACCAGATTTTCGGAATCAGATAATTCAAAATTAAACCTTGCTTTGCATTCAGGACAATAATATTCGGTGGTTCCCAGATCCTAGAAACAGTATAACAAACATGTTAAATTCTCATTGAGAACCAGATAGAATTGCCAATTTGTTCGAATAGAGGCAAATTTAGAGATAGTGAATGAAGAGATGACCTTATAACTACTGTTTGAAATTTTGTCACACTCGGCATGCACCCAAACTTTACAGCCATCACAACGTACCTAATTGGTCAAGGAATTATAAATTGTGATATAAGAGAGAAAAGAAAAAGAAAAGGAAGAAAACAAAGTATATAAAGGCATGATTTATAGATGTTCTGTGTGCGTGTGAGTGAAAGGAATTGGAACAATGTGGATATAGTTTGATTGTCTTACCCAAGTACCGCTATCTGACTGATTCCAAATCTTCTTGCATATGGCACAGTAATGCTTCATTTTCTTTAACTGCCATGTGGAAACAAAAACACATGAAAAGACAGAATACCAAATTATAATTTTGTAAACCTGTAGGCAAATGCATTTAACCAACCCGAGCGCAAGAAGGACACAGACGACTGCTTCCAAGATTTGAATCATTCAGTTTCTTTGGCATTTTAGGAGACATACTCAAGCCACAGGCCTCACAGGATTCTATCCCTTTCTTTCTGAGCCGCTCCTGCGCAAGGGAAGTAAAGATTAAGAATTAGAAGGAGCAGTATTTAGCTGTATCAAACCATTGCTATGAAGGCAAATAGAAGCTGAATTGGCTTTGAAGTGCTGGAAAAATGGTAAATTTTGAGAGTTTAATGCTGAAGGCATCAATATTTTATTGTTGAGACCAACTGTTCCCCATCCATCCAGAAATTACTGTGACATTGTAACTAAAATAGGACTCGCCTTATTCAATGAATTACACTCCTGATCCTGGTTTGAATCAGATGCCTCATATACCCCTCTCGTCAGAGACTGGAGATATTCTAAATTGCCCGCTGCTGCGTTGATTTCAACCATCAACATCTCGTTAAATCCATTTTCAGCCAGAAATGCCTCCTCTATGGCAGTACGCAGATCACTGGGCTTTCCATCATTCAACTCTGTCTGTCCCTGAAAACTAAACCAACAAAAATCCCACCACAATTATGGCATGAAAAAATTAGTTGGCGACTGGAATCAGCAAATGCAAGAAGCACGTACCTATCTACATAGTCTACAAAAGGAAATATCATCCCTCGTTTAACCCATGCATAATCCTGCTCATCAACATATTCAATGTCCATAAATACAAAGATCTTAGCAAGAGCATGTACTTACCACACACACATACAAGTGCCCAAGAGCAAAAACTCAGCACACTAAATATGGTAGATAAGATAACAAGCATAAACTTACCCTTTGCGTCCCATTACCAGAATAACCAAAAAACATCACGCAAATTGCACCAGCAACACGGAAATTCAGAACTTGTTGAGGAGTTTGTGTGTCCGTATCAAGGACAATAGCTGGCCAGGCAGGACAACGCCTCCCGGATATGGCCCAAACTATATCACCTGAAACAAAGTCATTGGGACCATATATCCTGCGTTTCTTTTCCACCTCCTCCTTAACGTATTCATTAATGCCACTCAAATATATACACTCTTCTAATTCTCCATCCTCCTCGATCTCTGCTTGTTGCTCATGCAAAGAAGTTAATGTACTCCGCGAGCTAGAATACTTCCTAACACCGTATCTCTTGGACCTTTGAGACCCCAATTCTTCCGTTTCATCCCCCAGATATGGAGGAACCTCACGACATCGGTAGTTAACCTTATCCTTAGTATCTCCACGAAGCTTGGAATTTTTGAGATTGGCTCTTTCTTTATAGGGATTGAATTCAGGATCCAATGCCGATTCCTTCGCACTAGTTTTACTCTTCTCTTTCCGCCAATTATCAAGAACTGAGTCATTAAATCGAGAAGGTAGAACCTGAACTCGCCCTCTTGAAGTCCTCACCAAGGGCGGGCGAGGAGCCTCCTGCACTATTCTATCGCCGCTGTCAATACCCTTCAATTTTGACTCCGCCTCAGCCGGGCATAACGAACCTCCATTACACCAGGAAGCGGCCGTGGGCGCAGCAGCAACTCCGGCGACGCCCCCTTGTGCTAGAATACTCTGGATACCATATCCACTGAAAGGAATTACACCTGCGGCAACGTCACGGAGAAGATGCAGAGGATAGTAGCCGTTATTAGGTTTCCGTTTCTTCCGATTCCCAGAACTTTCGTCGTCCTCTGCGCCCGAGTCAGCGACTCGGCAGCGTTTCAAAGTCGGCATTACCGATTTCAAGTTCCTCTTGATTATCATCTTCCTCAATTACCTCAATTACCAGTTCAGGCCCCAATTCCAACTCCCAATCTATCCTCGGATGCCCTAATTTTCCATACTTCGAACCCTAAATACTCGAATATGTATATAGATATAGCAGAGAAACTTGGCTCGCAAGCGAGAAACACTGAATTATTTCCCTCGGGAAAAAAATAGCAAATAGAATAATACGAGCAATCGAATTAAAGAATCGAAACTGGGTGAAAATATCGGCTTCGAATTAATAGAAGAATAGAGGGAGACGTCGCAATTGCAGAGAGGTTTGGTGTGTCTGAATAGGGGATCTCTGTTCCGCGCAGCTTTCTTTCTTTCTTTCTCTCTCTCTCTCTCTCTCTCTACAACAAGCAACTACTCATGTGAGAGAAGGAGAGACCGAAAAAAACACAAATACTATGTATAAATTGTCGCGAATGAAGTGTAGGTAGCCTTCGTATACTCGAATTGAAATAATGATGCAATATTTTAATTTTCCTTTTCTTTTTGGAAAGATTTTCTCGTGAGAGCAAGGGGTGATATATATATATATATAGAGATAGATTTTGTGTATGTTAATGTACCTACTATGAGTCTGCTGCGGGTGCGGGAGATTGAAAAAGGGAAAAAAAAAACAGAAAAAGAAAAGAAAAGAATATGCGTGAGGAATGAGGATGACGGATTTGGGCCTGGAGTTGGTGCTGAAGAGAGAGGGAGGGGCTGACCGGCTGATGAGCTCATTTATAGTAGTATTAGTCTGACAAAAATTGTGGTATGTTGCGACTGAAGTGCCACGTTGGGGTGGGATTGAGACCAAATTCTGGTGCAGTGGCAAACATGGCTTGGGATTAACGTTAGACATGGTGGTGAGTTTGGTTGTGTTTATTTTCGGTTTTTGCAGAGGATGGCTTTGGTTTGCTCGAGAGCATGTTCCGAGGATGTTGGAGAATGGTCGTTAATGGAAGATAGATATTTGGATGCTTATTTTTTTTTTACAAATTCTTTTTTAACGATACCTCTTTTTTATTTTTATTTTTCCCGCTTCTCTTTCTCTCTCTTTTTTTTTTTTTTTGTTTGGGTTTTAACTTTTCTCCTTTATGGTGATAAACAACTTTGGCTTCTCTAGTTTCTTGAGATTTAATTGATGAACTTTTTATTCGTACAAGAAATAGGACATGAATCGATTGATTATGGAGTCGGGTAGATTGGATAATCCATTATGGTTGGATGGATCCCTCGTCGAATTTTGTCGAGAAACTCATCCTATCGGTCGTTTGGGTTTTTTTTTTTTTTTTTTTTTAGCGAGTCTTGAGTTTTTAGCTTTCTATGTTGAATAATTCGAGTTCTGTACGAGGATTAGAGCCGCCTGTTGGGTGCCAGTAGCCAAGAACATGGAGTAATTATTTCGACCATTTTCATTCATGTTGGAAAGAGGCACGGCTCTATGGTACGATGGATTCGAGTATTCTTCAGTCTTTTTCTTTGGGGCCGAAGGGTTTGGGCACCTATCTATCTGTCTTCAAGCATAGGATGGGATGCCGGAGTTGGTGTCTGCCGGTCTGAGAAAGAAATGGTGCCAAGTTGCCAGCCACCAGACTACTAGCTTCCATTATTGGACGACCAAGGCGAGGTAAAATCATCAATCTTTTTGATACTGCTGCTCGCAAATGAACGGAGCAAAAATATTTGATGTTGAATTACCCCCCGCCCCCCTCTTTTTTTCCTTCGATTTTGTTTTCTCGTGGATGGTCTCCTTTCGTTGGTCTAGAATACGAGCTTTGGCTGGGTTTCGATTTTGGAGCAGCATCGGAGGTGCTTTGGATAAATCTCTGTAGCGTTACAATTAATAATTTATTAGTATTTTTTTTTTTCCGGAGAAGCTCTGATTTTGTCTAATGGGGCGGAAATGGTTCGATTCGGCAGAGCCTCCTTAGTCGTCAGTGGGCTGGTAAATTGGCCATGGTGGCGGTCTACTACGGTAACAGCCAAGATTTATGCTGCACTAGAAATAAATAAAGAGATGATGTATTGAAGAAAGAGGAGGGGCCACCACCCGGACGGCTCTTCCGCTTTTGACCGGAGTTTTCTGTGGTTTGAGTCACTTGAGTACGAGTTTTAATAGTGCATGAGATTAAGTGGCTATTGACCAGGATGAATAATTACGTAATTTGTCGAGAAGGGATTTTTTTTTTTTTTTTTTTTTTGGATTTTGAGGGAGTAATTTCGATTTGTACTGTGGAGGATGATTTCTACAGAGGTCAGGTGAGGTAACTTGCAGATAATAAAATCCGTGGATGACACAAAGCAAGCAGCAGCCCCCAAATTGAATGGTGGCTAAAGTTGGGGTCTTTGGTTCTTGTTCTTGAATGCTGAACTGTACATCTGACGAATGGCCAGTTGTCATGTAGATTTGGCCAGGACTCAGAAATATAGTAGGGGATTCTGTCTCTTTGCTTAATCCATCCTTGCATTTTATTATTAATTTTTTGGAAAAAAATTTTTTTTTTTTTGTCGCAGAGGATGATAGTAGTAATATCTGATGACTCTGGCTTTTCATAATTGAGCCGGGACTGGGCGAAACTGCTTCTTCTTCCGTGGCTTGTCCTTTGTCAGTGCTGGACTAAATTCCTCTTGGTTGCAGAGAGAAATGACTGAGCAAAAGAACTGATTCTGGGCTGAAGCCTCTAAAAGGAGTACGAGAAGAAAGGTAAGCCGTAGAACGAAGCCGTACTTGGTAGATGTATTCCGGGATGCGGTGGTTACAGATAGATCGGCAGTAAAAGGATTTTGGAGGGTTGTACTTATTTTTATTTTTTATTTTTTTGGGAATTTTCGACTGCTTTTGAACGGGAGATTTGTGCAGCAGCCTTCAGACTAATGCAGAAAGCAGATGTTGTGGGATAATTTAAGTGTTCCATTTTCTTCTACTAATGGGTGGCTGGCTTAGTAGCAACGTGGTACTCCTACTTAGTAGTACTGTACTGCAAGGTCGTAGTAAAAGTTTCCGGAATACCCAGTTGCAGTTATGGTGAGGAAGTGAGGCCTGCCTGAGGCTGAGGCTGAGGCTGAGGGGTGAGAGACACAACCCAACAACCAAGCAGCCTGGCACTAAGAAAGATTACTGTGAAGAAAGAGTCGACGGGTTGAATTTATTATGCTTTGCATCCCTGAGGAGGTAACAACTAGTATAGACATTAGACACAGACTCTTTAAACAGAACTATAGAGGGGAGGCTCTTTAAACATGAAGGAGAGAGGAGGAAGGGGCAATGGTGAGTAATGAGAGAGGAGGCGAGGGGGGCGGTGGCCGCGATCGCGATTGTGGTGGGTAGAATAAGAAAGAGGTGGTAGGATTTTTTTTTTTTTTTTTTTTTGTTAAGTGTACTCGTGAGATATTTGGAGTGTTTTTGGGGTGTGTTGTTGTAGCATTTAGGTGAAAATTTGTATTTAGAGAAAAGTCTAAATCCAAACAGACCCCTTATTATTTATTTGGATAATGGATTATTTGAGATAATTTTTTGAAAAAAATATTATACTGCTTTTTTAATGTAATTTATATGAGATAAGAAAGTGATTGAAAAATATATTAATGATGTAAGCAAATAAATTTATGTTACTAATTCACTGTTTAAACAGACTCATTCATGACTGTAGACTGGTTCTTGGTAGAAGAATTATTATCTAGTCAATCTTGCATTTTAATGGTTTATTTTTGAATATGAATGGTACCGTTAACTTAAAATTTTTTAAAAAAATGAAAAAATTTAGATAAGAAAAAGATTAACTAGAAATTTTTAGGGAGAGTGATAGGTTGGATAGTATAAGGGGAAGGAATGTAATTGATAGGTTTGAGGTGCTAAGAGGAAGGAAGAGTGACAAGGGGAAGGAAGAGTGATAGGTCTTAAGTTCGAGTCTTTGCACCTAAAAAAAAAGAGAGAGAGAGAAAATACTCCAGCGTTTAGAAATTGGTTAATCGGTAAAGATACATGTACTTGATGTCCCGCCCAAGAGAGAGACCCAAGTCCTAGTAGCCCGGCTAAATGGTATGCTTTGTTTGGATTGTGATTTTTCGTCGGAAAATTACGTCGTTTTCCGTTATCACATTTTCCAATTACCTTTTTTCCTCACATACATCAAATCGCTACAGTAATTTTTCCATGAAAAATCATGAAAAATGCAATCCAAACACAACTGCTAACATCTTTTTTGGAACAAGTAAATGTAGTGCCATGTCTAGGGGGCTAAATATTTTGGAAAGTGATAGTATTCACATACCCAACTTTGATATCCACACACATTTACCATGGTAATTTTTTGTTGTCTCTTAAGCCAATTTAAGATAGTTACATTTTTCCGTATATGTTTTGTAATGCAACTCCCAACGGAAATTCACTTTAGTTATCCGGGAACGAAT